>NC_073303.1:332037178-332367178 GCF_027595985.1 Sorex araneus
TGCAGTGCACGGAGGCTTCTCGGGCTGCACTTGGCAATACTGGGAGACCGTGTGGTTCTGAAGAACCAAACTGGGGTCAGCTATATGCCGTGTGTGTGCCTGCACCCCTTCTTACGCTCTCTCTGTCCCTTAATGATATGTTATGTGATATTAAGGAAAATTGTTTACTTCATGTGATTTAAACTATTTTTAATTTTTGTGATTATAGCAGACATGGGCTGGAGTGATAGCACAGGGCGTAGGGTGCTTGCCTTGCACTCGGCCGACCCGGGTTCGATTCCTCCACCCCTCTCAGAGAGCCCGACAAGCTACCGAGAGTATCTCGCCTGCAGGGCAGAGTCTGACAAGCTACCTGTGGTGTATTCCATATGCCAAAACAGTAACAGCAAGTCTCACAATGGAGATGTTACTGGTGCCCTCTCGAGCAACGGGATGACAGTGACAGACAGTGATAGCAGACATATCTGGTGCTAAAAGAAAGTTTATTTTGGTGAGGGGGAGGGGGTGGCGCACCCAGTGATGCTTGGGGATCAGTTCCGGCAGTGCTTGGGGATCATATGGGATGTCAGGGATCAAACCCAGGTCAGCTCTATGCAAGGCAAGTGCCCTACCCTCTAGCCCCTTGAAAGTTTTAAATATTTTTTTAAAAAAATGACTCTGAAGCTTAAGAAAGTCCCATACGTAATAAAATTACCGTCACCTGAGAAAACCGTTACTAATAATTTCCTTTATTAAACACCTTACATTGTATCAAGCACCCTGAAAGGCATTTATAAAAATCTTATTTCATCCACTCAATTCTCTGATTTGACTCTTTCCAACTCTATCTTGTAGGGAAATAATAGGAGGAATAGAAAAATTAGTTAATTTGCTGAATATCACAGAACTGTAAGATTTTTATTAAAGAATCCCAGTTAATCAGAATTCTACCTAACCCAGATCTTCTAGTGCTTTCCATTATATAATTACCTTAAACATAAAAACAAAAGCATGTAAAAACACTATTTTGATGACTGAATTATCTTGCTTTTCTGTGTAATTTCATTTTGTTTTGCTAATTAAGAGTGAAGTTAAATAAGCAAACTTATTCAGCATTACGGGACCCATAATGGTGCTTTGAATGCATTGTAGAGGCATTTGTACCATAAGTGTTTGTTGAATAGTACTTGCTAATTCTACTCATTTTGCTAATTTGCCCATATATTTTAATTTCTGGAAAAGTTGGCCACAGCTGTTAAAAACAGAACAATGGGCATATTTTCAAAGTCTAGTAAATCAAAACAACATGGGCACATGCTAGAGATTAAATGGGATCATTTACATATATGGCATTCTGAAAAAAAAAAAGGAGTTGCTTTTTTTTTAAGCGCAGAAAAAGGAATGTAACCTATTTCTTGCAAGGGCATATGAGTGGATCTCATATTCTCACACATGGCTTTGTTTTCAAATTCTTGAAAGTGTAGAAATTCTTTTAATTTAAAGGTGAGCCCATGGCAAATCAGGAACAGCTGTAGAAAGCTGCGGAGGAACCGGGTGCGATAGCCACTTTTTCAGTTTGCGACACCACCCCGGGGAGAGCTGACCCTTCGCTCACCACCGTTGTAAGTTATCAAAGAGGGGCACCGTCTCCCGTTACTACAAATGAGATGTTTCCATGGAATGAATTGTTTCATGAGCTGGTCCTGCTAGAAGAATGTTGAGTGTAGAGAGGAACTCAGGCAATCTATTAGTTAAAAGAGAGACTTCAGGCTGTCCAAGAAAGAAGATTCAGAAAAAGTTTCAACCCAGCAGATTAGATAGTAAGAGTTGGGAAACAGCCATATCTAAACACGCTATCTGAGGGACCTGGCAAAACATATCTCTATGACTTTCTCCGAGGTCATGCAGAGTTTAAGTGATTTTCACTACCCCACATTCCAACATGTCCTTCTCTATCGATTCATTTCCCATGGTAGTTCATCATTCTATATTTATGGCATTTTTATTAGGTAACAGTCTCTCATTTCTTCTAACTGTGCTGCTGCACATTTTTGGAAACATTTCTCTTGGTCACTGTCAGGAACTGTGGGGGTCTCATGAGTGCTGGCGAGGTGGAAAGTTTGAAAATTTGGTTGTCAAATGTGATAAAAATGGTCTTATTAGGAATTCTGCCCGCCAAGACCAGAAGACAGTAGCAGGGAGAGAATAAGCAGTTAATACCGTGTTGTGTTGTCAGCTGGTAAAATCTGTACATTAAAAGTAGGCTAAGCTGGAGTGATCGGCTTTAATAACCTTAAATAGCATAGGAGGTTCTTCCCTTCCTTAGCACTGGTTAACTGGACCCATCAGGAACGTAGATTAAAATCAACAGCTCATCTGTAGTTTCCTACTAGGCCAAATTTGAGGAATTTTGCTAAGAATGCCACGAGCTGCCAGAGCATTGATGCATGCATGGCAGAGTGATTCTTTCTCTGCTTTTCTGTTGTTTTTGCCAAGATTTTTGTAGGGTTGGGTTGTCTCTTTGCAACTACTTCCTCTTCCTGAGTGTTTCAAGAAAGAGAGAAGCAATGGATTGAAATGATTTGGAGTTTTGCTGGCAGTCTCTGAAAATGAAAAGTGTTTCATTTTCCCAGAAAGATGCAAGGAGTGGCCTTGGTTCTGTCCACGCAAGAGAGACTGCACATTCCTGGAACTTGCTTGTCTGATAAAAGCCGCTTCCTCTGGCTCTGATATTATCCTTCACCTATCACTCACACAAGCGCTCAAGTGCTGCCCTCTGCAGGCACCTCTGCCACTATCTGAACGTGTCATGGAGTAAACCTCATGGAGACCTGGAGTGAGCCGCTCTGAAAGGATTAGCTGCCATTTGACTCTGGCTCAGTATTGCTGGGAAGGAATGTGGCCCTACTGTCCAAAAAACATCCAGCTTTTGAAAGTAACACCTTTGCAGTCTTGCATGAAATTCCTTACTCCTCCTCTTCTTCCTCGTGTCTCCTTCTTCTCTTTCTCCTTCTTCTTCTCTGTCTGTGGGAGGTGTCACACATGGCAATGCTCAGGGCTTACTACTAGCTCTGTGCTCAGGGGTCACTCCTGGTGGGGCTTGGGGAACCAACTATATTGGGTGCTGAGGATTGAACCCCGGTCAACCCCATGCAAGGCAAGGACACGTACAATCTCTCCAGCCCTTCAAAATTCCCACTTTTTCAATCTTGGCAGTCTAACACAATTAAAAACAAACAAAACAAAAAGCGTTGTGATGGCAGGACATTTCACGTGGATAATGCCTTGTGAGAATTAGAAAAAGGTGCCCCTCTGAGGAGACAAAGCAGGGAATGAAAAGCAGACAGTGCCGAGGTGCCAGGTAAAAGGTACCGCTGAGCGGGGGTTCTCTGGGCCAGGAGCTGGATTTAAGGAGGGTCTTGGCTGGATTTCAGCTTCCCTTGGCTGCTGACTGGGGACTTTGGGGTCATCCTGCACAGCTGCAGACAGCCCTCATATAGCTGCCAGAGTCAGTAAAAGTCAGATTCTGCATTGGGGCCTGAACTCACAAACTCTGGATGATGGAAGAGGTGGCCAGAGAGTGAAGAAGCCAACGCAAATTTCAAGGCTCCCTACTAAGGGGCCATAACATCTAAAGATATTTCCTTCCTTCACTGTGTCCCAACCCCGCTCTCAGTAGCCCTGCAAGGTGAATGTTGGATCGCTCGGTAGATAGAGATCTTTCTTCGGAGATCATTGCATTTTATAGATGAGGACATGTTTATTCTTCTGCTTTATCACTTTGTGATACACTTCACCTATTATTAATTTTAATATTTCTCCTTTACTGATATACTATAGAATTATATCTTTCCTTTCCTTTCCTTCTTATAAGCCATGAGAAATTACTTGAATTCTCCATTCCCGTTTTCTTTTTTGTTTGTTTGGTTTTTGGACCACACCTGGATTACTCCTGGCTTTGTACTCAGGGCTCACTTCTGGTGGTGCTTGGAGGTCCAGATGGGGTGCTGAAGATCCAATTGAGACCGTCTGTAAGGCATGGATTTAACCCTTGCACTACTCCCCTGCTCCTGGATTTTCTTATATAAAATGAAGATAATGACAGAATGGGTAGAAGCTCCCACAACAGTTAATATTTTCTATAAGGAATCATCATCAAATTTAGTAATGCTATATACTTACATAGGAAACATAATTTTGATTGATTATTGAAATTATAATGAAATCTTATTCTGAAGATTCCCTCTCTAAATGCATTATATTTCATTTTACATCCATGAAACTAGAGAAAAAATGAGATGCTGATATGGCATTGAATGGCCTGAAATATCTGTAGCACTTTGGCAAAATGTTCATTCAACCCATGTATCTGTACTTTATAATAGAAACACAAGATTTAGGCCATGTAGTTTGTCTTTTGGCAGGATTGGTTATTGAAAGCCCTTCCTGATACCAAGTTGAAGTCTCTTTGCTTTCTTATATCCTCTCAATGAAATCCCTGCAGCACCTGTGGAGCAAGTTTTTCTTTTCTTTTTTCTTTTGAGCCTATATGTTTTCCAAATATTTTATTTTTAGGTGAAACAGCCCAAGCTCAGCTAAATCACTTCTCTTCAGTTATGGTATTGCATCCCTTCATCTTATCTCACTGCTTGCAACAGTCCTGCATTTCTGTAAGATGTAAAACTCAAAAGTGATCACATTTCTCCAGATCATAGAGACCCATCTCCTTATTTGAATTATACTTTTACATGTAGTCAGGAGTATATTTATTTTTATTTTGGTTCAGTTGTCATTCTAACAGTATAAGCACACTTCCTAAAGTGCTAAAAGAAAATAATTTTTAACCTAGATTCCTATATTCAGTGTAAATGTCCTTTAGGAGTGAAGGAATAAATGAAGTTATTCTCAGAAGAAAGAAAACTAAAAAATTACTGAAAAAATACAATGAGACATACTAAAGATAAATCAAGATAGAATGATTTAAAAATCATTGTAGCCAATATTGAGGCAGAAAGAAAACCTCAGGAAAACAAAAAATGGTTAGACTAAAGAGGTAGAAAATATTCAGAGCCATGAAATAAGCCTCAACAAATTGGAAAAAATTGAAGTTGTATGAATGTGCTCTGACAGTAAAATCAAATGAAAGATCAGCAATAAAAAGATAACAGGGAAATCTAAGTACTTGCAAACCAAGCAGATTTCTAAATAATAGAAAGGCCAAAGAAGAGGTGTCATGAAAGATTCAAAAATTATATAGAACTAAATGAATATTTAAAAACAATATATCAAAATTTGTGGTTCGTAGCTAAAGGTATATAGCTAAAGGGCTGAAGCAATAGCACAGAGGTAGGGCATTCGCCTTGCACGTGGCCGGCCGACCTGGGTTTGATTCCTCCGCCCCTCTCAGAGAGCACAGCAAGCTATCAAGAGTATTCCGCCCTCACTGCAGAGCCTGGCAAACTACCTGTGGTGTATCCGATAAACAGTAACAACAAGTCTCACAGTGGAGACGTTACTGGTACCTGCTCAAGCAAATCGATGAGAAACGGGATGACAGTGACAGTGACAGTGACAGCTAAAGGTATGTTCAAGTAATGTAAGCTTCCATTTCAAGAAATGTAGGAAGAAAAAGCAAAGAAGAGTGACAGATAGGCAGAGAGTCAGATACAGAACATAAATGATCACTATCAGGAATTAAAAAAGGAGTATCAGTAAAGACAATGCAGATATCAAAGAAGATAAGTAGGGCATACTACCATAGCACTAAACAAATGAATGTTACACTTCAGAAGAAATGGACCAGTTTCTCTTATAAACCAACAACCACTACTATAATTTACTTACTATGCAATAGATGACTTGAATAACCAATAACTACTAAGAAAACTGCATATACAATTAAAACTTCCCCAGAAGCATCATTATTATTTTTGCATGTTTTTATTATTAGCAATGTTATTTTTGTAAGGAAAATACTCTACTCAGACTCACTAAAAGACTGAGACTGAATAATAGAACTGCAGGATACTCTTCCCTGGCACTCACCTGACCACAACAACACAGTATACTAACGAGGGCCACAGCTTTAAAAATCATCACGCCTCAAACCCTATTTTGGGAGTCTCTAGGGAAATCCAAATGCAGCAGGGCAACAAAAACAAGAATACCTCAGGAAATTTTAGCTTCCGACACCACAGCTATAGCAAGCACATATCACTTAACTTCAAGCTGGTAAAACATAAAAACCTCACACATCAAGGCAAATTTTCTCAGCTTTGTGTATTATATACTGGCACTCTGTATTACTGTATCACTGTCATCCCATTAATCATCGATTTGCTCAAGTGGGCGCCAGCAACGTCTCCATTCATCCTAGCCCTGAGATTTTAGCAGCCTCTCTTTACTCGTTCTTCCCAGCAGAGCCACATTGGAGGCTCTTTCAGGGTAAGGGGAATGAGACCCAACATTGTTACTGTATTTGGCATATTGAATATGCCATGGAGAGCTTGCCAGGCTCTGCCCTGCGAGCAGGATGCTCTTGGTACCTTGCCAGGTTCTCTGAGAGGGAGAACAAGGCTATAAGAGGTCACGCAGCTGCAAATGCTCTTCTGGGAGCATTGTTTTATAGTCTCTGGATCTTGGCCGTTGATGAGATTACACGGCAGGGTGGGAGTGGGGCAGTTTGTGGTTGTGGCTGCCAAGCTGCTGGAAAATGGGGGAATCTGGGTGTAGGAGGCCCAGTCCCAATCCGAGCAGGCTTGGAGATCCCAGCCCCAGGTCCCACACACCTGGATTCCTCTGCCAGTTCTGACAGTCTATAGGGAAAAAAATCATATCACCTCAAAAAGACAAAAAATAAAACCTCACAGTCTGAGAGATAAAAATGAAGATTAAACAAGACTCAGAAATGGCAGAAATTTGAAATAGCTAAGGTTAATATAAAAAAATGAACAAAAATTGGACAATGTGAAGAAATGCATTTATAAATGAAAACTGGAAACTCTAGGAAGGAACAAAAGGAAATACTAGAAATTAAAAAAAAACCATGGAACAGAAATGAAGAATGCCTTTGATGGACTCATTATTAGATAGAGCCAAGAAAAGAATCAGTGAGCTTGAAATTATGTCAGTGGAAACTTCCAAAACTGAAACATGAAGAGAACAAATAATGAAAAAGAACAGAATGCAGAAGAATTGTGAAACAATTACAAAAGATATGAGACACATAAGGAGAATACCAAGAAAGGAAGAGAGAGAGAAGAAACTGCAGAAATATTGGAGGTAATAGACATTCACTGTAGCTCTATTTACTATACATAGGATATGGTCTGTATACATAATAGGATGTGGTCTGTAATACAATGGGACATTCAGCCACGGTGCAGAGGCCGTGAGTGGAAGAAGAAACGTTGCTTTCTGTTATATCATGGGTAAATCTGGAGGGGATTCAGATCTATAAAGAAAAGAAGAGCATTAGAAAATAAATAAGTGATTATAAAACAAAATACTTGGTTTTATTATTTTAATTGAACAGATCAACAATTTGTTCAAAGTAACAAAAACATATTTTATTATTAAGGTTTTTGGGAATGAAATACTTTCGCACTCTGAAGTAGTAGTGTTGCAAGTAGATTTGAATTGGCTGTAAATGTATGTTGCAATGTGTAGGACAATTACTAAAAATTTATTTATTTATCTATTACTAAAGGGCTGGAGCAATAGCACAGCGTTTGGGCTTTCGCCTTTCACGTGGCCGACTCAAGTTTGATTCCTCCGCCCCTCTTGGAGAGCCCGGCAAGCTACCGAGAGTATCAAGCCCATGAGGCAGAGCCTGGCAAGCTACCCGTGCGTATTGGATATGCCAAAAACAGTAACGATAAGTCTCTCAATGAGAGAAGTTACTGGTGCCCGCTCGAACAAATCGATCTATTACTAAAAATGGAGTTATAATCTTCTCTACACCAGAGAAGACACTAAAAGAATGGAGACAAAGGAAAAAGAGCAGTCAGTAGAAAACTAATATGACAGACCCCAAGCAATAGTACAGCGGGTAGGTTATTTGCCTTGCATGCGACCAACCCAGGTTCCATCCCAGGCATCCCATATAGTCCCCCTGAACATTTCCAAGGAGTGATTCCTGAGTATAGATCCAGGAGTAACCCCTGGGCTTGCAGGGTGTGGCCCCCAAAACAAAAACAAATAAACGGAAAACTAATATGGTGAATATTAATCAGCTATATCACTAATTACTTGAGAGCACATGATCTAACCTTATCAGTAAAAAGAGAGTGAATAAAAAGCAAGACTATGATGTCTATAAGAGACACACTTTAAAAATAAAGACACAGATTAAAAATAAAGAGATGAGGGCCAACAGGTAGTACAGTAGGTAGGGTAGGATGATTGGCATCCCATACTTTTTTTTTTTTCACTTTATTTAAACATCACATTTAAAAAGTTGTTCATAATACAGTTGGTACGGGGTTTTGATGTTCCAACACCAATCCCACCACCTGAGTGACCCTCCTTCTAACATTGTGTCCATTTTCCCAACCACCCCCCATGCCTTCCCTTTTAGCAGGCACACAATAATTTGTTTTATGTTACTTGTTACAACCAAATGGCTAAAGGAATTTCAAAATTACTTCAGTAACAGAAAATTTGTGAAAACTGTTATATTTCACTACAGGGTTTTAAAGTCTTTGAGAATTAACTAAGCTATTTGTTGCTAGTTGAGCCTTCTGTGTTATTGTTTTGTTATTGTTGTTGTTGAGTTTAGTTGGCTTCTACATTACTTTCTCATCTAATTTGGTGTGCTCCTATTGGGACTTCATACTGTGGAATTTGGAGGTGCCAGAAACTTCAGAATCTGTAGAATTGGGATGAGTATGCAGCAGCAGTGGCTTTCGCAGGGCACGGACATGGCCCACCTCCCTCCAAGGCCACCTCAGAGTTTTTAGAGGTGGGCTCATAAATGTCAGCGGCTTGCCCTGCATCTGCTTGGAGATTTAGGCTGTGAATCTGAAGAGCAGGGCTAGTGGATAAGTTGACAGGGTAGCAGCTATGGGATGTGGCTGTGGTAACTGGAGCTTCTGGAAGCAAAGGGTGCGTTGGGGAGCTATGGGGGGAGGCTGCTCACCCCCAACTTGAGAAGACCCCCGAGTTCTCAGCTCCACACTAGGGTATCTGGATTTATGCGATTTGGTGTCTCTGCAGAGATTCTAATTGAAGCTGTGAAATTAGGCCATAGGCTTCACATGGTTTTTTTGAGCACAGAGGCAGGAGTAATCCCTGAGCACCATCTGGGGTGGCACAAAAAACAAAATAATAATAGTAATAATAATAATAAAATGAAAGCAAAGAGATGTATGAAGAGTTACCAGACCAACACCAACTAAAAGAAAACAGTAGTTACATTCATTTTAGACAACGCCAACTTCAGATCAAGGAAAGTCGACGGGGAATAAAAAGGCAATAAAAGTGCAAGAATAGAGGAATCCACTATTATAGCTTAAGACTTAAACACCTCTTTGACAGAAATGATCAGATCCAATAGGTAGAATTCTGGACACAGTAGTACATAGTTGAATTCAATAGCATCCTCAGTCAACCAGATGGGATTAACATCCGGGGACTACAGATGATAACGGGGCCTAACACATTCTTCTCACTCACAGAGATTCACATGGAACATATATCATACCTTCACACATCTAACAGAATATAAATCACATAAAGTTTGCTTTCCAGACCACAAAGGAATTAAATTAGGAAAGATAACAGTAAAAGAGATGGAAAATCACAATATATTAGGAGTTTAAGCAAAGTATTTCTTTTTTTGTCTGACTGGTTTTTGGGTCACACTCAGCTGTGCTCAGGGAATACCCTGGCCCTAGTTCAGGGATCATCCTTGGTGGGCTAGGGAGACCATAGGGGGTGCTGGGGATTAGAACCAGGTTGGCCACAAGACAAGTGCCCTCCCTGCTGTGCACCAGTCTCTAAATTAAAATTTTCTAGATAACTGGGTCAAAGAAGACTCAGAACTTAAAATTGATTTGAAACATAAAAAAATGAAAATGTAGCCTTTCAAGCTCTATGGAATACAAGATAGATGTGCTTAGAGAAAATTTATAGGTAAAATACATTTTTAAAAAAAGCTATAAAATTAGTAATATTATCAGGTAGGTAACTTGCAAAATAAAAAAGCATCACATCAGTGATCAAACAGAAGCTGGGCCGAAGGACCTAATTTAACTACATGAGGATGTAGTCCAGGTTCTCATATAACCCTCAGTTTACACCATAGCCTCTGCCTCAGCTCATACCTGTGACACCATGGGGGAAAGGAGTTCCTTTGGACAAGCTGTTAGAGCAATAAGTGGGATGAAATTGGTTAAAGGATATGTCAGTTTGGTGTATGGATTACAAATACATTATAGAACTATTAAAAAGAAGCGCAGACTTAGATTTCAGTCATACAGTATTCCAACACCCATCCCTCCACCAGTGTACATTTTCCAGCATCAGTGACCCTAGGTTCCCTCCCATCACCCTCCACCCCCACCCCTGCCTGCCCCCGTGGCAGGTACTTTTCTTCTCCCTCTGTCTCTCTTTCTGTCTATCTCCCTCTCCTTTTGGACATTATGGTTTGCAACATTGGTACTGAAAGTTTATCAAGAATATTCCTTTACCTACTTTTAATACTCATATTCTGTTCAGCATAATCATTCCCAGCTATTATGGTCATACTGGTCTCTTTTCTATCTTACCTACCCTCAGCCCCACACACTTGTAGTTAGTTCCAACCATTCTCACAGTGATTCATTAAAAAATAAAAAAATATATATACATAAATTGCAACAAATTAATATATCATATCTAAACAGACAGTAAAATGACATTATTGAAAATTCAATGCAAAAAAGAAAAAGAAAGAAGAGCAAGAAAAAGAAAAACCCACCAAACAGGCAGAATTTGTTATTGTCGGGTCACTGACTTTGTGTGGGAAGAGAAGGTATTATACTTGAGTGTTCTGTGCTCATTTTGAGGGTAAAGGGGATTATTAATTAATAATAATAATTTTCATTATATTAACCAAGTAAAAGCAAGGCCATTACCTAAGAGGGGTATAGACTTTGGAATTCAGATGTCTCAAGGATGAGGACCGAGGTCATCCCCCCAGGTAAGCCACCTACATAAGCAGGGGTGCTGAAGCTGTAGGAGGGTGGGGGATTGATGGAATTAGTGGAGGGAGCTGACTAGAGAGTACTGTTCATGGCCTTGAAGCTTCTATTGTGGTAATGGCTACAGTTTCATCTGAAAATTCCTCAGGAAGAGAGCTCCAACATGTAAGATTAGCTTCAATTAGTGTCTCCCAGACCTTCTGTCCAGCCAGTAGATTTAAATGCTGAGGGGGTGGTCTGTCGAAGTTGTGGGACGTTGCATGCATCTCCCTGCACTTTGGCTGCTGTGAGTGCTGACAATTTGTCCCAATTTGGAATACCTCCACAGGGTTATATTCCCATGAAATCAACAGAGGACTTAGTTGAGACTGCATTATGTCCAACATCTCTCTACTTATTGATGGTTTCTTTTCCCTCTCTACCCATTTGGTCCAGAGAACCAACTGGAATAAACTTCCTGCATCTATAAATCTCTGACTCAGTCTGAATCTTCCCATGGAAACTAACCTACAACAATTAGTTGAACTAAGCTCTTCCTTGATCTTATTTTACAAGGTATCTTAATATCCCGCATGGCAGAGCCTGGCAAGCTACCCGGCGTATTCGATATACCAAAAACAGTAACAATAAGTCTCACAATGGAGACGTTTATGGTGTCTGCTCGAACAAATCAATGTACAATGGTGTACAATGGGACAACAGTGCTACAGTGCTATCTTAATATAACTATGATGTTTTTAAGGAAGAAGAAATTTTGTTACTGTCCTCAGCTCGTTTGGAGGTTTTTCCTTTCTTGATCTAAATACAACCTTAATACTAATATATTTTCATCTTTGACCCTATGATTAGTTTATCATATGGCACAAGCCTTCTATCAATAGAAAAGGCTTGTCAATATGGGGTTGTTTGGTATGTTTCCAACTTCATTACTGAAACCATTTGTAATAGCCCAGTGAAATTTGTTTAGTTCTGAACCTTTACAACTGAGTTGTCTCGTCAGTAAACAAAAATAAATAGTCTTTGAAATTTTTGTTTTCTGCCTTTGTAAGACTAGGAGACTGCCTTTGTAAATGCCTGACCTAGTGACAATTTTGATCAACTTCTCTTACAATTCAGTAGTATGTCTGAACTTTGGTAGACAGTCTCCACCCCACGCCCAATCTCCATGCCTCACTCTCTGGGCCAATTGACAAGCAAGACTGCTTTGCAAACTCTTTCTAAGCAGTAGGTGGGATTCAGAACTATTTTAGAGACACTCTTGCCTGTGCAGGATGGATTTTTGCCTTCAAAGCAACTTATTTGAGTTGTAGACTTTAAGATTGATTCCACAGGGATTGGACTGCCTCACTGCTGAGTTTCACTTCTATCCTTCACTAAGCCAGAATTCAAGGTTGAACCCAGTCCAATTGGCTAAAGCTCTGACCCCTTCTTGTTTCTGCCAACTTTCCATGTTTCTGGTATTTCTACCTTGATCAATCTATAGATTCCTGGGCCAAGTCTTTAGTTAACAAGATGCCAGAAACTCTTGTTTTCTATAATGCCACATTCCTCCACTAGCCTTCGGATCATACCCTTTTTGTTGTTGATGGTGCAAACTGCACTTTTATCCCCTAGACTGAACCTGAGTCTATAATAAGACTTTGAACCCGAACTGTTTACATTTGGTTCTAGGTGGACACTTGCCCTATCTGAGTGACCAGCAGAATCATGTCTCACAGTGATTGCTCACATACCCCTCATCACTTCAGTTAGTGCTCCTGTGTTAACAAATTTCTGCTAATGAGAATTACCTCCAAAGTTATTCTGCTGATTAGAGTTACCAATTTCCGAAGGCTGAAATTTCTGGAAAAAATGAAAAAAATTACCAGAATTTCAGCAAGGTGTTAATGGACATTGTGTAATGACTTAATTTTAGTGGTGACCAAAATATCTTACCAGTTTTATAGTTTTGTTACATATTTTAAAAAAATTATGGTTAGGCCCTCCTCAGTAGATAAATATCTACCCATTATGATATTAATATTTTATGTTTTGTATATATTCAAAGCTTATTTTATGGCAGAAAACAAACAGCATTAATACATGGCAAATCACAGTGAAGTTGTTTCCTTGGATTGTAAAGGAGTTACTTATATGCCAGACACTCTGGCACCAACTACATGCCTGAAAGAGACAAATAAAGTATCAAGAACCAATATGTTTTAAGAATTAACAGATTGATATTGGCTCATAATAAAGCAGTAATAAAATAACTAAGCTTTTATTTTAAGTAGCCTATTTGCTAAAATATTAGTTGGTCTTTCCAAGGACAAATAAGTAACTTAGAATGCATTGTCTTTTTGTAATTTCCTAAACTAAGTTCTTATACTTATATTTACTCATAATCATTACTTAGCTAATCTATTAAGCAAATAATACTTAATACTTTCCTTGAGCCAGTATTACATTTTATTTTTATTTTGTAGCCCAAGAATACAATCAGGTCTTGGATAATCATGGGAGGAAGATAATTTACACACAGCTGAAGAATCATTTACATCTGAGACATCAGAGAGTAGCTGAAGTTCCAAACACACTAGCACCCGCAGGCCAGCTCATACTTTAGAAGGTGTTCTTCTTGTGCCCAGTTACTTGTCCAGCTGTTTTCTTTCAAACCTATATTAAGTGAAAAGCAAGAGCAAGGCAATCTGCAGATTGATTCTACCTCATCTTGCTAGAACAGTGACTTGAATTTAAGGAATAATATCTGAAGCAAAATTTTAAAGAAGCAACGAGAGAACCAGGCTTTGATGATCAGAAACCATTTAACCATTTAATCTAAAGAATGTGCACCCAGGCAGGGAGGCGGTGGGGAGACTGGCACCCCGGGGCCTTTGATTCAAACCTAGGATTTGCTCTTGATAAATAAAACTCAGAACTCAGGTGAAAAGGATCTTTCACATTCTCTAACTGTGCCTAGAGGTTTGTAAACAGTAAACAAACCGGAAGGGAAGAAGGTAGGGTGGCCACTGTCCTTTTAATGTAAAGTCTTACAACACAGAGGCCAGGAACCCCCGAGCCCCCCGGCTGGCTGCACGCGGTGGGCGCAGGGCCATCAGTACAGGTTGGTCTTCTTCATGATCCGCAGGAACTCGTCCTCGTTCACCTCGCCGTCGCCGTCGCGGTCGGCCTCGTCGATCATCTCCTGCAGCTCCTCGTCCGTGAGGTTCTCGCCCAGCTCGCTGGCCACGCGTTTCAGGTTTCGGAACGAGATCTTGCCCGTTTCGTCATCATCGAAGAGCCTGAAAGCCTTCAGGATTTCTTCCTTGGTGTCCTTCTCGGCCATCTTCTGGGTCATCACCGCCAAGAAGTCGTTGAAGCTGATCTTGCCGGTGCCTTCCTTGTCCACCTCGGAGATCATCTTCTTCATCTCTTCCTTCCTGGGCTCAAAGCCCAGTGCCCGCATGGCCACCTTCAGCTCCTTCACGTCGATGGTTCCACTTCCATCGGCGTCAAAGAGGTCAAACGCTTCTCGAACCTCCTGCTTCTGCTCCTCCGTGAGCTCAGGCTTGGGGCCCATCTTTTTTTTATGGCTAGCAGAGCCCACACTTTGCTTCTTAAAGCTGGAGGCCATCCTGCCGCAGCAGTTACCTTAACGGTGCGGGGGGCGGGGGCCTGAGTGGCTGCTGCGCCTGCGCTGGCCTTGTGCCCCCCCCCCCCCCCACTGGTGCCTCGAGTCGCCCCTTCAACAGCCAAGCCCTTTTTTGGTGCTCCAGGACTGCCGTCTGCAAGGGCTGATGTAGTGCACAATTCTGCAGCGTTCCCCCGATTTTACCCCGCTTCTGTAAACTGAGGCCCTGCAAGAAGTGTCTGTAGGCACAGTGATCTGCCGTGCATAGGCGCTTGCTGCTCTTCTGGTCCGAGTCGGGAGGACCAGTTTTCTAGGGTTATTTGGAGGACCTACCCTTTGCTCTCCACACTCATCAAGAAACCCGCTTGGTCTGAATGACCCCAGATTGATTTTGATCACTTGGTATGAAACATGTGGCAGAAAAAGGAGAGAGAATATTAAAAGTTGCACCATGTGTTCGATTTGACACAAATGGAAAACAGATAAAATGGAAAAGTTATGTAGAAAATTTGTAGAAGTTTGTCTCCTGACATTACACTCAACAATAATAAAACTTCACTAGCGTAGTTGGCCTGCACTCAAATATGAAATGTAATATCTAAATGGATGATTTACTTTCAGTGTTTCTATTTTACATTCTCAGGGTAATTGCCCTTGAGTAACGGTCATAATTTCATTCACTGGGTTTTTGACTCAGAAAGCTGGGGGTTGAAATACTGCATTCTGGCATTCTGGCGTTATTTTTAAAGCCCTTGCAGCATATCCTCCTCACTGTTTATGATCGCATCAGAGCTGGGCTGAAATTCTGCCTTTCTTTGGCAGTGGGCACCAGGCAGGGTTTGTGAGACTCTAAATTGTCTCTGGACAACAAAGGGACAGGAGAAAAATGGAAGCTTGGGGCTGGAGAGATAATACAGTGGGTAGGGCATTTGCCTTGCTTGAGGCACCCAGTATGGTCCCTGAAGTCAACCACGAGTGATCCCTGAGTGCAGAGCCAGCAGTAAGCTCTGAGCACCGCCAGTTGTGGCCCCATAAAACAAAAACAAACAAAAGGAAAAAATGAATGAAAAAGGGAAGCTTTGTGGGTAAAATAAAATAAAGCCACAAAGGAATTATTCCTAGAGTTGTTTTGTAGTTCCCCCATCCCTTTCAGTTTCTGAATAGGGTCCACTCCCGCCACACTCCTGGGCGGTGGCAGAGAGGGTTCACTGCTCCATCTGGCCAGGAAGGTGTTGTGCCAGGTGGTGTTCAGGGAGCACCCAGGCCACTCCAGTGGTGCTCCAGGGGGTGGGTGATGTTGGATTGAATTCAAGGCCTTGTGTTGGTGAGCCATGTGATTTATTATCAGACTGAGCTTTCACTATTCTTTAAAAATACCTCAATTGATCACTACTCAATCAGCTCTAAGAGTCGGTCCTCTCCAGAGTTTCTAATTGAAGAATATCTATCTGTATCTCATGCTTGACACAGTAGGCAGTTTGATAAATATTTGTTGAATAAATGAATGACAATGCTGGTTCTAAAACATTTCTGAATCATCATAATAAAAGAAACTAAGAAGATTAAATCATGCTCAGTGTTTTAAAAGTTCTGATTTTATTAATAACCTGATAAAATTTACATGACATATATTTTTGTTTGTTTGGACCAGCTATACTCAGGGCTTACTCCTGGCACTGTGCTCAGAAATCATTCCTTCTGGCAACCAGGAGACCATATGTGGTTCTTGGTCAAGCGCCTTAAACAGCTTACTATCTTTCTGTCCCTATACGACATGTTTAATTCACCATATCTCATTCCCTGCCCCTATCTATATGTGATATAAGGACCCTAGGATACAGGTTTTCTAAAAGTCATTCTTGGTGGGAAATATACATTGGTGAAGATATGGGTGTTGGAATATTACATGAGACTAAAACCTAATCATGAGCAACTTTGTTACTGGGTATCTTATCGTGATTCAATTTTTTAAAAAGTCAAGAAAATTTGCTGGGACTTCCACCTACAACTTTCCAGCACTTGTCAAATGTCAACTCTGAGTAGAATTGGTTTTAACAAATAGATACACTGCACCAGTCCCGTCTTTCAACACTGCAAATTTACCTGCTTTTTCCCCTCCCTCTTCACCACCACTTATTTTCCTCAGGGTTGAATTCAGGTCTTCACACTTGCCTTGGGTTTTCTTTTAGGTCCTTCCTGATGGGACTTTGAATGCATCATTTGGCACCCTGGTTTGAACTCATCACCTTGTGCTTGCCAGGCAAGTACTTTTAGCCTCTGAACCATCTTCCAGGCTCCCAATCCTGTTTACTTAACCTGATTGAAAGACCAGAATCTCATCCCAGATTCATGCCTTACTGTCCCTATTGCCTCAAAAGCAAGTGTCTTAATCTCTCAAACTCAGTTGAAGAATCTATGAAGTAGGCATAGTAATATGTCATACTCTCAGGGCTCCTGTGCGTGTTCAATGAGCCACTCAGGGAGTAGTTTCCTAGGGCGCTGGGAGAGGCTATGTGACTGTCATTCAGTCAGAATCCCTCCCAGGCATTGTGAATTTCTTTTGACCCCCACTCTTATGCCCAAATTCAGGCCAAGTTATGATGTATGGGGAAAAATTGAAAGATTGAAGTTGCCTTATATAGAGTTATATTGGGGCCAAACTAAGCTCAAAGCAAAAATGGTTGTCATGGCTTCCAGATGTGTGCAATCAGCAGACACAACTAAGGGCCACCAAAAGTTCCCTCTGTTGGAAAAAGTGCCTTCCATCAGAATCAGCTCTTGGTAGAAAGTTACTTTATGTTCCTATCTGTCATCTAATTTAAAGGTGAAGGGATATTTACATTGGTTTTGTGCCTAGCATTGGGTTTACTCATTGCATTTCCTGCCTTATTTGCTAATTTATTTGGATTTTTTATTGAATCACAGTGAAATACAGTTACAAGGTAGTTCATGATTGAGTTTCAGTTATATGATGTTCCACTACCCGTCCCTTCATCAGTGTACATTTCCCACCATCATATTTATTTGGCTTTGGGACCATATCTGATGGTACTCAGAGAATGTTACTGACTCTGTGCTTAGAGGTCACTTGTGGCAGTGTTTAGGGGACTATCTGTGAGACTGAGGATTGAACTATAGTTGGCCACATTCAAAGCAAGATACTTAACCCCTGCACTATCTCTCTGACTTCTTTTGCCTCATTTAGTCGTTGCCTTTATGTCCTTACCTTAGCACGCACTGTCGTACCACTGTCGTCCCATTGTTCATCGATTTGCTCAAGTGGGCACCAGTAACATCTCCATTTGTGAGACTTGTTGTTACTGTTTTTGGCATATCAAACACGCCACGGGTAGCTTGCCAGGCTCTGCTGTGCGGGCGGGATATTCTCGGTAGCTTGCTGGGCTCTCCGAGAGGGACGGAGGAATTGAACCTGAGTTGGCCATGTGCAAGGCAAATGCCCTACCTGCTGTGCTATGTCCTTACCTTATAGATAAAAATAAATGAGGTCCAAGAGAGACTCTATCTTACCAAATAGTACAGAGCAAATAGAACGTGATGCTGGAGTTTTATTTGCCACACCATGCTGCCTTCTTCAATAGTTGAGAAAATGGTCCAGGTCCAGAGATGGTTCAGTGAGACATCGATGTTTCACATGGGTGAGGAACATGCATAAAAATAACAATTGTGATTATTAACAAAATACAGATGACTGAGAAGATACGATAATGATTTTATTTCCTAAATCTAATGACAGCTAAACATCTTAGCGAGAAATATTTAACAGCATTTTGTTGGATTTTAGAGATGGTTCCATTCTGGAGTGATTCAATGAGAAAGTATAAAGTGTTTGGTATTTATATCTGTCCTTGAATTCTACATTGCTCAGTTTTCAAGGTTTGATTCCAGATACAGTTTTCTCCTACTATCCAAAAGTAGAACATTCTGTGCTCGCTTTGGCAGCACATACACTAAAATTGGAATGATACAGAGAGAAGATTAGCATGGCCCCTGCATAAGGATGACATGCAAATACAAAAGTAGAACATTCCATTTATTGTGATTGGGTAGGTCATTATTTGTGTCTATGTTACTGGTTCTGTGCTTAGAGGTCACTTGTGTAAAAAATACTTAATATTTCTTCTATGGTAAAGAAGAGTAGCGCCAAAGAAGATTAGCTCAAAGGTCTGACATAGGAGCAATGATTGCATGTCTGTGTTCATCCATAGTTCCAGAGTCTTCCATATATTCAAGAATTCAAATATTGAGTAAAAAGATGCTTAGACTCAGAGATCGAAAACAGAACAGTGTATTGGAAAGTAGAAGAGAAAGAAATTCCCCTATGTGGGAAGGAATTTAGTACAAGATTAAATTATGGTTCATTTTGTGGGTTTTTTATAGAAAAATGGGGTCTTTGTGTTACTTGTGGTAGGAATGTTACAGAGAAAGTGAGGATTTTACAGAGCAGTCTGGCTCGTTTAGGTTCTTTTAGGTTATTTGTTTGGTTTTTTTGTCTAGTTATTGCCCTTTATCAGTTTCCTGTGAGCCTAAAGTCTGGGACAAAAAAATCCTAAGGTTTTCTAAGATCATAGGAAATTGTTAACTTCCCGTTAACTTCTCTTTCTGAATCTAGGAGTTTGCAGGAACATTAAATGGGTAGAATGGAAACTGTTAAATTTGAGCTGCTCGTGCCACTGACAAGGGAAAACTGAGGCTTCCTCCTTCAGGACTGAAGTAGATATCTGGTATGTGGAGGTTCATGTTTGATTCCCAGGACTACATGGTGCCCCCAAACACCTCTGGGTGTTGCCCTCGTGACTTCTAGCACCACTGGGCCCAAATTTGGGCCATGAGGTCCACATAGCTGGGCTGAGTATTTCTGGGAGGGACCCTGGTCCCCCTGAACACTGCTCTGGAGGCCTTCCCTCAACTACTATTAATAGTATCCCCACACCCCAAAAAGTGACCTACCAAATAAGACTATTGGAAAATGGGGAGGGGGAACCTAAAGAATTAGTGGGAGACAGTTTTGGCAAAGAAGCTCTGACTGGTATTAGTGCAGTTCTACATAACAATTGTGAAAACCAGCTTTATTGTTTTAAATCACATTTTGAGTTCTAATAAGACAGATAAAGTAAATGAGATATCCTAGAATAACTACCAAGCAAACAAAATGCTAACATCCTAATAATAGAAGTTAGCATTTTGTTTGCTTGGTAGTTATTTGCTCTTAAAAGTTTTTGTACTATAATGTCTGAGTAATATGTAAAATCAGTTATTAAACCTGATTATGGGCTGGAGCAATAGCACAGCGGGTAAGGCATTTGCCTTGCACTCGGCCAACCCGGGTTCGATTCCTCCGCCCCTCTTGGGAAGTCCAGCAAGCTATAGAGAGTATCTCGGCCCCACGGCAGAGCCTGGCAAGCTACCCGTGGCTATTCAATATGCCCAAAACAGTAACAACAAGTCTCACAATGGAGATATTACTGGTGCCTGCTTGAGCAAATCGATGAGCAACGGGATGACAGTGATACAGTGAAACCTGATTATGGAAATTTAACAGCTGGAATGAGAAAAGAAAAGTGCTAGAATTTCACAACAGGGTCTGAAGCAGTTGAGATGGAGAGAAAGGAACCATGTGGCTTGCTTATCCTAATTATTTGGCTTTCCTTTTGACTTACATGGCACGCAAAAGGTGAGGCTCAGGAGTCTTTTAAAATTTAAATTGCAGTCAGCAAATTCCAGGTGTCACCTAAGGCAGAAAACATGCATAGTAAATTTTCTTTATTGCTGCCCACTTAATTTCCTTCAAATGCAGAATAGAGAAATACACATTTTGACTCTTCTGCAGAAGCAGAATAACTGCCTCTGTGGTGGAGGGATGATCCCCAAACCAACAACACAAGTAAACTATTTATTTTTTGTATTTCTTTTACAAGAAATGGACTCGGCAGCTCAAGTTTTACAATCCCGGTGGTCTCTGAATGAGAGTATAAAGTGGAGTGACTCAACACAAGTCTTTTCTGGCAAGTCCAGAAACAGATCTAAGCGTCCAGCCAAGGGCTATATAACTTCTCCTTCTGTGAAGCCCAGAAATAAAGAAATACCCGTCTCAATTACAAAAGCAGAATGTGTTTTAGACAAGAATTTACCAGAATCTCACACCGCATCTCAATCATTCACCCAAATGCTCTTAATATCAAAGGAGATTGAAAGCAATCCCTTGAGGTTGACTGAAACATTTGGAAGAAACCTACAAGTATGAATTTTTTTTTTGTATAATTCTGTGGTTTATATTTTTAAAAAGTGAATTTTGTTTTCTGCTTCATAGCACATTTACTGGTTCTAAAATGTTTTTCAATGATGGACATTGCACACATTTGAAAAATAAACACAGAAATAAAGACATCATGTTT
The DNA here is from genome assembly GCF_027595985.1 of Sorex araneus. Taxonomy (NCBI): domain Eukaryota; kingdom Metazoa; phylum Chordata; class Mammalia; order Eulipotyphla; family Soricidae; genus Sorex; species Sorex araneus. The sequence goes on from NC_073303.1 coordinate 332,058,364, forward strand.
ATTTTGAGATTTTAAGTGCTGTCCATGGCATGGCCAGGGGTGAGGGAACTTTATGTTTTGTAGCAAACATCTAACATGAGTTTGAGGTGCAAGAACTACAGACCAATAGTTTCCTCCCATCCCCTCCCAAGTTTCTCCACTTATACATGTTTGTGATTTAGGAGTCAGAGAAGAGGGGAAGGTAGAATAGTGTGAGGAGAGCTTTAGAGCATTTGAAACTTGAGAATTTGAGTGAAATTAATGCATCAAGGAAAGCGTGCCCTCTCTTAACTGAACCCAACTTAAACACTCCTTTGATGGAGCAGGCACAATCTATGTTGATGCAAACGCAAAGCAGAAGCTTGGGGTTTATGACGCAGCATTTGGTCTGCAGAGGGTTCACGGGACGGAACAGAAAATGCAGAGCCAAGAGGTCTGGGAGTAGCATAGTTGGATTTTAAAAATATGTCCAAACTAAGTTCCTGGTGTCATCTTTGATCTACCTTCTATTTTTTCCTACAAAGACTTCGAGACTTCAGCACCTAAGATGAACTTTGAGGCTGTTAACTGCAGAGCAGATTCTGTTCACCAGAGGTGGAAAAGTCAGAAGCTCACTGGGGTGTTAGTAATGCAGAATAAGCCAAGTGGGATGCCTGTTAAGGGTGTATTCAGGGATTAGCAGTGGCCTGGAGAGTTTGTGCTCCCTTAAAAGACATTAAAATGCAGATCTAAATATAAAACAAATAATGCTCAGGACAAAGAAAATAGGTCTTGAGAAACACAGGCCAAGCAGAACTTGACCTATGGGCCCCTTGTTGTTCAGGCAGACTGCATGGGCCACTTCTGCTGGGTCAAGTAGGAAAAATACTTCTCAGAGAGAACAGAGAGAGATTTGCGCTCTAGACCAGAGCTCTTTCAGAACTAGGTACTTTTTTTTATTAGACATACAGCATAAATACTCTGAAGGGTAGGGCATTGCTATAGACCAACTCCTGGGGAAAGTAAACCATGGTGGATATAACAGTCAATTTTCTTTCTTTTTTCCCCTGAACCATGTTCATAGGAGAGGAGCCTTCCCCACCTGCCTCATATCTGTGTTCTTATCTGCAGCTTCACTTAGGGCCCTGGGGGTCCCTTTGAGAGACCGCAAAGACTGTCACCCTCTTCCACAAATGCCGCAATAGCCATGTTTTCAGAAGTCTGTACCCCAACTCAGGGAAACAGGGAAATGACAGTGGATGGCAGATAAAAGATGCCCTTTGTAAAGAGAGAACATGCATTAACAAAGAGTTATACAAGTGGATTTCAAATAAAAATCAATTCTATGAGTGCAATATACATTTAAAAATAAGCTTCTGAGCTAAATTACAGCTCTGCTGCTGCCTTTCAAAGTTTAGCAGTTGTGTCAGCAAACAAAACATCAAAGGAAACCAATAGGTCATGTTAGTCTCTTCTGAAGCAACAACTAGAAATCCCTTCATCAACATGTAATCATATTACAGCTCCCTCCTGCTAAGCCTCTAAATAGGAGAGGAGGTGCAATTAGGGCAGGAGGAGGTGATGTCTCCCTCATTCTTTCCACTTGGCAACTGATCATCCATGGAAGGTTTTCATTTAGATGTTGCTTAAACATCTTTTGAATCTCAGTGGGTTGCACCACCAGGAATCACTGGCTTTCTTTATTTTTCTTTATGTTCTGCATTTGCGACTTTGTGACTGCGACTGCGAAGTCCTTTCTAAATTCCTTTGGTTTCTGGATCATTCTTATCTGAAGCCCATGTTCTCCCCAACCTCTCAACCCCCACCCCTTTGGCACTGGTCAGGATTTCTTTTGCCTGGATGTTGTGCATGGGGCACAGTTGAGAATGGAAACTGGGTTATTTACTCGTGGTATTGTTTCCAATTACACCTCATGCCAAGTCTCTGCCTGCCAGTGTGATTTCAGGCCCCATTGCATGAGTGTGAATCCATAGTTTATTCAGTTTAAAACTTTCACGTCCTCTAAGAATAAATTTCTCACAGGCACGTTGAAAAATTAAATTCCTTTTCTTCTTTTTTTAAATTTAATTGAATCACTGTGAGATACACAGTTATGAATTTGTTCATGATTGAGTTTCAGTCATATAATGTTGTGATACCTGTCCAAATGATCAGTGTACATTTCCTACCACCAATGCCCCCAGTTTCCCTTCCGCCACCCCTCCCCCAAAACTGCCTTTCAGCAGACACTATTCTTCTCTTTCTCTCTGTCTCTGTCTCTCTGTTAACATTTGGGCATTACAGTTTGCAATATAGGTACTGAAAGGTTATTACGTATGTCCCTTTACATCCTTTCAGCACTCAGTTCTTGCCCAAAATGGTCATTCCCAGCTATCATTGTCGTGGTGTCTCTTCTCTGTCCTATTCCCACCCTCCCACCTTCCACTTGTGGCAAGCTTCCAATGAACCCATTCTCCTGGCACTTGTTTCTACTATTCTTGATATTAGTCACATACTATGTTTCCATATATTCCACTACTATGTATTCTTATATTTTGTTTCTTATGTTCTTATACTTCAAGGATGGAAATGAGACAGATGAGAGAGAGAGGAAGTGAGTTCTCAGATATAACTCATAAAACTCATCTAGAAATTGGGTTCAACAAAAAGCTTGCATCTCTCCCTGTACACCTTTGTAAACTTATCAAAAGTGAGACTACTTAGTGAACCTTAAGAAAGTGATAGACTTTATTTAGCTTTTCTGTACTGAAACCACAAACATCTTAATTTCCCAGCACATACAATTTTAGTGTACAAGGCAAACTATATATATCATGTGTATATATTATTCAAAATCATGGAAAGTCTACTTTCAAATTCCTGGAATCTGTTTTTGTTTTGATTTGTTTGGGGGCCACAACTGGCAATACTCAGGGGTTACTCCTAGTTCTGCACTCCTAGTTCTGCACTCAAATTACTCCTGGCAATGCTTGGGGACCATATGAAATACCAAAGGTTGAACCATATGGATTGAACCTGGGTGGGCCATATGCAGGCCAAGCACCCTACTCACTGTTCTGTTGCTCTGGCCCGAATTCCTGGTATCTTAAGTATTTATTCAGGATACTCAAAAACAAAGAAATTTGAGTTTATCATGGGGTCACTCCAGAAATTTACAAAACAAGGATTAATACAGAGACAAACACAATAAAGTTCTCCACACCTTGGATTCTATTTATCCCTTTTTGTTTGTTTGTGGGGGGGGGGATACACTCAATATGCTTAAGGGCTACTCTCGGTTCAGTGCTCAGAGGTCACTCCTGGCTTTGCTGGAGTACCAGCATTCTCTTTTTAACCAGTTGAGTTATCATCTCTCTGGTCAGCCAGCCAGTTTCTCTTTCTAAAAGAAGTTTGTAGTTTTAATTGTAACTTAGGTAATATGGTACAGTTAGTGTTAAAATTTATCATATGATTACTGTAACCCACCACCACCAGAGTGCCCAAGATCCTCTACTTCTGACCCCGTGTCATCTCTAGTGCACTTCTTCATTTCCCCACCCTTTCTGCCACTGTTTGGTGATCTGAGTTTTGTAATTCAAGGCTAGTGGTTTGTCACAGTGTCTATTCCTTTATTTTGTTTTTCTATATGTTTTTCTCCCTATTATTTTCTTTCACTTTGACATAGGCAGGCAGGCAGGCAGATAGGGAAGGCCCTATCCCAAGGCTATGTCAGCAAATTTCCCAGGAAGTAATGGCCAAAATTGCAGAAAACAAAAACTAAGGCCTGATAAGAACTTCACCTGGCCACCTAGAACCAACAACAGACCCAGAGAAGCTCCAACAGAAACAAAGGGCCAGAAACAGAATTTCAAAGAAGACCATCACCACTCCCAAACCTAGCCCCCTTGATAACCTCCTTAGCAACAGACTTTTACCTAGATAGAAGTCCCACATGGGAGCAGATTGGAAAATCCCTATAAAAGCCACCTTGAACAAAGGGAGGGCACACATATGCTGCCCGAGCCCAGGTGCTGCTTACGCCTATGTGGCTGAGTTCATGTGGTACCAAGCACAAGTGGTACCCGCATCGCCATTCTTGAGATGTTACTTTCATGCTTTTTTGTCTAACGCTGGGATGTGTATGTGAGAGAGTACATTACTCTCCACTGTCTCCCACTTTCTCTTTCTCCTTTCCTTCAAAACCTCCAAATAAATCTGTTTTACTTCACTGCTTATCTACTCCTGAAATTCTTTTCTGTGAGGTGAGACAAGCACCCAGTAATCTTGGGTCCCGGGTGGCAGAGGCGGGTGGGGAGAAAGTGACCATTTTTCTCCTCCCTGCTTCACATAAGCCACCCGCGTGGCCCACTGACATCAACTTAACACGATATCCTCAAGTCGAATCATTGCAGAAAACTGTATGATTTCATCTTTTTTTCATAGCAGTAATATTCTTTGTGTTTATATACCACAACTTTTTTTTTTTTTTTTTTTTTGCCACACTGGAGTTATTCAGGGCTTACATCCAGCTCTGTGTTCAGGGATGCCTCCTGGAGGAGCCAGAGAGCAACCCAGGTAGCTGTGTGCAAGGCAAGTACCTTAGCTGCTCTACTCTCTCGACTTCTATTATCCATTTGTCATTGGACATTTGGATTGTTCCTATATCCTGTCTATTGTATTGAGTGCTACAATATACATAGGTATTTCTGTATCTTTTTGAATTAATGCTTTTGTGTTTGGGTAGTTTGGTTCTAAAAAGTGGAATCATTGCACTTAAGAGAAATCTGTTCTTAATTTTTGGAGGAATCTCTACACGATTTCCCAGAAATGTTGAATGAGACCAACAAGCCCACCAATTGTGAAGAAGGGTTTGTTTTATTAGTTTTTTAAAATACACTACATCACTGGCAACACCAATTATTTCCTCTTTTAGATCTATGCCCTTCTCACTGGTGTTCTGATTTACCTTGAGAATAAGGGATAATGGACACGTTTTCATCTTCCTACTGGTGGGAAATTTTCTTTGGGAAAGTGTCTGTTCATTTGCTTTCCCGGGGCTGGAGCGATAGCACAGCGGGTAGGGCGTTTGCCTTGCATGCGGCCGACCCGGGTTCTAATCCCAGCATCCCATATGGTCCCCCGAGCACCGCCAGGGGTAATTCCTGAGTGAAGAGCCAGGAGTAACCCCTGTGCATCGCCGGGTGTGACCCAAAAACCAAAAAAAAAAAAAATCATTTGCTTTCCCCATTTTTAGGTAAATGATTATGGGTTGTTGTTGTTGTTGTTGCTGCTGCTGTTGAGCCTTGTGAGTGCTTTATACATACACATATAATTGCCTTTTATCTTAGTAAATAACCAGATTCCAAGGGGCCAGGACCTGCCTGATAGATGAGTGGATAAAGAAATTGTGACATAGATACAGAGTATAGTATTGCTCAGCTACAAGAAAAAAGATGTCTTGCCTTTTGCCACAATTTTGATGGCATTATAGGGAAGTCATATAAAACAAAAGTAATGAGAGGGAGGACAAATATGCGGTGATTTTACTCACATGTTGTATATAAAGAAACAAAGAAATGGATGGCATGGCTAGCAGTGACATCAGGACAGTGGTCTGGTGGTGGTAGAGGGCCAGTCATTACACTGTAAACATTAACGTAAACACCATTGTAACCATGTTACTTCAATTACAAAAAAATTAACAAAAATTATTTGGATCAGAGAAGAAGGAAGTAGAAATGCAGAAATGATAAAATATATTTTCATGACAGTATTGTCTTTGTGTTGAGTTGTTTTAACTATCATTTTAAGCTGTGTTTTGTGATGCTTAGAGATGGCTCAATGGCAAAAGTACCTGCCTGGTAAAGGTAAGGTAAAAAATACAAACTACCCACTGGCATGCACTGAGTGTGGTTTATGGCAGCAAAGCATACCCTGTCTGGAGAATGGCAACCTGGTGTGGATGGAGATTGCAACTAAAGTGGGTAACCTGCAGAGATCACCAAAACTATACGTGTGCAAGCATCACATGTATCAAGTCAGTATGTGACCCCTGGCAAGCATGGAGCACCACAACTAAAGTATGTGAGATATCCCCCACGCAAGTGAACTCTGCAACCAACCATGTGAGAAACCTTTGGTCATCACAACGATAAGAACAGCAAGAGAGAAGGGAAGGAAAACCGATAAATAAAAATATACTTTACTAAGACAAGAATATGTATTTTACAAAATACTGGCAGGTGACACCATCCATTTATTTCAAATGACTCCCAAAGTATTGTATCTATACTTTGGTGTTACTAGCTGAGTTAGTGGTGAGATGGTCAATGCAATTATCATTTTGATGGTGGCTCTGTCAGTGTTTACTGATGTCTAAAACTTGTATTCATTCTGTAAACAAATCTCTTCAGTTAATGTTCACAGGTTATGATTATCAAACTTACTTTATATTGGCTTCCAAAAATAGCAATTGCTTAAATAAAAGAGGATTTTCCCTTCTTGTTCGGTACAAATGCACTGGCTACTTAGATCTTCACGGAGAACTCAGTTCCTTCTATATTACAGTTCCTCCACCCTCCTAGGTAGTTTGCACTTGGTGTATAGATTGAGATAACTCCCCACTACAGGCATTTTAGCAAACCAGAGGCGGACCTATCAGCCACCTTGAATACCACCTGGAGTCCTAACTGCTCAGATTAGCACCCTGCAACCGTTTCCTGTGATGCTTGGAGTGGTATGGGGTTTGCTAATCAGTAAACTGGCAATTTTCCACCCTGGCTCATGGCCCAGATCTCTCCGCTATTTGTTTGGGGCTTATTGACCAATGGCAATGGCAGACAGGTATCACTAAGTATCTCCCTCCTTGCTTCTTCCCAGGAGAGGGTCCCAAGGGACTGAACACCAGTCACCTACACTAACAGCTGACTCAGTAACACCTGCTCTCTCACTGGCTCTCCCTCTTTCTTTGTACTGCTCTTCCTCATCATCTACACTCCTGCTCTCTGCAGTCACTCCAAAGCCAGGCTGCAGTCATGCCTTAGCGTCAGACTCCACTGTTAGGGAAATGTAAGCCCATGGAGCATGTACATTTTCCCTGAACCAGAAATTGCTCATGTCCCGTATGCTCACATTCCAATTGCAGAAGTCACATGTAGAAGCAAGAAAGGCTGAGGAGTGAATTCTTTATTCTGGGTGGCCTTGATTGCAGTTTTTAAAGAAACCATTACTATGGGTGAAGTGTCTGCTTCATGTGCATATTTCCTGTTAACACATTTTCATTTGCATAATTCAGTATGTTATGGAAAGGTCACAAGGCTCTGACCTCTGAACTAAGAGACTTAACTTTTTGTCTACATTCCTCCATTTTCTTTGTATTTTCAGGCAAGTTGTTTAAGTCTTCTGAGCCTGCAGCCTTATTTTGTAAGAGAATGATAGTAATAGCTCTTTTTCTCCATGGTTGTGAGAAAAATGAGATTGCAGATGGAAAAATGCTTTTAAATGTATAAAAATGATGTAAACAGGGGGCTGGAGCAATAGCACAGAGTGTATGGCGTTTGCCTTGCACACGACCGACCCGGGTTCGATTCCCAGCATCCCATATGGTCCCCTGAGCACCGCCAGGGGTAATTCCTGAGTGCAGAGCCAAGAGTAACCCCTGTGCATCGCCGGGTGTGACCCAAAAAAAATGATGTAAACATGGGTAAGATTTGATTGCTACCTATATGTAAACAATAAAAAAGTGGCAAAATATTCAGTTCCTTCCTGTTCCTACATTAGTTTGCAAGTATAACTGTGGAGAACAGCCTCAGTGACTCTAGTAATTGATGGACTCATTTAACCCACCATCCTGAGAAATGGTGAGTGGCATCAGGAAAACATTTGCTGCTTGAAAGGTTGTCCTTGCAGATAATCTTTCCTTATTTCAATATTATTTTCTTTTCTTCCAGATTTTTTCAACCTCTGGAATTTATCCTTTAAAAAATAATCATAAGGAGAAGGAGGGGAGGGAAAGTTAGTTGTGATGCTTGATATGTGAACCTAGGGGACAAGACTGAAGTCTCCCTCCCCATCAATAACTAAAAATTCAAACATGTCGGAATGGTTATGGATTCTTCTGGGCTATTTTAAGGAGCAAATTTATTAGTTCTATAGCATCTTGTAATCCTGAGGTATTTAGGAAAACTACATTCTTTGGATTCTCAAACTCTAGCTGTTTCCCTGAGCAACCTCAAACAATGCAGCTTTTGCTGACAGGGCATTCCATGATCCAGCAGTGTTGTTGAATTGTAAGTAAATAATCTTGAAACAAACCCATGGTTGACATGGACTCTCACATGGTGTTTACGGCTCCAGAAGAGGGATTTATTCTGAGAGTATTGAAAAATTCCATTGCTGTTTGGGGGAAATGACAATTGTGATAACCCATAAATTAAAGTGACTACCCTCTGTACCACAGATTTGATCCAAAACATTGTAATGCACTAAAATGTCATATGTGAAATAGAATAGCTCTATATGTATGTGAACATATAAACATGCATATATACATGTATATAAAATAAAGTTACTGTGGATATGATAGACGTTTAACATGTTAAGTTTGATTGTGCATAGTACCATACTTCTCCCAGGATTAATAAATGAGGGAGGAATAAAGTGAGCAGAAAGATAATCTTTGGTTCACTGCATTTTCCTTAATTTAACAATTGATTTTATGATGCATTTTTAATGATTTAGTCTTTTTTTTTAACAGTTTTCTCAACCAAAATTCTGGTTCTTGGTTATTTTATTTTATTATTATTTTTTAAAAAATTTTATTGAATCACCATGTGGAGGGTTACATAGTTCTCAGGATTATGTCAGTTATACAATACTCAAACACCCTTCCCTTCACCAGTGCCCATATTCCATCACCAACCACCCCAGTCTACCTACCGCCCCCTCCCACCTCCCCAGTCCCCGCCCTTGTAAGTGATAAGTTTCACTTCGTTTACGCTTTATCTCGATTACATTCCATGTTTCAACAAATAACTCACTATTGTTGCTGGGGTTTCCCCCCAAAAAGAAAAAGACAGTCCTATTGCCAAGGAAGCATTTAATAGTTCTCCATTGCTAAGAATATAGAGATATTAAGTCCCGCTGTTTGTTACATAACTTTTCTTTTTTCCCCCCTTGCCCCGCGCCACCGAGTTCACGCCTGTTTAGTAATCGCCACGCTGCCTGAAAAGGGAAAAAACCGAAAAAGATAGTTATTTCCCGTCATCAGCCGGTGTGGGGCTCTGGCTTAGTTGATAGTCTAGTAGAGTGTCTGCAAGCAGTTTCTGGAACCAAAGGTATTGCGCTGGTATCGGCTCCGGCTCGAGATTCCACCAGCATCCCGCTGTTCCATGTACATAATTTTTCCCCTTATATCCCATTCCCACGCCACCAGGTCTGTGTTTGCTTAATGGACATCATACTATGGTTGACGCAACGCCGCGTTTCTTCCCGGGAAAGAAGGATATTTCTTCTCAGCCAGCGTGGGGATATGGCTTAGTTCAGTCTAGAGAGATGGCTACCACTTTGATTGCCTTCAATATTTCAGCAAAAGACTTACTATTCTTGTTAGGATCTCCCACAAAAGTCCAACCCGTTAAAAAGGAACCATTACATATTGCTGATGCGGTTTTGGGTTTCTGTATAAAGTCCAGGGAAAGTACAACCAGAAATAACATCACTACAAACTTTTACCCTTTTATGGTACTCATAAGATGGAGAAACCTAGAGAAAGCTGGCTCGGCGTCTCCATTTTGCGCTCAAAAAGCCGTGGACCCTGTGCTGTGCTCAGGAGGAAGGGGTTGAGAGAGAGAGGTTAAAAGAATTGGGGAATGCCCGGCTTCCACTGTCGCAGCCCGCCGTGGGGTCTTCGTTCCCGTGCCGGAATTAGTTCAGTGGGCTGCTTGGAGTCCAAGGGCGCTCTTTTAGGCTCTTCTATCCTGCTTGACCCGCAGCGGTGCCAAAAGGGATGATTTAGTCTTTAACTAATCAGATATCTCTTTCCTTATAAGAAGCGCACGGGTATTGTAACTTTCAAAAATCAGTATTTTCTCAATTATCTTTATGCTCCTTCATTCCCATCTCATTTGGGGTTTCGCCAGACATTGCAACAGGTGCACGTTAATTAGAATGGTTGGTTAGTATGAAGTAAGCACAGATATTCAGGTAATAAAGGCTTTAGACTTTAAGCACAGTTCTTTACTGAACAGAAACTTTAATCCCAGACATTTCATTTGTATGTTCAATATGAAATAAGAGATATTTGAGTCCCATGCTAATCAAATGTTCCACTTGTCACTCTATCCGACCCAGTCTAAAAGTCTTAATATTAACATTAAAATATTGACAATGTTCATTGATATTGAAGGTCATTTCCACTTAAATATATGTGAACATGTTAATATAATCAACAATATTTGAGCTAAAACTATTAGAATAATGTTAGAATTAAGCACTCATGTAACCATGATTGAGCTTAGAGGAAAAGAAAGAGGAGGGAAGGAGAGAGCAAAAGAGACAAAATGAGAGCTTTATCAGTATCTTTGAGAGCTTTTACTTTCTCACCTTCTCTTCTGAGTCATCCTTTATTCTAAAATTGGGTTAATTTCCCCCCAACACACAGAAAGAGAGAGAGAGAGAAAGAGAAAGAGAGAGAGCAAGCAAGAGAGCTCTGTGCACACATGTGTACAGTCACAATCAATAATGACTGGGATATATGTCATTATGCAGTTTCATTTCTGTTCAAATGTCATCAAATAAAATTGCAAAAACCTAGAGGGTATAGCCTACTGCACAACTAGACTGTGGCACAGTCTCTCAGGACCACCTTCATATGTGCATGTTTAGTGAATTAACCAAAAATTCACTAAGCGATGCATGACTGTATTTACCACAAATGAGTCTGGGTTTCTAAACAATGTATTCTTTAGCTTTTCTGCCTCCTTGTACACTTTCCATATAAATAGAATCATACTAAAATATTCTTCTCTGAATTTTGAAGGGAAAAATCACTTACACCATTATGTTTTTTACATCTATTAAAAAGATATTTTGAAGCATGTCTAGCTATAGATAATTCATTTTTAATTGTATATAGCTATTCCATGACACGAGCTTACTGGAATTTATTTTTCTATTCTAAAGCTAACATACATTTTGGTTGTTCTTAGCAACTTTGATAATGCTCCTAAGAATATTGTTGTGCTGGTCTTTAGGAAGTGTGTTTAAGAATTTTCCAACACTAGTATTGCTTGTGCATGTAGATTTATCTTCACTAGGTAATGCAAAATTGTTTTCCTAAAACTTTCTGAAAATTTTTGATGCATTTTACATTTCTCCTAGTGCTAAGCCCTATTTTCTTTCAATTTCTTTCTTTGACAATATAAGTCTTATCCTCTGATCAAAGAAAACTACAAAACACTACTTCAAGAAATAAAGGAGGACATGAGGAAATGGAGACACATCCCCTGCTCATGGATTGGGAGGATTAACACCGTCAAATTGGCAATAGTCTCCAAAGCATTATACAGATTCAATGCAGTCCCTATAAGGATACCCATGACAGTTTTTCAAAGATACAACACTCCTGAAATTCAGATGGAACAATAAATCTCCACAAATAGCTAAGACTAGTGGGGAAAAGAAGATGGGAGACATCACTTTCGCCAACTTCAAAATGTACTACAAAGCAATTAAAACAGCATGATATTGGAATAAAAACAGACTTACAGACCAGTGGAATAGAGTTGAATATCCTGACACAGACCCTCAAATATACGGCCACTTAATCTTTGGTAAAAGAACAAGAAATGTGAAGTGGAGCAAGGAAAGCCTCTTTAACAAGTGAAGCTGGGAAAACTGGACAGCTACATGCAAACAAAGGAACTCATTGCTGCATGGTCGGAAGCCAGCATTATGAGCTGGGAGAGAAGACAGCTTAAGGATCGCTAAGTCAATGATATTTGGAGGGATTGCTCAGGATAGGAGATGTGTGCTGAAAGTAGATAAAGGGCCAAACATGGTGGCTTCCCATTATTTGTATTGCAAACCATAATGCCCATAAGTAGAGATAGAGAAAGAGGGAAATTGTCTGCCAGAGACAGAGGGAGGGGTGGACCAGGGATTGGAGGGATACTGAGAACATTGGTGGTGGAAAATGTGCACTGGTGGAGGGAGGGGTGTTCAATAATTTTCTGACTGAAACTCAAGCATGAAAGTTTTGCAAGTGTAGCTTATGTGACTTAATCACTATATCACTGTGTCACTGTCATCCCGTTGTTCGTTGATTTACTTGAGCAGGCACCAGTAATGTCTCTATTCCTCCCATCCCTGAAATTTTAGCAGTCTTTACTTACTAGTCTTTCCTAATGATTGGAGGCTCTTTCAGGGTCAGGGGAATGAGACCTATTGTTACGGTTTTTGGCATATTGAATGCACCACGGGTAGCTTGCCAGGCTCTGCCCATGTGGGCGGGATACTCTCGGTGGCTTGCTGGGCTCTCCGAGAGATATATATATATATATATACACACACACATATGTATATATGTATATATACACATATATATGCATGTATACATATATATGATTTGTTGCCTACTGTCTGAACTCCATCAAATATGGTGTAATTATGGAAAATGGGTAGGAAGTGTCTTATAATGTGTACTCAACCTCGGCCTGGAGCATGGCGGCGGTTGGGTAGTGGAGATTGGCTGCCAGGCCTGGGTCCCTTGGGGCGGGGAGGGGTCTCACCCTCATACCTCTGGGGCCCCTAGTGAAAATATCCTCGTGCAGAGTCCAGTGGCATGGCTATGGGTGCTTCATTTTATACTCCCATCTGGTAGGAGCAGCTGTTGAGTGATTCAATTTAAAAAAATAAAAAAGAACTCAGATCTTTGTCTAATGCCAAGCACAAAAGTCAGATCAAAATGGATTAAAAACCTCAATATCATACCTGAATCTATAAGGTGCATAGAGGAAAGTGTAGGTAGAACCCTCCATGACATTGAAACTAAAGGCATCTTTAAAGATGTAACATCACTGACCAAGCAAGTGGAAGCAAAGATAAACAAATGGGACATTAAACTAAGAAGCTTCTGTACCTCAAAAGAAATGGTGCCCAAGACAGCCCACAGAATAAGAAAAATTATTTATCCAATACCCATCAGATAAGCAGTTAATATCCAAGATAGATAAGGTACTTGTAGAACTTTACAAGAAAAAAATATCTAATCCCATCAAAAAACGGAGAGAAGAAATTAACAAAAATTTCCTTTAAAAAGAAATTCAAATGACCAAAAGACACATGAAAAATTTTTTTACATCATTAACCATCAAGGAGATGCAAATCAATACAATCATGAGATATCATCTCACACCAGAGCTGGCACACAACCAAAAGAAAAACAACCAGTGCTGCTGTGGATGTGGGAAGAAAGGGACTCTGTTTCATTGTTGGTGACAATGCCAACTGGACCAGCCTTTTTAGAAAACAATATGGGTATTCCTCAAAAAACTAAAAATTGAGCTCCCAAAAGACCTAGCACAATACCACTTCTGGAAATATACCCTGGGGGCACAAAATAACACATTGCAGAAATGCCATCTGCACTTCTATGTTCACTGCAGCACTTTTCACAATACCCAGAATCTGGAAACAACCCTAGTGCCTGAGAACAAAGGTCTGGATAAAGAAACTTTACACAACTGTTAGGGAAAATGAAGTTATTAAATTTACTTGTAAATAGTAAATTTACTATTTACTTGGAGAATATCTTGCTGAGTGAAACGAGTCAGAAGGAGACGAACAGACATAGAATGGTTGCACTTATTTGTGGGACATAAAAACAACAACAACATAGTATGAGACTAATATTCAAGGACAGTAGAAACACAAGCCTGGAGGATTAGTCCACAGTTGGAAGCCTGCCCCAGGTGCTACGGGAAAAGGTAGTTGGGATAGAGAAGGAACCACTATGTCAATGACTCTGGATAAGAACTGTGTGCTAAAAGTAGGTAAAGGAACAAACAGGATAACTTCTCAGTATCTGTATGGCAAACCATAATGCACAAAAGGAGAGAGAGGGAAAGAGAGAGAGAAAGTGAGAGAGAGAGAGAGAGAGAGAGAGAGGGAGACAGACAGACAGAGAGACAGAGAGAGATAGAGAGAGAAGAAAAGTGCCTGCCATGAAGGGTGGGGAGAAGAAAACTGGGTGGTGGAAAATGTGGCCTGGTGGAGGGATGGGTGTTGGAACATTTTATGGTTGAAACCTGAGCAAGAACAGCTTTGTAACGGTGTATCTTATGGTGACTCAATTTTTTTAAGCTATAAAAACAAATAAAATGCCAAAAGAATTCCGGAAATTTATTAAAAATATTCTCCTTTGATAGCTTTAATATTTCCCCTTATTTAATAATGAGAGTAAATATCATCTCATCTATATGTGAACTATTTATGTTTTCTTCTATATGAATGTCTGTGTTTTTGTATATTTCTCTATTTTTTGTCTTCTTCATAACTCATAGGTGATAGATACATGTCTTGGATATGAAAGTTTAATGAATGCTGCAGGGGGGATGTTATGTCACCTCAGGATTTAGCCTTAGCACTCTTGCAGCTTCTTTTTTACTCTTTGGGAAAGTTATCTTCTCTCCAACAAGACAGAAAAGCTGTATGGAGAGAAGCCCTAGAGGATGAGAGACCGTATAGGAAGAAAGAGACCTAAACTTGCCCATGTTCTTTCCCACGAACCATATCAACCTCCTTAGCTCATGTTAACCCTAGCCAAACTTCTAGATGGGTGCATGTGTGACCCCAGCTGATGCCTCTGGGAGCAGAAGAACTACCATTTGAGCTCAGGCAGAATTCCTTACCCACAAAATCATGGCAATAGTATAATTAGTTTCAGCCAGCAAATTTGGGAATAAACTTGGAAATAAATTATTATTTTATAATAAATAAATAATAGAAATAAGTTTGTTGTAAATACATTTCTAAAACTCTTGATGCATGGCTTTTTAAAAATTATTTACAATACTTTTCATTATAAGGAGTCTTAATGCTGTACATTTTTAGTTTTTCTTCCATCATTAGTTCTTTTTATTTATTATTGAGTAAAATAATTTAAATCTTAAAGTACCGAATTTTCCACTTAACATTTTAAAGTTCTATCATTCACGTTTAAGTTTCTTAATTTATTTTGAATGGAATAAAGTAGGGGTATATTTCTCCTTCTTCCCATATGGATACTTGTTCCAGCATTATAAATTGAATGGATTTATCTATATCTTAATTATCTAGCATAATGCCTGCACACAGTAGGCACTAAATATATTTAGAAAAAAGGGAAGAAAGCAGGCAAAAGGAAGAGGAGAAAGGGAAAATGGTGTATGTTTGTATCTAGATGTCTCATTTAAAAGGAATGCTTAGTTGATCTGGCCAGTTCAACTTTGACCTTATTTAAAGTCGTTTCAGGACTTTGTAATGAGTTCAGGCCAAAAAGGATTCCCAGGATAGCAATTACTTCTCTATACGTAAAAATGTTTTCCCAAAGGGCGAAGAAGCAAGTGAATCCTATTGTCATTGAGTCTGAAGGCTACTCCGAATTGCTGTGACTTGGAAAATATTTTGCTGTCTTTGATGTTATTCTTTCACTGTCTTTTAAAAGATAAAATCTAGCAGAAGTTTATGGCTGGATTATGTTCCTCCCACCTAACCCTGAAAGTTTATGGTGGATAGAATATAATAATTCTTCTAGTTCCTCAGAAGCAAAAGCAAAAAAAAGGCACAGCAAATAATAATAATACTCTAATATTTAGCACTGCATGCTTATATGTGGGATGTGCCCTCTCACAGGGGTACTTTACCTCATGCCAGTTTGTTTAATCAAAGCTTCTGACAAAGTTACAAGGTTACCTGCAGTGAGACCCTCCTAATACTTTCAGAAATCAACCCTCCGTGAACTCTTGCTGTGAAAGTATTTAAATAATTAAAAACATTCCTTATCAAAGGAGTCTCCTTCTGACAGCGGAATCCGTAAGTTCTGTAACTTTTCTTTTCAAAACACATAGATAAAAGAGGTGGTTGTGCTTTGTGCAGTAACTCCAGTTTTTTTCTTTAGTGGGGCCAAACATTGTTCAAAACCTTTTGTGATGAGAAATCTGAATAAACATAGCTTGAGTACTCAGCCTGTTGGAAAATGAAGGGTAGGACCGTACTATATAGAAAGGGATATTTACACTTTTTGTTTGTTTCTTGAGCATTTTTGTTTACATGGGGAGTCACTGAACAGGAAGTCTGCAGTAGGTTTGGGCGTAAATCTTTGAAGCTCAGTGAGAGGGAAAACACTGGTGTCTGAATGAACACACACATACACTCACTCATTGTGTCTTACTCATTATGGAGGAAAAACAAACAGTCTCAACAAAGGCCCTGGCATTTAAGATGGAACACATCTGGAAGGGAAGGCAGGAAGAGGATATGATGAAGCCCCGGTGGGGTAAATATCACCCTCTAAGTATTTTTTAAATGATAACCATTACAACAGTAACAGCGTCTGATACTGAAGCTCTTGAAATTCTTCCAGCTGGGTCCAGATGGTCTGAAGCACTCTCAGAATGCAAGGGCCCTGCTGTGGTGCCAGAGATGCCCCTGATAAGATTAGCATGCCTCTGGGGTTATCATTAGCATGCCCCAGGGAGCAGGTACCATCTTGTAAGATTCTGCCCCTGGATTGTCACCCACAGTGAAAATTGGATGACAGGGAGATGAGAGAGTGTTGTCATGGTAACAGAAAGAGGAATTCTGCTATGCCGTGGCTTGCTGGTGCTACAGCAGAGCAGTGGACGTGGCCACGGCGAGGACCACACTGCGTTGTATGGTCCTTCCTCCAAATATTCTTACAGGGAAAAGAGTGCCTTGGCCTGTGGCTCAAGTCCTACACTTAAGAAAACCTTTTTTGTTTGTTTGTTTGCGGGGGCCATACCTACTGGTGTTCAGGGCTTACTCCAGGCTCTGTGCTCAGGAATCACTCTTGGTGAGGCTCGGGGAACCATATGTGGTGCCATTATGGAACCCAGGTGAGCCATGTGCAAGGCAAGCGGCCTACTATCCTATCTTCCTGCTCAGTTAATTTTACACGTTTAATGGCAAATACATAGAGATCATAATTGAGAGGTGTGAGAGATATGTTATCAGTTTATAAATTGTCCTTCCATCCTCCCTCTCTCCCTTCCTGCCTTCCTCGGAATGGATGAGGTACCAGGGATGGAACCTGGGTTGAGTATGCATAAGGCATGCACCTTAACCCTGTATTATCTCTCAGGCCCCTTATAAGTTATTGTTTTGGGGCAAGGGAGTTTGGACCACATCCAGCAGGGCTCACTCCTAATGATGCTCAGGGCTCCGTATGGGGTGCCAGGAATCAAACCGAGGTTGGCTGCATGTGCCCCGCCTGTGGTACTATTGCTCCAGACCCTCAAACTAGCTTAAATCTGGTTTGTCTAAGTGTTGACTCTGCAGTGTCCCCTGCACACCCACTTGGATGATGTGATTAGAGTACAGTTTTCAGCTAAAGAATAGAACCTGAGATCCAGCCTGCAGACCTCAGTGACCTAATGAACTCAGCTGCCCCAAAGACCCTAAATGCTCTGAAAGGAGAAGAGAGTATGACTGAAACCAGCACATAAATGCTCACAGAAAAAACGGGGAGGCATTAAAATCTTTTTTTTTTAATTTAAATAACATGCACGTATAATTTTCTTTTATAAATTCCAGTAGTTTACAAATCAACATGTTTTCATCCTTTAGCTTACCATGACCCCTTTTCTCCAATTTACTTAACCTTCTTTCCCTCTTTCCTGATAGTAATCACTCATTTTCTCTTATAATTTAAAAGTTTATTTTTGCACCCTGTTAAATCAGGCAAAGTGCTTATTCCGCATGCAGCTGATCTAGGTTTGATTCCAAGCACCACATATAAGCCCCTCCAAGAGTGACCTCTGAGCACAAAGTCAGGAGTAATCCCTGAGCACTTCAGGGTGTGGCCAAAATCACTTGTATCACTTGTAGTCCCGTTGATCTTCTATTTGCTCGAGCGGGTGCCAGTAACGTCTCCATTTGTCCCTGTCTCGAGCTAGTATAGCCCAATGATACCTGCTCGCTCCAGGAACAGGAAGAGCCTCAAATCGTTCATTCAGAGATTTGACAAAGAAATCTGACCATCTAATTGGTGGGCGGCCACAAGGTCTTCTGACGTCCCGTGGAATCCAGTTGGTAACAGCTCTAGTTCAATGGTTGTCTCTGAATCGCATTACATGACCGGCCCATCTGATTTTTGATGCCTTGGCAAACGAGACAGCATCCCTGATTTTTGACCATTGACAGAGGTCAGAACTCCGGATTCCTTCTCTCACTTGAGTGAGACATGATATTCCTAGCACAGCTCTTTCGATTCCTCTTTGGGATACCCTAATAGCATTCTCATCCTGTTTGCATAGGGCCCAGGTCTCTGAGGCATATGTTAGTGCAGGAAGAACGGTGGAATCGAAAAGATGTGCCCAAAGTCGGAGGTTCTTCATTCTCTTAACCACCTCTTTGACGCTCTTGATTCATTCCACGCTGCTCTCTTCCTCCCGCGCAGTTCTGGCACCAAGTCATTGCTCATGTTGATTTCTCGACCCAGGTACACATAGCTGCCGCATTCGGAGATGTTTGTTCCATTGAGAGCAAATGGAGCTTCAGGGACCAGTTCGTTTTTCATGAACATCATCTTGTTGAGATTCAGCTGCAATTGGACCTTTCTAACACTCGAGGTCGAAGTCGATCAGCATTTGTGCTGCTTGACTAATGTTTGGTGTTATGAGAACATGTCATCAGCGAAGCGGAGGTAGTGTAATTGCGGACCGTCTATCTTCACTCCCATTCCTTTCCATTCCAGTCGTCGCATGATGTTCTCAAGGGCGGCACTGAAGAGTTTCGGTAAAATGGTATCACCCTGCCGCACCCCTCTCTTTACATCAATGATCACTTGGCCAAAATACACACGAACAAATAGCAAGTTTGTTTCCATTTAGTTCATTCATTTATTTCTTTCTGTACCATATATAAGTGAAAGCATTGGATGTTTTCTCTGTGTGATTACTTCACTTAGCATAGTGCCCTTTAGATCCAGTCATATTGTTGCAAATGACAAAATTTCATCTTTTTTTCTTTTCTAATAGCTGAGTTCATCCTATAGTGCGTAGATGCCACATCTTCTTTATCTAGTGTGCCAGTGGGAGCTCCCTACTCTTGGCTAGTGTGAGTAATGGTGTCATGAATTATAGGGGCGCACATGCATTTAAAATTAATGTTTTTGTATTCTTTGGGTAAATACCCAGAAGTAAGATAATGATTATATAGAGGTTCTATTTTTAAGTTTTTGAACAATCTCCATAACATTTTCCATGGCGGCTTCACCACTTTACATTCCCAATAATAATGAATAAGGATTTCCTTCTCTCTACGTCCCTCTAGCATTTGTTTTTGGTCTTTGTTTTGGTTTGGGGGCCACTACTTTTGTACCCTGGTCTCAGCTCTGTGCTGGGACCAGACCTTTTGGAGCTGTAAAATGAGCCTAAGCCTCAGACCTGCAAAACCCATTGAGCTTATCTCTCTAGGTTAACACACACACACACACACACACACACACACACACACACACATTTTCTTTTTCTTTATGTGGAGGTGGGCCTACAGCTGGCTGTGCTCAAGAATGGTGCTCAGGCCACTATTTGTGGTATCAGAGATATTGCCTGTCTCAGTCACAAACAAGGCAAGTGCCTCATCCACTAGTGAGTGGTCTCTCTGCCCCCTATTTCTTATCTTTTTAATAATTGGCATGGTCACAGTTATGAGGTGATATTGCACTATTCTTTGGATTTGTAGTTCCCTAACAATAAAAGATTATTGAGATGTTTTCTTGGGAGTTTTTGTTTGCTTGTCTGTTACAATTCCTTCCATCCTGCTACTTCAAGCATAGAAGAAGCTTATCTTTTGTTTTCCTTGTTGCCAACCTGGAGCATATATTTCTCTTAGCAATCCTAGTTCCTCTTATTTGAAAAAAAATCAGGAAACAAAATAATAAGGTCTAGGCATTAGATATGTTCATTGCTATTAGGGAGTCTTTATTTTTAAGCACATTCAGTGGACAGAAAAACTAGAGTCCACATACATACACAAATTGTGTACTAAGTTGAGATACTTGGTTTTCAACAGAAAACAGACAAAAATATATATATATTTTTTTGCTTTTTGGGTCACACCCGGCGATGCACAGGGGTTACTCCTGGCTCTGCACTCAGGAATCACCCCTGGCGGTGCTCAGGGGACCATATGGGATGCTGGGATTCGAACCCGGGTCGGCCGCGTGCAAGGCAAACACGCTACCCGCTGTGCTATCACTCCAGCCCCCAGACAAAAATATTTCTAACAAAAATAAATATATTTGCTATGAATTAGCAAATTATTAAATTTTAAAATATTAGAACCTTATTTTTCAATTTTTAGTCACAAAATATAAATTTTTGTTTTAATTCATCCAGTAAAGCTAAATTAACCTCAAATTAATCAATTGGTTTTTCACACTAAGAGGTATTGCATATCTGTATTATGCACTCAAAAGTGAGTTTAATATCCATTAAAACTTGGAACTGGAGAGATAACACAGCAGGTAGGGCGCCCAGGGCTGACCAGGGATTGATCCCCAGCAACCCAGAGCCAGGAATAAGCCCCAAGCACCACAGGTGAGCCCCCCGTCATTCCCCCCATAACCCCTCTGTCAATCCATTGAAACTTTTAACTTGGGAGTTTATTTTTTTTTAAAGCTAGGAATTCTATTTCTAAGTTTTTGATAGTGACTGATATGAGAATTTTTATGGATGACACATACTATTTTTGACCACAGAATTCCATAATCATGAAACAATTTCCAATTTCCAAACTAAAGCAGTTTCAGAATGCTTTTTTATAGTACAATTTCATTCAGAAAATACTCATTTTCTCTCTCACTCAGTAAATGTCACCTTTATTGCAAAGTGATGGAATAAGCTTTATTTTTCTTTGCTTATTTTTCTATTTATTTTTTATGTTATATTTCTATTTTTCATTGTGGCAAAGCCATATATAATGTAAATGTTACCACTTTATCCATTTTAAAATATATGCTACAATGGAAATTTTTGAATTTTTGTGGAACAATCATCATCCCTCTCCAGAATGTTTTATCTTTCAAACCTGAAACATCTGTTCTCATTAAAAACAAACTCTCCATTGTTTCTGCCCCCAGTCCCTGAAACCATCATTCTTCTTTCTCTCTATGAATTTGACTATGCTCTATGCTTCATAAAAGTAATATTATGCTATATTTTCTTTTTATGTGTGGATTACTCCACTTGGTATAACTTCATATTTAAAGTTAATTCATGTTGTTGCATGTGTCACAACTTTTTTTCTGTTTAAGGCAAAGTTATATTCCATGATATGTATGAATCATGTGCTAAACATTATCCATTCATCTATGCATAGATATCTGGGTTTCTACTGTTTGGCTTTTTTGAAAAATGCTGCTATGGATGTGGGTGTGTAAATATCTTTTCAAATTCTTCCTTTTATTTCTTTGGCATATATACCCAGAAATGGAATTACTGGATTATATGGTAATTCTATGGTTTATTTTGGTTTTGTGTTTAGATTTTCTTGATCAATTCCCAGCCCCACAAAGACATCTTGTAAACCTCAAACGATACCAAAAGTTTACACAAAAACCAGGGCATTGTTCTTTGCTCAATAAGCATGGTGTGCTTGGATCTAATACATTATTAAAGTATGGGTTCTAAAAGAATTTCTTATGAAGTGTTACTTTACTTTTTGTTTTTGAAACAAAAATTTTTTTAAAACTTGTTTATTGAATCACTGTGGTATAGATAATTACAAAACCATTCATGCTTCGATTTCAGTAATATAGTATTCCAACATCCATCCCTCCACCAGTGTACATTTCCCAGCACCAGTCTCCCCAGATTCCCTCCCATCACCCCCACCTCTCTCTGCCTGCCTCTATGGAAGGCACTTCTCTCTCTCTCTATCTATCTATCTATTTATCTCCTTTTGGGCATTGGGGTTTGCAATATTGATACTGAAGGTTATCAAGAACATTCCTTACCTACTTTTAACTCTCAGATCCTGTCCAGCGTGATCATTCCCAGCTATTATTGTCATAGCAGTCTTTTCTCTATCTTACCTACCCTCAGCCCCCCACACACTTGTGGTTAGAAACAAAATCTTAATGTATCCAGAAACCTTAATTTCCTTTCTCTCCTGCCACTCCAGCAAAGCAATATTCTAGAAGATTCAGGGAAGGGTGGGAGGTGAGTGATGGTGAGTCTACATTTTGACTTGCCTGTCCTGCTCCCTCATCCTTGGAAAGTTGTCACAAGCTGGAGTGGGAAAAGGTTGTGAAGACTCCCCTCTCTAAGACCTGCTATTTCTTTCCACTTGACATCACCACCTCACTTGTATCACTTGTCGTCCCGTTGATCTTCGATTTGCTCGAGCGGGCACCAGTAATGTCTCCATTTGTCCCTGTTGCGTGCTAGTGCAGCCCAATGATATCTGCTTGTTCCAGGAACAGAAGAGCCTCAAATCATTCATTCAGGGATTTGATGAAAAATCTGACCATCTAGTTGGTGGGCGGCCACGAGGTCTTCTGACGTCCGGACAGACGAAACCACCACCTACTCCCATTAATCACTCAGGTTCCTTTAACCACAGGTTGTACAGATCCTCCACTTAGACCAACTTGCTGTGCCTTCATCCCTTTAAAAAAATTGTCTTACAAACTCACTGGCAGAAGCCCCTATGCTTGGGAGGATCCATGTCAGGGATCACAGCAGGAATTGTCTCGCACGGGAATGGCACTTCCTGTCAGCGCCGATAACAAATTGAACAAATTGCTCAAAGTTGTTGAGGTTAATCGGGATTGGTAGAAAAATTTCTGCTATGATTTACATGTAGGACTTTAACTGCCTGTACATCTGATGAAAGAATGACAAGCCATTCTCTACTGTCTTATGGAATGAATTAGCAGTAGCCCCTGCAGAAAACTGTATAGCCAAATGATGACTACATTTGCAGTTTTGAGACGTATGTGCATTTAAAGTTTAGAATTGGAACAGGCTTAGAATTTTTCTCATGTGTTTAGATCAGTTTTCACTTCATTTGAAATGTCAGTCACTTTCAGGTAACTGAAGGCCAGTGCACTTGTTTAAACCACCAGATAATGAGTTCATGCCAAATTTTCTTCATATTTTTTTTGTGCCTTTCTGTGAAAGTGTCTACCAGGACACATACCGGCACCAGTACCCACACCTTGTCCACCCCCCGCCCACAACAATGCTGACATTGTTTTGACTGAAGAAAAAAATTAGTTTTCTCATTTAACTTACTCATTTGGAAGAATGACCACATTTGCATGCCAGTTTAAGTAGAAAAAAAGAGAGAGGCAGATAAAAAAGAAAATGGGAGGGAACTTTATCCAATTAAATGAGATAAGCATATGAGATACACATTCCATTTTTGTAGCCCTTAAAATTTGCCCTCATATGACTGTTCCAGGCTCCAGTCAAGAATGTAGGCCTTTAACAACTATAAAGAAAAGGTATTGATAAAAAAGTTAAGTACAATATTGAGTTTTGATTATTGTTCTTTCCTATGAACAGGCTCTGTGGATTATATACTGCACTAATTCAAAAAGTCTTTCTTGCAAAGAACTTCTATTCATAAGGCAGAATTTTCAAAATGGTTATGAACTTTGTAAAGATAATTTCAATAATTTTTTTCTGATAAAAGTAATCTTCAGTGATGCAAGGAAGACATCACAGACTTTTAATACAAGACATGATACATATTAGCAAAGAGCTGGACGATAGGTTGTTTCTAGCTAAGAGTTAAAGAATAGTTTTGGAAAGAAGAGAACATTTTAGGTAGGACTTGAAAAATAACTGTCAGAGGGGGAAATATATGAGGCTAAGAAATGATTAAGGAGCATCCAGAGGGATCAAGGAAAGCAAACATATTCAGGCTGCCTGGAATGTTAGGTGTGTGAAAAAGTTAGGTAAGGATGTGCAACTCAGAATGCAGCTGCCCTAGAGTATAGAGGCCCATGGGCGGTTTCTCAGTAGGATGTCAGGAGGTGTTTTTATTTCTAGAACAACGCGTTTTCATATCATGGCCCTTCTGAAGTCACAGGGAGAAAGTCAGTCTGACATAAAAATCTTAGAAAAATTTAAATTGGTTGTGCAACACTGGACAGAGTAAGGCAACATTTCAAATTTTACTCTACTTACATTTAACAAAATAGTATTCTTTAAAATAGTCTCATTTTCTGAATATACAGTTAAAATTCCACTCTCAGTTTCTCATCCCAATGTTGTGATGTCTGCAAAGCAATGTCGAGAGAGAGGAGCAAGCCTGTCAGCAACATTTCCTCCAACAAGAGGATGCTTGTCTTTGTTGGTGTCAGTCAGTTGAATACTTGACAATGTTTGGCTTCACACTTTCTCTACAAAAACATCAAAAATTTCCATTTGTTTTTTAAATTTCTTCCCACTTTTTTTTTAAAAAAAGTACCACCATGGTTTACGGAGCTGTTTATGATGTATTTGTTAGGGCATTCAGTATTCCAACACCAGTCCCATTACCAGTGTGACTTTCCCTCCACCATTGTCCCCATTTTCCCAATCACTCCTCATTCCTGCTCCCTTACCAGGACCAAATAATTCATATTATATTGCTTATTACAACTACATGGCTAATACTATTATCAAAAAATATCTTAGTAAAAAAATATGTGAAAATGGTTATATCTTACCATGAGATCATTAAGTCCTTGTCTGAGGGTTTACTAAGCTGTTATTGCTGGTTGAGGCTTCTGTTAATGTTTCTGTTTATTGAGCTTAGATGGTGTCTATGTTACTTTACCATCTAATTTGTTGTGCTCCTACTGGGATGTCAATATTGTAGAGTTTGGAGATGTCACGCAACCACAGATGTGGCCATGTGCTCCAGAAACTCCTGACTATATAGCTAGCTGAGCAGTGAGTTTAAGTGTTGGAGGTTGTGGGATGTGGGATATGGGTGTGGCCTTAAAAGTAGGCAGGTAAGGTAGAGGGAGGCTTCTGCCCCCACTCCTGAAGACACCAGAATTCTCAGTTAAAAAACTGGTGTACCATCTATACAATGGAATACTATGCAGCTGTTAGAAAAGATGAAGTCATGAACTTTGCATATAAGTGGATCAACATGGAAAGTATCATGCTAAGTGAAATGAGTCAGAAAGAGAGAGACAGACATAGAAAGATTGCACTCTTCTATGGAATATAAAATGACAGAGTAGGAGACTTACATCCAAGAATAGTAGTATATAATGCCAGGAGGTTGGCTCCATAGCTTGGAAGCAGGCCTCACATGTTGGTGGAAAGTCATCCCAGATAGAGAAGGGAACACCAAGTAAAATGTGATTGGAGATCCTGCACGGGGAGGGAGATGCATGCTGAAAGTAGACTAGAGACTGAACATGATGGTCACTCAATGCCCCTGTTGCAAACCAAAACACCCAAAAGGAGAGAGACAGAACAAATTGGAATGCCCTGCCACAGAGGCGTGGTGTGGGGGGGATGAGATCGGGGCTGGGAGGGATACTGGGTTCATTGGTGCTGGAGAATGGACACTGGTGGAGGGATGGGCTCTCGAACATTGCATGAGGGAAAAACAAGCACGAAAAAGTGTGAATCTGTAACTGTACCCTCACTGTGACTCACTAAAAAAATAAAAAAACAAAACAAAACTGGTGTACCTAAAATTTTCAGCAGTTCGGTGTCTCTGCAGAGCTCAATCGTGAGGCAGTGGAGTCCAATCCTTGTCACAGCGGCAGCTGTTGGGCTGTGAGTGATGCTGTTGGGGCTTTGACAGGGTGGGGACTCAACCTGCCCCCATCCTGAGGCACCCCAGGGTTGAAGAATTCTATTTGAACCAAGTACCACTAACATTGGCATCAAAACAATTTGTTCGGGTCCATACATGTTTGCTCAGTTTCTGCTCAATAAATCAGAATCTTTAAAATACTTGAAAATACTTTAAAATAGTACTTTTTAAAAATAAAGTAGTATTTCAAAGAATACTACCTTGTCAAATTGCATAGATATGCCATATCAAATAGACAACTATAAGAGCAACAACAATTCTCAAACAAAAGTGAGTACATGTCATCACCAACTAGTACTAACTTTTGAAATTCTATCATCTGTATATCCATTCCCCTTATTTTAGTAACTAATTTGGATTGGAGTGATAGCACAGCAGGTAGGGCATTTGCCTTGCACTCGGTCAACCCGGGTTTGATTCCTCTGCCCCTCTCGGAGCTACTGAGAGTATCCCGCTCACAGGGCAGAGTCTGGAAAGCTACCCTGTAGCTTGAGTCATATTCCTGACTATAGACACATTGACAGTGGAGAGACTAGTGTCATTAGACATCAACAGATAATAGCAAGACAATGTGGTGAGGGAAATTGATCACAGTGTGTATTTGGTATGCCAAAAACAGTAACAAGTCTCACAATGGAGACATTACTGATGCCCGCTCAAGCAAATCGATGAACAATGGTACTACAGAGCTACAGTGCAATTTTAACTTAATTATATTCTCTGTCCAAATGCAGGGATGTGATTTAGGAGAAAATAACACATATTTTTATTAAAAATCTGGGTACTTGGCTCAGCTAGCTCTATAATCTCCATTTCTGGCTACCATTCCTGGTCAGAGATCATCACATGGGCCCATTCTGAGTAACAGAAGGGGAAAGACTACAGGGGTCTTCAGAGAGAATTCATCGAAGTGTTGACGACATTATGAGCAACAGATGGGAAGAGATGTACTGGGGTCTTCAGAGTGAATTTATGGAAGAACTGATTGACATTAACAAAGATGAGAAGCCAGAAGGAAACTGATATTTCTGGGGAAACAAAGTTTAGTCATGATATTTTTCTTTTATTCAAGAAATATTATATATCCATCATATAGTGGGAGTCATATTCCTGCCTGCAGACACATTGACAGTAGACAGACTAGTGTCATTAGACATCAACAGATAATAGCAAGACAATGTGGTGATGGAAATTGATCACAGTGCGTTGTACTGTGAGAAAATGGAACCTAGAAGAGTTCTGTATGAGATGTCTAGTGGGGCTTACTCGGAGGGACAGAATAGGTTCTGCAGGCACATGAGACTGCTTGAGCCAAAGATGAGGTACTAACGTGAGCCAAATGTTTAAGGTTTAAGGTTTACCTAACCTTTATTTTGTGTGTGGGCACATTGTGGAACAGGATGAGTGGGCATCGTTGGTAATAACCAATGTGGAATTGTTTGGGTAAATAACTCAGACCTCCAAAACCACATATTGCTTCTCTTCTAGGGGATCAAGAACTATAGCAAGAAAAGAGAAATAATTCATGTTTCTGAGTTCCAATTTTGTGTCAAAAACAGTGTAATATTTTCTATTATATTTAGTAATCATAAAAATATTCATTACAGAAATGATGCATTTTAAATTCTGATAGGTTAAATATTTTTCCTGAGGTTCTTTGGTTAAGTTATTTTCCTAGGGTGGCATGGTAAGTGACAGGGCAGTGATTTGAATCTGGGTGATTCTCGCTTTGGAGCTTCACCCTATCCCTAGTTTACTTATGTAGAATCAGCTTGTAACATTGGCTTGAATGAGACCACTTGGTATTAATTAAAAGAAGGAGAAATTGGCAAATGTTATTTTAAATGCTTTGAAGAATTCTCTGGAGAGCACATTAAATGCCCAAAAGCAAAGCAAAAATGTATATTAATAAGAAAACAGCCTTTCTGAAAGGCAATTGTTCACCATCAGTTCCAAAAAGAATAAAAGGAGAGGAGTTCAATTTCCCCAATTTTTCATGCCAAGAACTCGGATTCCAAGTTTCCCTCACTGCTCTGTCTCCACCTCTTCTCCCTGCACATTACACGTTACAGTTTCATTCCGTAAGATGTAAGTGGTATTTATAGGAAACGCTGATCACTGCCAACAAGTGAATACTCACATTAAAGACAATTTAAAACAACCTTCTTTCCAGTTGTTTATAATAACCTCTTGGAAATTCAAAATTAAAATCTGTATCTCATCCAGCTTTTTTCCCGCCTCTTCTATTACACAAAGCCAAGAACTTGCCCTTGAACATACTTCAACTCCCTGGCCTACCACCCTGACATGCTCTGTAGCTAATTATCTCAA
Organism: Sorex araneus; assembly: GCF_027595985.1. Classification (NCBI taxonomy): domain Eukaryota; kingdom Metazoa; phylum Chordata; class Mammalia; order Eulipotyphla; family Soricidae; genus Sorex; species Sorex araneus. The sequence continues at coordinate 332,086,708 of NC_073303.1, forward strand.
TCCCTAAATATTAGTCCTTTCTCTTGTCTTCTCTGGTTTCCTAGACATGATTCACCCTTTCTGAGCATTTTATTGTTTATGTCCATGAAAAAATCTCTGTTTCTTAAACAGGCTCTTCTCTTTCTTTGCTCTATCTTCCTTCACACACTTTTTAAAAAATGTGTATAGAACTTCTCTTCTTTCACAAGAAAAGATCGTAAGGTTGATATAGCCCAACCTCCTCATTTTAGGTCCCGGAATCCTGGTGAGATGATGTGATTTAACTGCACTCTCACTGCATAAAAAGAGGCCGTTAAATCAGAAAGTTGGGCCCTTAAAAGTTGGGCTTTGTAGATCACCTTGCACTACCCACCAGGAGTTCACATCTGGCTGGTCACTCACCAATTGACTCTCAGATTGTGTCCTACCAAGGCACAGAGTGACACAGGACATAGGAGAGTCACTCCTCCTAAGGTCGAGGAAAGGAGTATTGAGTGGTTTCTCATGACCCAAAGGTGGCATATGTGCTCAAATTTTGCAACAAAGGCTCCTAAGCAATGTGTCACCCCAAATAGTTTCTTTAAAGCCAGCCACTGGTGTGTGCCACCTCTCTTCTGGGGAAATTTTCAGGTGGCAAGTTTCCCTAAACTCTTCAGAGACAGAATTGTAGATACAAAGTCTGTGAGAGTGGGTGGGCTGGGCGGGACCTCTAAGGCAAGACTCAGAATTATAAACAATTTGCTATAGAGAGTGGGGTGATTGTTTTATTCCCATCGCCTTGAGATTCTTTGCAACTATTGTTTTCAAACGAACACTGGGAACCACTCAAAAGAAGGAACCATCAAAAAAAAGATTTCTCCTCAACATGGCATATAGTACTTACACAACAGCTGCTCTTATGCCATTTTGGATCACCCATGTTGCAACATCTGCCTGGTGTGGACTTAGTCTACTATGGGGTCTTTTAAACACTGAAATACTAGACCAGAGCGATAGAGATAAGTCAATGGGCTGAGCATAAGCTTTGCCTGTGGGGCCCAGATTCAATCCCTAGTACCATGCAGTCCCCTAGAACTGCTAGGACTATCACCCAAGCACTGAGTCAGGAGTAGGCTCCAAGCACCACCAGAAAGTGTCACCCCAAACCGTATCTGCATATACTACCTTGTAAACAAAGGGAAGCAGAGGGGAAGTGTCATTATATCCAAAGAAGGTTTGGAAGAATAAACCCTACTGCTTGTTCCTGATGGGTCATGACAGTGGTTAACCCATCCTTCAAGGCTGGATTCGTACCTGTGAGGACTTTTCTTAATGCTCTGCCCTTGAAATCGATAAGTCTCACACATTTCTGAAATAAGCCTCACATTTCTTTTCCCCCCTTGATTTTTTGGGCAATACCTGGAAGTGCTCAGGGCTTACACCTGACACTGTGTCCAGGGATCACTCCGGGCAGGGCTCCGGGGACCATGTGAGTTGCCAGGAATCAAACCCGAGTCAATTAAAGCAAGCTCCTTACCTGCTGTCTCTCTAGCCTCTTCATATTTCAATTTCTACTGTCTCTGATATGTCATAGTTAAGTCACCCCACTGCCCCATCCTCACCTTATTAGTTTTCATGTATAATCCTTCTCTAAACTACATGTAGAAAAACTAACATCTATTTATTCTTTTTTAATTATTTTTGTTTGTTTTTTGTGAGGGGGCACACCCTACAGTGCTCAGGTCTTACTCCTAGCTCTGCACTCAGGAATCACTCTTGGTGGGCTCAGAGACTGTATGGGATCCTGGGATCGAACCCAGGTTGGCCCTCTGCAAGACAAATGACCTCCCCACTGTACTATTGCTCCAAGCCTTCTTTTTTTGGGGGGGACGGTGGTCACACCCAGCAATGACCAGGGGTTACTCTTGACTCTACATTCAGGAATTACTCCTGGCAGTGCTTGGGGGACCATATGGGATGTCGGGGATTGAACACAGGTTGGCTGCATGCAAGGCAAACGCCCTATCCACTGTACTATTACTCCGGCCCTCCTTTTTGATTCTTAAGGTAAAATTTGTGCCTAGCAAATTGTGTGCTGATTATTATCAGGCCACAATTTTTCCCTCCCTATTGTTACTCTTATTGCTGCTCATAATTTTACTAAAATATAAATTTACAAGGGGGACTTTAATCTTATTTCTAAACCTTTCCTAACTCTAATATTTTCTATTTTCTTCTTGAGTGGTCATTAATTTTGCAGTCACTTTATTTATATTAACTTCTTAAAATTGCTTTCAGAAACCTTAAGAGATAGTTTTCTTTCACTGTTAATGAAAAGTAAAATGTCTCATAAGATGACTTATGGGTATAAGTTAGTTTAAAGCCTTTGAAATGACTGAAAAAAGCAAGCTGTCCTTTGAATTTCAGTGGGCCAGTAAAAGGATTTTTTTCTTTTATGAATTAGTTTTTAATCAGTCTTCATGCAGAAAAGGAAACTTAGAAATACTGAATTTATTGAGACCACGAATAAATATATTATTCTATTAGTAACCATACCTGGTTAGTATCTAAATGATCCTTCTGGCTTTTCTCCTTCCATTCCCATTGTCCCTGCTGTTGGGAATAACCAGGGGCCACACACCTTGGGCCTTCATGCTCACTGGGGGTTGCAGGCTTTGAGTTGCGGTGTTCGCACGTGTGCTTGCCATGTGTGCTACCATTTAGTTGGGATGCATGTGTAATGTTCTGGTTGCAGTGCTCACCAGAAGTCGCTGTGTTTATACACATGCTCACCAGGGGCCTCTCCCCTAGCCACAGTACTTGCATGGTGTTAAATGTGGTGCTCACTAAGGGTGCCATATTTTTAGCTGACTTGTTTGCACACACCTGGCTGTGCACCAGAGATCACACAGTGTTATAGCATGGGTGGACGGCACTGAGAATCAAACCCTTAGTTTCACACAAGCAGGGCAAGTACTTTTAGACACGGAATCATCCCCTGGCCTTTTGTTGAGTATCTCTTAACATTTTTATTAGTTTTAATGATATGTCTGTGGAAAATTGATCCTATAATACAAATGTGAGAGAGCACAAGAAAACAATGAGGAAAGCAAATAGCTTATGACCCCAGAGTTCAAGTTCTGCCTCTTATTCTTAATAGTCAGATGATCCATGGAGAGTACTTAATCTCTTAGCCTTGTTACGTGAATAACTAGTAAGAGGGTTTATAAATAGCCACCTGATTGAATGCCTAGACTGGGACCCCGATGGGGAAATGCTTTGTAAAGTACAGAACTTTATAAATGTCTACAGTGTTACTGTAATCAGATGATACAAAAAACATGTTGGGTGTTAAGATAATTTGTTTGAACCTTGCTGGAATTGTCTAACAACTGGAGACAATCACTTAAACTCCCCAGACCTATTGACTCATGGTCAAACACTGAGTTTTCCTAGGTACTTTCCAAAGAGACTTATCTGCATGAAAGTTATATTATGTTAGAAAGTAAAACATTTATATAAAAAACATTTGTATTTTGCTTCTGCTGTCACTTTTTGTCACATAATTAAAGACTAAGCTTTGAATTTGTTTTTACTGGATTTTGTGTGTGTGTGAGAGAGAGAGAGAGAAAGAGAGAGAATGTGTGTATTGCTAGGAGATGGAGAAGGAGGAATTGTTGGGGAACCAGAGGGACAGAGAGGAAAGGGAAAAGGAAATCAGAAGGAGGAAGAGTGATAAGATAATGCAATTGAGTTTCCTAGACTGAAAAATAAGACACTCTAGAATTGAATAACCAGATAAGTTTAGAGTAGACCGGAACTTCACAATGGGGTGATATTATGCCTTGGTAAGCACTGGTCTGTTGTGAGAGCATCTGTCAAGATCACCTCCCTCTCCAACCCTTCAAGTCTACCAAGAACTTCCTCAGCTATACCAAGGACTCCTTAATCCTGGTTTTATTGAGGTCTTCCCCCCACCAATTTTTTTCTCTGAGAAAGATGACTATTTCAGATGCAGTGACTTTGATGAGTGAAGAACCTCTTAAAAAATTATAGACAAACCCACATTGAATGATGGGCAAGTTTCTACTGAAAAAGATTTCTTCCTACTGTTCCCAATTAAGATGCTGTCTTCCAGGATTCAAAGCCTGTGTGTTATTCCTGTGGAACAATAAGTTATGATTATTATCTATACAGTGGAAAACTCGGCTGTTTCTAGCTGGGTCCTCTCAGGCAAAGGACAATGGGAATTAGCAGCAGTGTTTTTAGGGAGGTCTAACAAACCAGTGCCTTAGACAAAGACCCTCAAATGTTAACAATTCTCTTTGACCTGAATTATTCTGAATAACTTGGTCTCTGTCACTGTCACTGTCATCCTGTTGCTCATCGATTTGCTTGAGCAGGCACCAGTAATGTCTCCATTGTGAGACTTGTTGTTACTGTTTTTGTTATAGACTGCTGTTACTGTTATCGAATATGTCAGGGGTAGTTTGTCAGGCTCTGCCGTGTGGACGAGATACTCTTGGTAGCTTGCCGGGCTCTCTGAGAGGGCGGAGGATAACTTGGTATCTAGGATAACTGGTTAACTTGGTACTTTCATTCTAGTCACACATTTGAGTAAAGAAAATAAAGTGCCAAGTCAAATTAATAAAATATATTTCCCCCTCTTTCAATATTTAGGGTGATGTTCAAGGCAGGTGCCCTACCTTCTGTACTGTCTCTCCAGCCTCCCTACCCCCTTTAACAACAATTCTGATATTGTTGGTTTTATGCTTGCATTGCTGCTACACCACGCTCACCGTCAGAGAATCATCATCCCTCCACCACTGTCCCTTTACCCTTTTACCCTATTCCTTAGCACCCTCAAATACGGACCTTTACTCAACTTCTAGTCCCTTTTTATAATTTTTACCAAAAGCCCTTTTGACTTGAAAATAATTTTCATCTGGAAGCATAACATCTCAGAAGTAAAGTTAGAGACAATTACAAAGTGGTCAACTGGACTGGCATCTAAATGAGTCTTTTGTTACGAAATTTGAAGAAAAAGATACCTGTTTCAAGAGACTAAATATCTAAGGCTGGTTATGATTTCCTTGTAAAAGCATCTGCTGAGAAGACTGAGAAACCAAGTGGACTGAGAGCATGAACTCAGACTTGGAATTAGTTTGCATAAATTACCTAATCCCACAAACTTCAGTGTCTACATCTATAAAATGAGAATAATAAAATTTACTTCACAGTGCTGTTGTGAAGAGTCAAAGCAATTAAATACATGCAATTAAATACATGCAAAGGGCTTAGCACAGTACTTGATACATCACAAATGCCTCATAGATGTTCATTAACATTACAGTTCTAGCTATTTATTTACAAGGTGATCAAGTACTTTCAGTCATTTTGTAGATTTTTAATCATCTCTGTAATTCAATGTTTGTCTTTCAAAATAAACCACATTTTTACAAGGTAGCAAAAGGGATAAGTTGGAAGGTTTTTTCCTTTTTTTTTTTTTAGTGAATCACTGTGAGGGTACAGTTACAGATTTACATATTTTCGTGCTTGTGTTTCAGTCATACAATGCTAGAGAACTCATCCATCCACCAGTGCCCATTCTCCACCACGGATGACCCCAGTATCCCTCCCACTCCCCAATTCTATCCCCCCCACCCCACCCTGCCTCTGTGGCAGGGCATTCCCTTTTGTTCTCTCTCTCCTTTTGGGTGTTGTGGTTTGCAATAGAGGTATTGAGTAGCCATCGTGTTCAATTTATAGTCTACTTTCAGCATGCATCTCCCATCCCGAGCGGGTCCTATTTGGAGGGTTTTTGAAGGAAAGGAGGAATAGAAAAGTGGGAGAGAGTGAAGAGTAAGAGAGACAGAGTAATGCACTCTAGAGAGAACACAGGCCTACACCCATCCCAGCATTAGATAGATAGGAAAGCAGGAAGTACACATCTCAAGAGGGAAGATGTGGCTGACACATATGCTCAGGCACCGCATGTACTTGGCCACATGGGCGCAAGCAGCACATGGGCTCAGGCAGCATATACGAACCGAGTTTAAAAGATTTCTTATCTAAAAATATAAGGACTAAATAAATAACAGTCAACTTGTTAAAGGTGGTGGGAAAGGAGAGGAATGAGAGGAGTGAAGTCTAAAATGTTAGAACGGGGTGAGGGTTGGAGTGAGAAAAGTAAATGTAGAAGATCGGTTGCTGGAGGTATGTCCTGAACCCATTTAATTTTCGTTTTCAGTACTTTTGAGCTGCATTTTGAAACTTTCAGTTTTACTAAATTATGCTTGATAACTTCAGCAAATGTGTGCGTTAAAGCTATTATCAAGTTAAAAATGTGTCCCATAAAATGGGCTCCTATTTTCTGATTAACAGTGTGGTTCTATAGTTAGCCATTCAGCATGGAAATTTGATTCATTTTAAGTATAAAAGCTACTAAAAGAAAAGTAAGTGTTCACTGAAGAGAGTGGAAGAAAAATATTTTAAAAAGGAACAGGAAGGAAGGAAGGAAGGAAGGAAGGAAGGAAGGAAGGAAGGAAGGAAGGAAGGAAGGAAGGAAGGAAGAAAGGAAGAAAGAAAGAGGAAGGAAGGAAGGAAGGAAGGAAGGAAGGAAGGAAGGAAGGAAGGAAGGAAGGAAGGAAGGAAGGAAGGAAGAGAATGAAAGAGATGAAGAAAGGAAGAGAGAGTGGAAAGAAGGAAGGAAGAAGGAAGAAAGGAAGGATGGAGAGAGAGAAAGAGAGGAAGAGGGGGAGAGAGGGAGAGAGGAAAGGAGGAAGAAGGAAGGGGGTAGAGAGAAAGAAAAAAGAAGAGTAGAGGGGAGGAAGACAAAAGAAGAGAGGAGAGGAGAGAAGAGGGGAGGGAGGGGAGGGGAGGGGAGGGGAGGGGAGGGGAGGGGAGGGGAGAGGAGAGGAGAGGAGAGGAGAGGAGGGGAGGGGAGAAGAGAAGAGATTTGAAAAACAAAGGCTTCTCTTTGGAAATGAGAATCATGGATTTTTTTTTTGCATTATTTGTATTGAACATATTTCATTGTTTAAGATTGACTTCAGGGGCCGGGGAGAGAGTACAGTGGGTAATGCCTGGTCTTGTGCTCAGTCAACTAGGTTCAATCCCTGGCACTACATAAGGTTCCCCTAGTCCTTCTGGAATGCTGAGCTGTAAGTAAACCCTGAGCACAGTCAGGTATGACCCAATTTTTAAAAAATGCACTTAATTTTGGTTTTGTAATGGACTTTGTATAGTTGATATTCAAAATCTTACTAATGCTATCAATTGTGAAAATGTGACCATAAGAATTTGATTCTCTTTCAAATCCCTCAAGAGTCTGGTGATGGGGACAGAATAAATAAACTTCTGTTGGTGGGGAACTGACTTCTTAGGCCTCCTTCTGTTTCTTCTCAGAGTCAGTAAGGCAAGGGGGGTCTGTAGGTGTACGTAGACTCCACGTGCTTCTCACATGACTTTTTAAAATTTTATTTTATTGAATCACTGTGAGATAGTTATAAGCTTTCATTTTGGGTTACAATCACCCAATGATCAAACACCCAGCCCTCCATCAGTGCACGTTCCCCACCACCAATATCCCCAGTATGCCCCTCCTTTCCCACCCTCCTCCTGCCTCCATGGCAGACAATATTCCCCCATACTCTCTCTCTACTTTTGGGCATTATGGCTTGCAACACAGACACTGAGAGGTCATCAGGTTTTGTCCATTATCTACTTTTGGTATGCATCTCCCATCCCAACTGATTCCTCCAGTCATCATTTTCTTAGTGATCCCTTCTCTATTCCATCTGCCTTCTTCCCTCCACTCATGAAGCAGTATTTCAGCTATGGGGAAATCCTCCTGGCCCTTGTATCTACTGTCCTTGAGTGTCAGCCTCATGTGATGTTACTCTATACTCCACAAATGAGTGCAGTCCTTCTATATCTGTCCCTCTCTTTCTGACTCATTTCACTTAGCATGATACTCTCCAGGTCTATCCATTTATAAGCAAATTTCATGACTTCATCTCTCCTAACAGCTGCATAGTATTCCATTGTGTGGATGTACCAAAGTTTCTTTAACCAGTCATCTCTTCTAGGGCACTTGGGTTGTTTCCAGATTTTGGCTATTTTGAACAGTGCTGCAATGAACATATAGGTACAGATATCATTTCTACTGTGCTTTTTGCATCCTTGGGATATATTCTCAGAAGTGGTATTGCAGGGTCATATGGAAGTTCAATTCCTAGTTTTTGAAGGATTGTCCATATTGTTTTCCAGAAAGGCTCGACCAGTTGGCATTCCCACCAACAGTGAAAGAGCATCCCTTTTTCTCCACATCCCTGCTAGCACTGGTTGCTTTTGTTCTTTTGAATGTGTGCCAGTCTCATTGTTATTTTAATTTGCATCTCCTTGATGACCAGTGATGTGGAGCATTTTTTCATGTGCCTTTTGACCATTTGTATTTCTTTTTTGGGGAAACTTCTGTTCATTTCTTCTCCCCATTTTTTGTTGGGGATGGAGATTTTTTTTCTTATATAATTCTACTAGTGTCTTGTATATCCTGGATATTAATCCCTTATCAGATGGGTATTGGGTAAATATTCTTTCACATTCTGTGGGTTCTTTCAATATTTTGGTCACTGTTTCTTTTGACGTGCAAAAGCTTCTTAGTTTGATGTAGTCCCATTTGTTTATGTTTGCTTCCACTTGCATGTTCATTGCTGTTTCATCCTTAAAGATGCTTTTAGCTTCAATGTCATCTCATATGATTCTTATCAAGTAAACTTATTCTATTATGAGATTTGCTTACCAGCCTTTCTCTTTTTTCTTCTCTCTCTCTCTTTTTATTGAATCACCGTGAGAACAATTACAAAGTTTTCCAGTTTAAGCCTCAGTCATACAGTCATCAAACACCCATCTCTTCACCAGTGCACATTTTTCACCACCAAGAACCCCAGTATACTCCCATCCCTTCCCTCCCCCTGCCTGTGTAGCATATGATTTCCACTTTACTCTCTCTCCACTTTTATTACATTCAATATTTCGACAAAAAAACCCACCATTATTATTTGGAATTTTCCCCAACAATCAGACCTGCTGAAAAGACATCATTAGATAATTTGTTTTATATTGCTAGTTATGAAGAGTATATGATTTCCCACAGCCACTTTGCGGCCACACAATTTTGGATTTTTTGATATTTTAGTAATAAGTCTGGAGGGGGCGAGGGGCCGGTACCATCCCTACCCCATGAGATCCCAGTCTTGTCACTGAAGTCTTATACCTGGCTTTCCAATAGGCTCTGAATAGGTGGCAGTCACTGAGCCACCAGAGGGAAAGGGCAGAAGGGACAAACACCCTTCCCCATTTGGAGTGGCATAGCACCATAGTTTAATGCTCAGTCCAGATGCATTTCTGCCAAAAGCCTCTGGGTTCCGAGATTGGTTTGTGTGCTTCGGGGATCATGGCTATTTAGGAGTCAGAGAAGCCGTTCATGGCGGTGACTCGGGACCTTGTCAAGGTGGGTCGAGGGTCTGGTTCCACCCCTCACCCCATGAGACCCCAGTCTCAGTCTCATTACTGCAGTCTCATACCTGCCAATTTTTCTCTTATCTCTATCCTGATCTAAGACTAATGAAGAAAATAACAACATCATTTCAAGTCACGCTTAGACACACCTGTGACCTGATAGCCATTACTCTACCCTGACATGAGATTAATACATGCCATTATTCATCTTCTCTGTGCTTTATTAACTAAAACTCATGGGTTGAAATTTTTTTTTTAATTTTATTTATTTTTAATTAGAGAATCACCGTGAGGGTACAGTTACAGATTTATACACTTTTGTGTTTATACTTCCCTCATACAAAGTTCGGGAACCCATCCCTTCACCAGTGCCCATTCTCCACCACCCGTAAACCCAGCGTCCCTCCCACCCTCCCCAATCCCATCTCCCCCCCACCCCACCCTGCCACTGTGGCAAGGCATTCCCTTCTGTTCTCTCTCTCTAATTAGCTGTTGTGGTTTGCAATAAAGGTGTTGAGTGGCCACTGTGCTCAGTCTCTAGCCCTCATTCAGCCCGCAACTCCCTTCCCCCACATGGCCTTCGACTACAATGTAGTTGGTGATCGCTTCTCTGAGTTGACCTTTCCCCGGAACGTGAGGCCAGCCTCGAAGCCATGGAGTCAACCTCCTTGTACTTATTTCTACAGTTCTTGGGTGATAGTCTCCCACTCTGTTATTCTATATACCATAGATGAGTGCAATCTTTCTATGTCTGTCTCTCTCTTTCTGACTCATTTCACTCAGCATGAAACTTTTCATGCCCATCCACTTAACTACAAAATTCTTGACCTCCTTTTTTTCTAACAGCTGCATAGTATTCCATTGTATAGATGTTCCAAAGTTTCCTCAACCAGTCATCCGTTCTGGGGCATTCGGGTTTTTTCCAGATTCTGGCTATTGTAAACAGTGCTGCGATGAACATACATGTGCAGATGTTGTTTCGATTGTACTTTTTTGCCTCTCTGGGATATATTCCCAGCAGTGGTATTGCTGGGTCAAATGGGAATTCAATATCTAATTTTTTGAGAGTCGTCCAAATTGTTTTCCAGAAGGGCTGAACCAGTCGGCATTCCCACCAGCAGTGAAGAAGGGTCCCTTTCTCCCCACATCCTCTCCAACAGCGGTTGCTTTTGTTCTTTTGGATGTGTGCTAGTCTCTGTGGTGTGAGGTGGTATCTCATGGTTGTTTTGATCTGCATCTCTCTGATGATTAGTGATGCAGAGCACTTTTTCATGTGCCTTTTGGCCATTCGTATTTCTTCCTTGGTAAAGTTTCTGTTCATTTCTTCGCCCCATTTTTTGATGGGGTTGGATGTTTTCTTCTTGTAGAGTTCAACCAGTGCTTTATATACCATTGATATCAACCCCTTATCTGATGGGTATTGTGTAAATATCCTTTCCCATTCTGTGGATAGTCTTTGGATTCTGGTCAATGTATTTCTTGCGGTGCAGAAGCTTTTTAGTTTAATGTAGTCCCATTTGTTGATCTCTGTTTTTACTAGATTGCTTAGTTCCGTGCCACCTTTGAAGATACCTTTATCTTCAATATCGTGGAGGGTTTCGCCGACCTTGTCTTCAATGTACCTTATGGTTTGTGGTCTAATGTTGAGGTCTTTAATCCATTTTGATCTGACTTTTGTGCATGGTGTCAGGTCAAGGTCTAAACCCATTTTTTTGCATGTGGTTGTCCAGTTGTGCCAGCACCATTTGTTAAAGAGGCTTTCCTTGCTCCACTTCACATCTCTTGCTCTCATGGGTTGAAATTTTATCAATTCATAAAGTTGGCATTTGTATTTCTTGCTGGTTTTCAGGTACTTTTCACACCATGATTATGTACTCTTTTTTTTCCATCTTTTTGGTGTGTGATGGCTCCAACTGTGAAGATTCATACTCCCAAATAGACATTGGAGTAACAAAGTGAGAAGTGGCAAAGGGGTTTAATATCAGGTAAGGAACTCCCCTGAGTCTTCCAGGGGTATGATGAAATGTGGCTTGAGACTCTAAGCAGGTTGGTGTAGAAGCAAATAATTAGCCAGAAGCCATGGATAGTAGCACCAAGGTAGGAGTAGGCTCAAGCACTTGAACGGGATCACAAAGTCCATTGAAATGTGTATTGCTCCATAATATCTCTGCAAGAGCCAGTGCTCAAACAATTGCTGGACTGTGAGGGACTAGGGGTTATGCCTGAATTTAAAGGAAAGAAATTAGAACTTATCAGAAATCAGAACTTCTGAACAAAGACGTAGACTTTAGAATAAACTCCCAAAGTGAAACTTCTTAATATGTTCACCTCAAGGAGAAACTAAGCACAGGTCTTGGTCTACTGTAGGACTTCAGTCATCAGGAAAGTGGTAACCCCTGAGTTAGACAAGTGTGGGAAGCAAAATCCAGACATGATCATTCTGGGTAATTATTGGGCGTATACTCTCGGAGCCAGAGAAGGAGGATTTTGTGGGTAAGTCCAATACCATTGATAATCACAGACAATATTTATTAAAGAGTACACTCATTCTTTTTTTAATTTTAAATTTTACAAATGAATCACCGTGGGCTGCAGTTACAGACTTACAAATTTTCGTGCTTGCGTTTCAGTCATACAATGGTCAAGTACCCATCCCTTCACCAGTGCCCATTCTTCACCACCAATGGTCCAGGTATCCCTCCCACCACTTCCACCCCATCCCCCGCTACCCCACCTGTGTGGCAGGGTATTCCCTTTTGCTGTCTCTCTTTATGGATGTTGTGGTTTGCAATAGAGGTATTGAATTGCCATCATTCGGTCTATAGTCTACTTTCAGCACACATCTCCCATCCTGAGCGGACCCTCCAGGCACCCCATACTTGGTGTTCCCTTTTCTATCTGAGTTACCATTTTCCCCTGCATATGACGCTGGCTTCCAGGCTGTTGAGCAATTCTCCTGGTATTCATCTCTACTATTCTTGGGTGTAAGTCTCCCATTCTGTTTCTTTATATCCCACAAATGAGTGCAATCTTTCTATGTCCGTCCCTCTCTTTCTGACTCATTTCACTTAACATGATGCTTTCCATGTATATCCACTTATACACAAATTTCAGGATTTCATCCTTTCTATCAGCTGCATAGTATTCCACTGTGTAGATGTACCAAGGATTCTTTAACCAGTCATCTGTTCTCGGGCACCCGGGTCTTTTCCAAATTCTGGTTATTGTAAACAGTGCTGCAATGAATATACAAGCACAGATGTCATTTCTACTATATTTTTTTGTATTTCTGGGATATATTCCCATAAGTGGTATTGCAGGGCCAAATGGGAGCTCAATTTCTACATTTTTGAGATTCCAAAAAGGTTGGACCAGTCGACATTCCCACCAGCAGTGAAGGGAAGTCCCTTTCTCACCACACCCATGCTAACACCAGTTGTTTTTGTTCTTTTGGATGTGGGCAAGTCTCTGTGGTGTGAGATGACATCTCATTGTTGTTTTAATCTGCATCTCCCTAATGATTAATGATGAAGAGCAGTTTTTCATGTGCCTTTTGGCCTTTCATATTTCTTCTTTGAGAAAGTTTCTGTTTATTTCTTCGCCTCCCTTTCTTATGGGGTTGGGTGTTTTCTTCTTGTAGAGTTCAACCAGTACCTTGTATATCCTTGATATCAATCCCTTATCAGATGGATATTGGCTGAATATCCTTTCTCAAGAGTACACTCTTATCTTTAAAAGATAATTTATTTTAATTTTATAAAGTTTGATTATTTCTTTAAAATATATTCTAGTTCTTGTTAAGGGACTGTGTTTGCAATAGTGTTGAAATTTTTGGTCGTGGTGCACACAGTTACCTTAGCTCGCCAATACTAAAGTCCCCAAGACCCTCTGCCCTGTCCTGTCAGCCACTGCCTTAATCACACACACACCCAAAAAAAAGAAAAAAGAAAAAACTGGAGTTTAATAATACACTCTTTTAGATAAGCATGGAAACATTCAGTGGAAAGAATACAATCAAAGAATACAATTGTAGACACAGGTAGTTGAATTAATCACAAAGATGAGGGATTTTTAAACCATCAGTAAGATTGAAAACTAACAGCTGGATTTATTTTACTTTATTTGAGGGGAGGCTTCCATGCAGTGTTTAGGAGGTCTGGGGACCCCACTGGCAATTCCAGAGGTTCAGTGCAAATGCCCAGGCCCCAGGATGTGAAGCTGCTTGGGTCCTGCATTGTGGGGATAAGAATCAAAACCTGCTGCCTGACCCCACCCCCGCACACCGCTGGGGGATAATTGTATAGATCTAATTGTTTTAAGCACTTTACATTTAGCATCTAATTTAATTTTCACAACAGTCCTGCAGGGGCATAGTATAGCCTGATTTTATGATTGAGGAATGTGGGATTCAGAGAGGTTAAATAATGTGTTCTATGTCACTCAGCTGGCATAGCTGAAATAAAAATACAGGAGTACAATGCTCCAAAGTTCATGCTGTAACCCCTGGGCTAGTGATGTTGAAGAGTGGTGCTTGACAACAGGAATGCCACAAACTCTCCCAGCGAAGCCACCAAATTTGGATCAATGTTTATTATTTATTATTTTATGTAACTGAGGGTCCATGGTATAAGTAGTATGTCTCACAGGTTCAACATGTAGTAAAGTGCATATTGTACTATCAATCTAATCCCAAAGAAAGAAATGTTTCTAATGGAGGGATTTACTTACCATATTGAAAAGCATAAGGGCAATAGTTTCATAAAAGTAGCAACTTTTTTGAAAGATAGTCACAGCCACATAATAACAAGCCACATACTAGTAAAATTGAGTGTGTGTATGTGTGTGTGAAGTAAAGTAGCTTTTACTGATGCTATAGGATAGAGGAAATTCATGTTCAAACCAACTTCTCCAGAATAAAAAAAAATGCAAGGAAGCAAAGATACCTAGAGACAAGCAAGCAAGGAATGGGTATTCATGGAGAAACATGGACTTGAAGAGCAAGATACAATAATCACTTTGAGTGTCTATCCCTAAATCTATACTCACAAATGTTGAGCAAACACATAAAATTGAGACTAACTTTATGTTCTATTAAAAAAAAAAAACAAAGAAATCAATTCACTATATCAGAATGTCCAAATTCCCATTCCTTAGAAAATAACATTAAGAATATTTATACATTCTTGAAATAGTCCTCACTCAAGAAACGTTTTTTTTCTTTTTGGGTCACATCCGGCTATGCACAGGGGTTCCTCCTGGCTTTGCACTCAGTAATTACTCCTGGCGGTGCTCAGGGGATCATATGGGATGCTGGGAGTCTAACCCAGGTCAGCTGTGTGCAAGGCAAATGCCCTACCGGCTGTACTATTGCTCCAGCCCCTCAAGAAACTCTAAAAAGAAGCTGGAGCAATAGCATAGTGGGGAGAGTGCTTGCTCTGCATGTGATTGACCTGGGGCTGATCCCTGGCACTCTATATGGTCCCTTTGAGCCCAGTCAGGAGTAATCCCTGAGCTCAGAATCTAGGAGCAACTCCTGAACACTGCTGGTTGTGGCCCCAAAAGACAAAAAAAGAAAAGAAAATATTTTTTTTAAATGTTAAGGACTTTTTAAAAGGATCCAGTATAATTTTACTTTATGAAGCTTATAAAATGCTGCCAGAATGGCTAGAAAATGTAGCAGTTTTTAACAACAATAAATTTTACGTTTTAATAGAAAATAGGAATAAGGAAAGAACGGGCGAGAAACAACTGTTTTGTGCTAAAACACACACACACAAACACACACAGAAAAAGTTTTAAATCTTAGGAACTCTCTGCCCAGAGTCTTTTAAACATCCTTACTTCTAATTTTTTTTGTGCATGAATCAAAGTTGAAAATAATGCACATTTAATTAGTAAAACTACCGATAGTATCCCGCCCACAAGGCAGAGCCTGGCAAGCTGCCATGGTGTATTCAATATGCCAAAAACAGTAAAATAGGTCTCATTTCCCTGGGCCTGAAAGAGCCTCCAGTTGTTGGGAAAGACGAGTAAGGAAAGGCTGCGAAAATCTCAGGGTTGAGTGTAATAGAGACATTATCGGTGCCCACTTGATTAAATCGACGAACAACAGGATGACATTGATACAGTGACACAATTAGTAAAACTTATATATGACTATCCTCTAGTAAACTTGTAGTTTTATAGCTAACAGAGAACAAAAATTTTTTATTTATTTATTATTTTTTTATATTGAGTCACCATGTGGAAAGTTACAAAGTACTCAGGCTTATGTCTCAGTTATACAACATTCAAACACCCATCCCTTCACCAGTGCCCATATTCCACCACCAAAATCCCCAGTATACTTCCCGCCCCCGCCTCCCCACCCCCAACTGCATAACTGATGAATTTCACTTCATTTTCTCTTTACCTTGATTACATTCCATATTTCAACACAAAACTCACTATTGTTGTTGGAGTTTCCCCCCAAGAAGGACAGCCCTACTACCAAGGAAGCATTTGATAATTAGTTTTCCATTGCTTAGAATGAAGAGATATGTAGCCCCACTGCTCCAAGTACATAACTCTTTTTTTTTTCCCCTTTTTCCTTTTCCTTTTTTTCCCCCCCTCATCTCCCTTCCAGCGCCTCATAGTATGGTGGATGCCACGCCGCGTTTCTCCCCGAAAATGGGAAAAAACCAGGAAAGAGGGATATTTCCTCTTCTCGACTGGTGTGGGGCTGTTGCTTAGTTCAGTCTAGAGAAATGGCTGCTACTTAGATTACCTTCAATAGTTCAACAAAACACTCACTGTTATTATTTGGCGTTTCCCCCCAAAGTCAGACCTGCTAAAAAGGAACCATTTCACATTGCTGACAATTAAGAGATGTCAAGTCGGTTTTGGATTTCTGTATAAAGTCCAGGGAAACTTCTGCCAGAAACTGTATAACCCATCTCACAGTCCCAGTGCATTGCTGTAAGAAGCTGCACTGGATGTCAAAATGTGTTAGATGTCTCTGGAATCAAAGTCTTTAAGCGCAGAGGGTTCGTTTAACTCTCAGCAGCCCCGGATTTATCTGGGCCTAGTGCGTGCTGGTTACACCCACTTCCCATGGTTCCCTAGGAGCCCCAAGTGTAAAAACCGTGTACGTCTGGGTTAGGAGTCTTAGAAGATGGCTCTTAGCACGTGGATATTGCTGCCACCGCCATTTTCCACGCAGAAAAACAGGGTGGAGAGGAAAGATCCATCTCCGGGCAGCGTGGAGTTGTAGCCCAGCTCACAGTCTCAGTGCATTGCTGTAAGGAGCTGCGCTGGATGGCAAAATGGGTTAGAAGGCCTCTGGAATCAAAGTCTTCAGGCGCAGAGGGTCGAGAACAAAAATTTTACTCAAGGCTAAAGGTAAGTGCAATCAAAATTTAAACAGTATATTTAGGGAAAAAATCAACACATTACAAAGACCAACAAAGCTCCCCTAGTAAGCAACACAAATTTCAATATGACTCTCAGAAAGAGAAAAATCAAAGTATTCACCATCAATAATCAAATGGAATCTCAATCATCATTTAAAAAATTAATAAAATGGAGAAAATGGTCAGAACTGTCCATTCTGGCAGTCCATCCCAACCACACAAAGCTTTTCAGTTTCATCATTTCTCTTGGAAATTAACACACTATATTCTCTGTGGACACACTGTACCTGCTTCCCACAAACCCCAAAATAGTCCTGTTACCCATGCAAAATGGATTGAGTTAGACAACCACAAGCTTGAGCCCTTATTCTGTCCCTAACCACATATGAGCCCTTGTGCATATATTTTTTAAATTTTTTATTAGTGAATCACCGTGAGGTACATTTACAAACTTATGAACTTTCGTGTTTGCACTTCAGTCATACAGTGATCATTTACCCATCCTTCCACCAGTGCCCATTCACCTCCACCAATGTTCCCAGTATCCCTCCCACCACCCTCCAGTCCATTCCCCACCACTCCACCCTGCCTCTGCAGCAGGGTATTCCCTTTTGTTCTTTCTCTTTTGGATGTTGTAGTTTGCAATAGAGGTATTGAGTGGCCATCATGCTCAGTCTAAAGTCTGCTTTTGGCACGCAGCTTTCAAACTGAATGGGTCCTCTCAACATCCTTTACTTGGTGTTCCTTTCTCTATCTCAGCTGCCTTTCCTCCCAGCATGTGAGGCCAGTTTCCAAGCTGTGAGCCCTTGTGTGTATTATGTAGCTTCTCAGAGCCTCTCTTTCCTCATCTATAAAATGGGATTTATACTAATGCAGTTGATCCTTAAGTAATATGCATTTGCATGGCTCCAGTAATCTTATAGCATCCCTTTTCTATTCCCTCCAATCCTCGTTAGTTAAATCAATATATATATATATATATATATATATATATATATATATATATTCTAAATTGTGGTTAGGGAGAGAGAACTATAAATTACACCCTTAACCCCTGCTTTGTACCAGGGTTACGAGTCCTTAACCCCTGCAAAATCCTTAATCTCTGCATTTTTCCAGGGTCAACAGTAGTAACACTCCCAAAGCACTTGACAGAGTGTCACTCGCTAAAGTAACTGGCAAATGTTGGCCTTATTGTTTTCAGGAGGTAAGAGCCCAGAAAGGTGTATGTTTGATGCATCTTTGTAATTCCCATCCTCAGCCTTGCCCAGGGAGGAATCAGGGAAGATTTGCTGCTTGAATTCTGGCTACCCTATTAATTTGCTGGTACAACTACAGACAGGGTTCAGGACTGGATCTGAGTACAAGAAGGAATGGGGTTGGTGAGAGCCAATTTGTCGTCACTGGCCTCCATTATTAATGGGTTTGCCTTCTTATTAAAAGAAGCCTCATTTCCTTCATATGGGCTTATTATAGTTGCTCAGTTCTTCTCTGGCTCATATTTAATGAGAAATCCCCAGATCTGCATTGTTTGTGTCTGGGTCTACTCTAACCTTTCACTGGCTTCAACAGCCTATGAGAAATTATTACAAAGAAATTCCTCCTCTCTATTTTAACATACTCTTGTCATAAATATACCAAACATATTGGTGTGTATCATATCAAATATCTAAAGTTTTTCATATACAAATATCTTTTAAAAAAGTTCAAATTCCAACATCATTTGCACAGAGCAAGAGAGATTAGCACAAGGGTTAAGGTGCTAGTCTTTTTTTGTTGTTTTTTGGGGTCACACCTGGCGATGCACAGGGGTTACTCCTAGCTCTGCACTCAGGAATCACCCCTGGCGGTGATCAGGGAACCATATGGGATGCTGGGAATCAAACCTGGGTCTGCCGCGTGCAAGGCAAACGCCCTACCCGCTGTACTATTGCTCCAGCCCCTAAGGTGCTAGTCTTGCATGCAGTTTGATTCCCAGTACCGCATATTGTTCCACAACCCCTCCAGATTAGATCTCCTGAGCACAGAGCCAAGGGTAAGCGCACATTGGGTGTGGCCCAGCCCCTCCTTAACCAAAAACCCACAAAAGGAAAAGAAAAAATAATTTGCACAACCAGTTTTTTATTTCCAAATTTCCTTTCTTTGAGTTCCATTTTCATGTTGTTCTCCCTGGTCAAAAGCTAGACCTCTCTGTCCATAGTAAAATTATATGTCCAATTAAAAAATATCAATCTGTTTTACTTAGAAGATGAGAACAAGAGAAAGACTTCCTTCCACGGTAGCATAAGTTCTGTTTAGAGTGAAAAATAAAGGGGTCATTTTTTTATCTCTTAACACACAATCCTTCATGTTCCTTATAGTTCAGTATTTAGTATTCATGTCACTTCTTCCAGGCAACCTTCCCTGATTGTTCTAGACTAGGTTACAATTTGCCAACACAAAAATATTAACTGGTGAGAGTTCCATGTTCTGTTTTAATCTCTTAACATGTATTCTCTTCTTTAGTCCTCAAATTTATGAGGCCAGAGTGAGAGTAAATGGTTAGGGCATTTGCCTTACACGCAGCCGACCTGGGTTTGATCCTCAGCATACCATATGGTCCCCAGAGCACTTCCAGGAGTAATTCCTGAGTGTGGA
Organism: Sorex araneus; assembly: GCF_027595985.1. Taxonomy (NCBI): domain Eukaryota; kingdom Metazoa; phylum Chordata; class Mammalia; order Eulipotyphla; family Soricidae; genus Sorex; species Sorex araneus. Next base: position 332,106,216 of record NC_073303.1, read on the forward strand.
GCCAGGGATTAACCCCTGAGCGTTGTCAAGTGTATTCAAAAAGCAAAGAAAAAAATCTTTTTACTTCACTGGGTAAATGACTTTTAAACTCTTAATTTTATAATCTCAGCTGAATACAGGGTAGGAAATTAAACAGGCAGAACTGACATACAGACACTGGCCAAGTGCCTTTGGAGCCCTTGTTAATGATCACGCTATGCTCTTCCCAAAGCACCAGGGAGCCAGCTTTCTCCATCACAGCACCCTCAGTGGATGTTGGCGGAGTGTCTGCCTAGCGCCTTCCCTTCCTCCTCTTACAGTAACTTTCTATTTCAGTCTGACTGCACCTTTGCCATTCCTGGCCTTGGGGAAAACATGACAACATACCTCGACCCACCTCCCCCCACCCCCAATTCAGTGATCAGTTCAAGTAGTCCATGTCCTAAGCTGGTTTAGTCAAAATAAAGCAAGGCTTTTGCTGGTATAGTGGGAATTCTGGGACACAGATTTCTTCCCCTTCCCCTCAGCCCCCATCCCCAAATTCTGCAGTTTTAAGACTTGGTCAGAGCTGTCTTGGGAGCATTATGGTGACCAAGGAATGTACATCATGGAGGTGGAAGTGACAAATGAGCAGAAAGAAGTTCTAGGTTTGCTTTTATGCTTTGAGCTCCTCGATTAAATCTTGCTAAAGTCCACCCACCTGTGAATTTCCCCAGTGGCATATGTAAATGTCCTTTCTTACTAACCCAGGGATTTAGATGGCCTATTATTTGTACTCCAGACTTCTGTTTTGGTGGTGTGGAGGGGGGGAGGCGGAGGGACGGGTAGGGCTGGGGGCACACACCTAGGGCTAACTCCTGGGTCTGTTTTCAGGGATCACTCCTAAAGGGACTCAGGGGATCTTACAGGATGCTGGGGATCAAACCATGCAAATCGAGTACCCTACCTGCTGTACTATTATGACTCAGGCCCACCCTTCACTCTTCTTTTCTTTTCTCTTCTTCTGTTTCTTGAAGGGGCCCACAGCCAGCAGTTTCTAGCTCGGTGCTTAGAGGTTGTCCCAGCAGTGTCAGAGGCTGAGCCGAGTCTCCTGCGTGTGAAGTATGCGCTCCAGTCCTTTGAGCCATCTCCCCAGTCCACTTGAGGTATTTTTGTGCTTATTTCATTTCCTATTTCCCCACAAACACCGAAATCCTTGAGAACAGAAACCTCTCTGTCTTGTCATTAGTGGGTTCCCAGTGCTTGCTTCTTAAGAGATATGTCTGCTAAATGGCAAATTTAGGTGGATCATGAGTGGTCTGACTCATATTTTCAGTTTGTTTAGGTTTGGGGCCATTTACAGTGTTTGAAATTTCCAAAACAAACTTGGAAAGTTTTGGACAGCCAAATCAGGCAGAGACTGAAAAACATTTCTGATTTCTGAAATAGTTCAGTTATACTGTATTAGCTATGGTCTCCATCAAATAAGTTTTTAAATCCTTCAAAGGAAAATAACCACAAGTTCTCAACAAGTTTAAATAAAATATCACAATTGGAATAAGTATGTTAAATAAAAATATACATGATAGGGGCTGGGTGCTTGCCTTGCATGCAGCCAGCCTGTGTTTGATTCTTGGCACTTCACATGGTCCCCTGAGCCTTGCCAGGAGTGATCCCTGAGTGCAAACCCAGGAGTAAACCCTGAATACTGCCAGGTGTGGTGCAAAAACCAATATACATATATTAAAGTATCAAAAGCGTGTATATAATATATTAACTTGATATGTTTCTTTTACCTGACATTTTCCCCTTACATTTTATTTTACTCTAACACAACAACAAAACAGAAAATCCTGGACAAAGCAGAAACATTTATTAAAGCAACCATCAATTTTACTTCCATCATTTTGAGGTCTGAAACATCAAAGGCTTGCTGATGTTATTATAAATAGTAATTTACATTTGAATTATAGTTAAAGTACACATAACTGGCAGAATCATGAGTCTGAAAGAACTCTTAGAGAACAACTAGTCTCGCTGCTTTACCAGTTAGACAACAGAAGATCTAATATAGAATAGACTCACCTGGGGTTACTACTAATAAGCATTCATTATGAAAAGGCACTAGATCAGGTTTGGTATTGGATACTTAAAAGTAAAACAAAATCTGCTTTTAAGGAGGTTATAACCAAGGGGTGGGGAATAGAGGATGGGGGGGTCATACATCCAAACACGCCAGTATTATGTGATAGATTCCATCAAAAAAATGTAATATGAAAACAGAGAAGCTTAATTACCTGCTACTTGGGCCTCCACCTTATGTGAGCCTCTTGATGCAAACACAGTATCTAATAAGTTATCTTCTTACTCAAGGACCAGACAGTGACAATTTCCAGTTTAATTTCCATTCTAGGACATGACCTGAAGAATAAACTTAAAACGTAGTTCTCAAGGATAAAGAAAATGTCCAGAAAAAAATGTAGGGACATACAGTGTAAAGGCCAAGAAACAGTAATTAGACTGATGTTAAAGTTTGCATCAGCAACAATTTATATCAGAAAGCTAAGTTGTTGAGATATAATTGATAGTTTAAAATTCTATACATCGAAGTTTGGAGAGATAGTACAGCAGGGAAGGCACTTACTTTGCATGTAGCTGGCCAGGGTTCAATTCCTGGTATCCCATATGGTCCCCTGAGCCCCGCCAGAAGAGATCCCTGAGTTCTGCCATGTATGACCCCTCAAATCAAATCAAAATAAAATAAAATTCAACACTTCCGTGAATTGACTACAAATATGTGATTTTTTTCTTGTAATCATGAATCCCTAGAGTAATTAAGAGCTAAACTGAAAATTCAAATCGACAAATTATAACTTCTTTGGAACTGGCTGAGGCTAATGTAAGAGATGCTTCTCTTATTCTGTCCTTCTCCCTAAAGTCAACACAAGAAAGACAGCACCTAGGCTGGACTCCATCAGAAATAACTTAGACGATTCAGATAACTCAGGTTAAGATGATTGACCAACAAAGGCACCCACCAGCGTGCAACCTGCCCTTCCTAGAAATACACATCCTGGTTCTTTTTCTATATAAATTGTTTAGTATGAGCACACAGAATAAATGGTTCTCAGCTCAGACGTTGGTGAGTTGAGTTTTCCTCCCTACCCCAGCAGAACCCCAGCAGCCGAAAACCTCCAGAACCCAATCATGCAGCCATGCTCAAGACCGCTCTCCACAAGCTCTGAGGAGCCTCACCTAGGAGGGAACCTGTGGAAAAACGCAGGTATGTGGGACCTGTGACTGAGATCTCCAAGCTCACTCGGTATGGAACTGGACCTCCTCCCCCCAGCTCCCAAGTTTTTGCTTGGCAGTCACACCCACAAACTGCCCCTGGAACCATATAATCTCATCAACAGCCAACATTCAGAGACTATGAAAAAACGCTCCCAGAAGAGAGTGACACAGAACATCCTGGAGTGCACAGCTATGATTCTATCCCACTGATGTACCAAAAGTAGCACATATTTTTTTGGGTTTAACATATATGCTTGTAATCTCTTATGTATGGCTTAAATGACTCCAGGATGAAATACTACAATCTTCACACACTTTCCTCTTATGGTGGTGGGATTGGTATCTGAATATTATCTGTAATGAACTATTGTGAACAACTTTATAAAAATAAAATAAACTTAAAAAAAGAGATGGTTCTCTAGGATGTAAGTCTGCCATCTTCTACTCTGCCTACATATTACAAGAGAATTTCTCTCTCTCTCTCTCTCTCTCTCTCTCTCTCTCTCTCTCTCTCTCTCTCTCTCTCTCTTATCTTTATCTCCTAGAAGTGGAACCAGACATTTACAGGCACGGTTTGGTGAGCAAGCAAGAAGTGGAGTTCTGCTGCAATAAACTGATTTCACATCACATCAGGAAATTATCAGTCAAGTCCATGCAGCTTCAAGAACTCTCTTCATACTAAGAACCATGGTGTTTTTAATCCATCCTGTAAGTGGTTGCCTCTCGCAACGTTCTGGGACAGGTTGAAGTAATAGGTTTTGGTCAACCAGCTTTGTGGCCACTTATGGGTCTATAAGTAGAAAGTTACCTTTAGTACTCATCTGTGAGCTCCCTAATTCTCCGGTTCACCTGTCTTCAAGTCCACTACTGCGTCTGTAGCTCTGGTCATCATAGAAAAATACCACTAGTCTTGGAAAAGCATGCTGGGAAAGGTAAACTCAATTTGGTTTAAACATGGTTAGTCTGAAGTGCACATTTTCCTGTCCTGGTAATTTAGTTTAACTGGTTAATAGCACTGGATGGGGCATTGCTGTAAATCTGAGTAATGGAAATTCTGAAAACTAGCTAATAATCTGAGGTACTTATTGGAAGCATCATCTCACCTCATTGGATGGGCAAATTGGCATTACTACAAAAGCAAGATAATATAAGATATAATAGGAAAATTTCACTATATGAGGATAAGGAAAAGAGGGATCAATATAACTGAAAAATCTTTTAAAAAGAAACTTTAAATGAGATCTCCTACCCATTCTATGATTTCACACAACTTTCACAGAAGTGGTTGAATGTGCTATTGGCATCAGGTAAAGAATGATTTCATAGTTTAAAGATATAATACAGTATATTAGGTTCTTGCTTTCTACCAGCCAACCCAGGTATGATCTCTGGTACTGCATATGGTTCTCTGAGTTCCACCAGGAGTTATCACTGTACAGAAAGCCTGGAGAAAGTCCTGATCATTGCAGGATATGACCCAAACATAACCCCACAACTATACAAAAGAAATTATTTTATAAGGAAAGTACTATTCCTTCAACTTCTAGAAAAGGTCACAATTATAGGGGATTGATCCATAAGGCTTTTTTTGGTCTATGCATTCTTTTTGTAGTCTCATTTTTGAGACTTTAAATTTCTAATATGTGTTGTGTCTCATTTGTTTGACATGTTATGGGCTGTGATTGAGGTATCACTTGTATCACTTGTCATCCTATTGCTCATCAATTTGCTCTAGTGGGCACCAGTTACGCCTGTCACGTGATAGTGTAGCCCAATGGCATCTGCTCGCTCCAGGAACAAGAAGAGCCTCAAACCGTTCGTTCAGGGTCTTGATGAAGAAGTCTGACCATCTCTTAGGTGGGCAGCCACGCATTTTTTGATGTCCCGTGGAATCCAGTTGGTAATGGCTCTAGTCCAGTGGTCATCTCCAAATTGCATTACATGCCCGGCCCATCTGATTTTTGACAACTTGGCAAATGAGACAGCACCTGATTCTTGATTCTCAATTACTTGATTCTCGATCATCAATGGAGGTTGGAACTCTGGATTCCTTCTCTCACTTGAGTGAAGCATGATATTACAAGCATAGCTCTTTCGATTCCTCTATGGGACACCCAAATAGCGTTCTCATCCTGTTTTCGTAGGGCCCAGGTCTCTGAGGCGTATGTTAGTGCAGGAAGAACGGTGAAGTCAAAAAGATGTGCCTGCAGCCGGAGGTTCTTCGTCCTCTTAACTTCTTCGATGCTCTTGAAGGCATTCCACACTTCTCTCTTCCTCCTGTGCAGTTCAGGTGCCAGTTCATTCGTCTTGTTGAGTTCTTGACCCAGGTATACATGACTATTGCATTCAGAGATGTTCGTTCCATTGAATGCAAATGGAACGTCAGGAACTAGTCTGTTTCTTATGAACACTGTCTTTGTGAGATTCAGCTGCAGTCCGACCTTTCCATACTCATGGTCGAAGTCGGCCAGCATTCGTGCCGCTTGGCTAATGTTTGGTATCATTAGAATGATGTCATCAGTGAAGCGGAGGTGGTGTAATTACCGACCGTCTATCTTCACTCCCAATCCTTTCAATTCTAGTCATTGCATGATGTTCTTGAGGGTGGCACTGAAGGTTTTGGTTAAATGGTGTCGCCCTGCCGAACCCCTCTCTTTACATCGATGATCACTTCCTTGTAGAATGTGAGATCCTGGTGGTGAATCTGTAATACAGCTTATGAAGGATCCTGATGTACTGAGTTTGAACGCCCTGTTTGGCTAGGGCTTCAATGACAGCTTCAGTCTCAACAGAATCGAAGCCCTTCTTTAAATCAATAAACATGATTGAGGTAGCTGTCTATAAAATCCAAGGGTTGGAGCAATGTTCCTGATTGTCTCATAGACTTATGTATGTCAAAGGGTATTGAGGTTTCTAGGCTGTTTATTGTTGTTACAAGAAGGAGAAATCATAATGTGCCCTAAGGTAAGAAGCTAATTCTAAGGAAATCTTAAAAACAAAAACACTACTAACTTTTGGGACATCATTATAGTTTATTAAATCCAATAGCTCCTAATAAAACAATGGCTAATGTCCATCGAGTGTTTCCTTTGTCCTGTCTTATACTGGGAGTAAACTTTGGATTTTTTTTTCTTTTTGCTTTTTGGGTCACACCTGGCAAAACACAGGGGTTAATCCTGGCTCATGCACTCAGGAATTACTTCTGGTGGTGCTTGAGGCACCATATGGGATACTGAGAACCGAACCTGGGTCGGCCGTGTGCAAGGTAAACACCCTACCTGCTGTGTTATCGCTCCAGCCCCTAAACTTTGGATCTTTTGTATAAGCTTTTTTAAAAAACATGTCTTGGTTAAATTGCAATTCTTGGTTAAATTGCAACTTCTAAATTGGTTATTGCACCTACAAAAAATTATAGAGCTCTTAATCTAAGTTTCTGATTAAACTGATAAAAGAAAATGAAATCATGTAAAAGTTTCATGCTAGCCATAGGGAATTTTTTAAAGACTTCAAATTATATCTTATCAAAGAAACGACCTTACTTTTGCAGTAATGCCAAAAATCCCTTTAAAGTTTTAGTAGCCACTAGGGATTCCTGAGTTTCCAAAACTTTTGTGTTCTAAGTTCAAAACTGAACTTAAAGAAAAGAAATGCAAAGTGCTGATTAGGTTCAATACACAACAGAGAGTAAGAAATCTCAGTTTGTTTCCTGGTCCTCTTCCATCTGTACCTTTCATTACCACAAATCCTTTGGAATTTTATGAGAACAAAAATCTGGGGAATGGATGCACTTCTTTCCTTCCTTCCTTCCTTCCTTCCTTCCTTCCTTCCTTCCTTCCTTCCTTCCTTCCTTCCTTCCTTCCTTCCTTCCTTCCTTCCTTCCTTCCTTCCTTCCTTCCCTCACAACTTATTGCTTATCTGCTGAATTTCCTCTCTGATTCATGGATGCAGTTATTTATTTTTTTTAAGTTCTTCTTGCCATTTCAACAACTATATTTGTTCTCAAGCCTGGTTACACAGGTGAAATTTTTGTTTTCTTTTGTTTTAACAGTTTTGAGCCAACTGAAATTATTTCAGACTTTTCCATTGATTGTAATTGAATATACTTAATCTAGAGTATAAGAATCTTAATTTCTCATTAAATAGGCAGAGCAAAACTTTGCATTTGTAGTTTATTTGTATAAAGAGTTATATCTGTCTATGTCTTACAAAGAAATCTTTGTAGGGCCAAAGGTATGGCTTCAGTTAACATGTCTACACATCCCAGATCTTCTCTAGGGTTTTAGGAACTGGGAAAATCCTTCCAGTCCAGAGCAGCCAGCTTTGGAAGCAAGATTCTGTTTCTGAGCTAATCGTTTTCTACTACCACCTTTAAGACCAAAGAGTCATACTTTGAATTACAAATTTAAGGAAAAATTTCTCCTAACAGGATTGAATAGAGGACTATTTTGAAATTAAGAAAGTAAAAATTGTTGAATTTTTCAAATATTGGCAGACCAAATATTTATTTAAAACTAGTACAGGTGTCTGAAATTTTTTTTTTAAATTTTATTTATTTTTAATTAGAGAATCACCGTGAGGGTACAGTTACAGATTTATACACTTTTGTGCTTATACTTCCCTCATACAAAGTTCGGGAACCCATCCCTTCACCAGTGCCCATTCTCCACCACCCGTAAACCCAGCGTCCCTCCCACCCTCCCCAATCCCATCTCCCCCCCACCCCACCCTGCCACTGTGGCAAGGCATTCCCTTCTGTTCTCTCTAATTAGCTGTTGTGGTTTGCAATAAAGGTGTTCAGTGGCCGCTGTGCTCAGTCTCTAGCCCTCATTCAGCCCGCAACTCCCTTCCCCCACATGGCCTTCGACTACAATGTAGTTGGTGATTGCTTCTCTGAGTTGACCTTTCCCCGGAACGTGAGGCCAGCCTCGAAGCCATGGAGTCAACCTCCTGGTACTTATTTCTACAGTTCTTGGGTGATAGTCTCCCACTCTGTTATTCTATATACCATAGATGAGTGCAATCTTTCTATGTCTGTCTCTCTCTTTCTGACTCATTTCACTCAGCATGAAACTTTTCATGCCCATCCACTTAACTACAAAATTCTTGACCTCCTTTTTTCTAACAGCTGCATAGTATTCCATTGTATAGATGTACCAAAGTTTCCTCAACCAGTCATCCGTTCTGGGGCATTCGGGTTTTTTCCAGATTCTGGCTATTGTAAACAGTGCTGCGATGAACATACATGTGCAGATGTTGTTTCGATTGTACTTTTTTGCCTCTCTGGGATATATTCCCAGCAGTGGTATTGCTGGGTCAAATGGGAATTCAATATCTAATTTTTTGAGAATCGTCCAAATTGTTTTCCAGAAGGGCTGAACCAGTCGGCATTCCCACCAGCAGTGAAGAAGGGTCCCTTTCTCCCCACATCCTCTCCAACAGCAGTTGCTTTTGTTCTTTTGGATGTGTGCTAGTCTCTGTGGTGTGAGGTGGTATCTCATGGTTGTTTTGATCTGCATCTCCCTGATGATTAGTGATGCAGAGCACTTTTTCATGTGCCTTTTGGCCATTCGTATTTCTTCCTTGGTAAAGTTTCTGTTCATTTCTTCGCCCCATTTTTTGATGGGGTTGGATGTTTTCTTCTTGTAGAGTTCAACCAGTGCTTTATATACCATTGATATCAACCCCTTATCTGATGGGTATTGTGTAAATATCCTTTCCCATTCTGTGGATAGTCTTTGGATTCTGGTCAATGTATCTCTTGCGGTGCAGAAGCTTTTTAGTTTAATGTAGTCCCATTTGTTGATCTCTGTTTTTACTAGATTGCTTAGTTCCGTGCCACCTTTGAAGATACCTTTATCTTCAATATCGTGGAGGGTTTCGCCGACATTGTCTTCAATGTACCTTATGGTTTGTGGTCTAATGTTGAGGTCTTTAATCCATTTTGATCTGACTTTTGTGCATGGTGTCAGGTCAAGGTCTAAACCCATTTTTTTGCATGTGGTTGTCCAGTTGTGCCAACACCATTTGTTAAAGAGGCTTTCCTTGCTCCACTTCACATCTCTTGCTCCCTTATCAAAGATTAGATGGTCATACATTTGGGGTTGTGTGTAGGGATATTCCACCCTGTTCCATTGGTCTACGGCTCTGCCTTTGTTCCAGTACCATGCTGTTTTAATTGTTACTGCTTTGTAGTAAAGTTTGAGGTTGGGGATGGTGATGCCTCCCATCATCTTTTTCCCAAGAATTGTTTTAGCTATCCTTGGACGTTTGTTATTCCATATGAATTTAAGGATTGCTTGATCCATTTCTTTGAAGAGTGTCATGGGTATATTTATAGGGATCGCATTGAATCTGTATAATGCTTTAGGGAGTATTGCCATTTTGACAACATTGATTCTCCCTATCCACGAGCAGGGTATATGTTTCCATTTCCTCATGTCCTCTTTGATTTCATGGAGTAGCGTTATGTGGTGTCTGAAATTTTAATGAAAGTAAACAGATCTTTTTTTGGGTCTATATGTTTGTCTTTCCTTTATGTTTTTTTTTTAATTTGGCTGCTAGATAACATACTTAGAATTAATTACTATATGTTGCCAATTCATATTCTAAATTTAGAAATGTAATAATAACAAACCTAAAGGTTTTTGGAAAGGTGATCTTGATAATTTTGGTAAATAAAAGCAACTTTAAAATTCAGTGGTTTAGTTTGAAAGACCTATGTCTCTAAAGTTTTAAAATTGGGTTTTATACTTTTGGTTGTCCTCATTTAGTTTTGATTTTATTCATCATAATTAGCTTGTGTTAATCATGTAAAAGCTATAGGTCTTTCTGTGTTTAACCAAAGAAAAATATAGTAAAATATAAAAAGGATATAAAATATAAAAAGGATATAAAATATAAAAAGGATATAGGGGAAATAGAAAATCATGTACAAATATACAGCACTTCAAATACAAAGCACTACAAAAACAAAGTCCAGAATTACCAGAAAGTTTGGCCTATAAGTAATTAAGACTGACTTGGGGAACTAAGACAATGAGATGTAAAACATAAAGGAAAAGTTAAAGATAAACTTTAACTAAATTAGGGGTGCTAGCAAGGGCAGGATAAGCTTCTCTGGGAAAAGGAAAAGGGACAATTCACTGATGAAGCCTAGAACACTTTGGTTTAATATCCAACAATGGAACTTATATGGAATTGAACCCAGATCAGCCATGTGCAAGGCAGGTGCCCTACCCATTGTACTATCACTGTGCCCTCAGCTTGTTAATTTTTATTTTTTTAATTTTTTTGCTTTTTGGGTCATACCCTGGCGATGCACAGGGGTTACTCCTGGTTCTGCACTCAGGAATTACTCCTGAGTGTTCAGGGGACCATATGGGATGCTGGGATTCGAACCTGGGTCGGCCGCGTGCAAGGCAAATGCCCTACCCCCTGTGCTATCACTCCAGCCCCCTCAGCTTGTTTTTTTTTGAAACCAAGGATTGAACTTATTAAGTAGATTGTAACCTAGAAAATTGTACTATAACGAAGCACAAATAGAAGTTATGAGAATTTGTTAGCTTGTAAAGATACTGGTGCAACATAATATTTCACTTATGATTTGAAATTAGAAGTTAAGGTTTTAAAGTTTCTTCTTTCTAATAATCTTGTGAAATCTCCACCAAGGACAATAGCAAAAAAGAACTCTGATTATAAGACAGTAGTGGTATGTTTTAAGTAAGAAAGGTATAAAGAATAGATTTTTTTTTTTTTACTGAGAGAATAGAAGGAATTGTGTCTCAAAGGGAAAATATACCATGGGAACTAGAATGCTTCCTGAAATTTTTTTAAAAAAATTTTGTTGAGGGGCTGGAGAGATAGTACAGCGGGTAGAGCGTTTGCCTTGCATGCGGTTGACCCAGGTTCAATTCCTAGTATCCCATATGGTCCCCTGAGCACCACCAGGAGTAATTCCTGAGTGCAGAGCCAGGAGGAACCCCTGTGCAACGCCAGGTATGACCCAAAAAGCGAAAAAAAAAATTGTTAAATCACCATATGGAAAGTCACAATTCAGGCTTAAGTCTCAGTTATACAATGGTCGAACACCCATCCCTTCACCAGTGCACATATTCCACCACCAAGAACCCCAGCCACCCACCCACCCACCTGTGTAGCTGATAATTTTCACTTTACCTTCTCTATACTTTGATTACATTCAATATTTCCACAATTATTGTCTGGAGTTTCCCCTCCACCAAAATCAAACCTGCTGAAAAGGAAGCATTTGATAATTTGTTTCCATTGCTGAGTATGAAGAGACATGAGGTCAGCTATCACGGCAGCGCAGTTTTGGATTTCTGCATTCTAGCATTTTAGCAACTAAGTCCAGGGAAATCTCTGCCAGAAATTGCATTATTGCAAGCTCGTATCTCTTTAGTGGTGCGTATAAGATGGCAGTCGCCACACCTTCCCCTCCCCCGAAAGGAAAAGTGGAGAGAGAAAAACCTTTCCCCTCCTGGGGTGGCATGTGACTGTGGCTCAGTTCACAGTCTAGAGACATTTCTACAAGAAACTGCTAGTACCAAAAGTAGTTTAGCTGGCCTCCGGGATCATGGTCATTCAGCAATGGAGAGGCTGCACACATGTGGCCACTCAGGTCACATCTCAGCGGACTGAATTTTTCTAGTATTTTACTATGACTTTCCAAGTTAACATTTCAAGTTTTTCTTGTTGACTTGTATTGGATAAAAACTGATATTGTTCTTCTAAAAAAGAAATGCAAGCTAGAGATGAAGAGCTTCATAAAACCTACAGAAAGTGATTATACCTGGACAAACCCTGTGTTGTTTTCCCATATGTCTGAGGACATCCACAACACTGCAACCCAAGACAACCTGTCATCTGAAGCTATGACTAATATCTAGAAATTATTCTCCAATGGAAATTCTCAGAGCCCTTAACTGATTTTTGGTTTGCTCAATCCCTACCCCGCACCCCATTGAGAGACTGGTTCTATTAAATAACTTGTGAATTGTGGAATGTCTTAAGTTTTATTGAAACTTAAGAGGAACAAAATCTAAAGTCTGCAACACTTTGGAGGAACAAAATCTGCCACTACCTCCTCCCCCAATATGTCTTGGGTAAAAAGATGATTTTATGGATGAGGCCCTGAAGGGACATTGGAGATTACTCTACAAGAGAAACTTTCCCTCCAGCAGGTCAGTTTCTTCTGTTCAACCAATCTCACTCCCTTCCCCATTACAACCCTGCTCAGCAGGAAGTAGCCTGATCTGAAGTGGTGCCTCACTTTCTACCGTATTGTAGAACTATCTGACAGTGGGGACTTGAAAGAGGCCAAGAGGAATTAATAGCCGGATTTAAAAATTAAAACCAGAAAACTCCTCTGAACTTGGGACGGTAGAGAATGCAAAGAATGTTTCTCTTATCTTGTCTTTCCCCACAAAGTCTATACACGGTGATATTAGGATGAACTGTTAATCATAAATGCCTCAAAGGACCAACCAACAAGAGAATTTATTGACCGTACTGGCACCTACCAGTCTTCAACCTACCTGTTCCTAAAAATATACTTCTTGTTTTTTTCTTATTTTAACTGTCCCTTATGAGCAGGAAAAAGAGATGGCTCTTTAGAACATGAGTCTGCCAATTTTCAACTAATCTGCATGTTGCTAAGGACTACAATATCCCAAAAGAATAACAAATATCTTCCACTGATCTTAGCACTATCATTAAAAACAGTAAAAAATTACAGATAAGTCAATATTGAACTCAATATAGTAGAAAAGGGAAAAAATATGAATAAAACCAAACCAAATCAAGGAAATAAAAAATACTATGGGGCTAGAGAGATAGGACAGTGGGAAAGGCCCTTGTTTTGCACACAGCCAACCAGGATTTGTTTTTTGTTTTTCATTTGAAATTTAAATTTATTTTTATAAAGTTGTCACAATAATTTATTATTTTATTACATTTAATATTCCAATACAAATCTTACCACCATTATATCTTCCCACCACCATATTTTGACTGTTTCCACCCCGACTCGCAAAGCTTGCCCCCCAAAGCAGGATCTAATTAATTTGTTTTGTATTGCTTGTTATGAATAATCCATTAAAAATGATACAAAGAGTTTCCTTACAGGAAACTGTGTGAAGATTGTTGTATTTCACCTTGGATCAATTAAGCCCTTGTCTTGGTGGTATATGAGTGGTGTAGAGTATGAGATGTTGCTCCAGGAATTCAAAAATTTTAAATATGGTGATACAGCTGAGGTTAATTAATTTTTTTTAACTGAATGTATAGACTTTGGGGTCCAGAGGCATTTCTGCAGTGTGTTGCTCATGTTGCTCTCTTTCAAGAGATTTATTTCTGAGTCTCTAGATCAAGGCCATTAATGAGTTCTTATGGCGCCAGAGGAAGTTTGTGGGCATGACTGCACAGGGAAATGGGGGGAGATCGCCCATTCCCGACTCCACATGAGCCTGGAGATTTCAGTCACAAGTCCCACATATCTTTTTTTTTTTTTTTATCAGATTCACTCATGAATGTGGCTCATCTGAGCCTGTAGAATTTGGCTGTGAGTGTAGCAGTGATTGAGTTCTGGAGGTTTTTCTGCTACTGGAGCTCTATTGGGGCAAGTGGGGTGACTCATCTACTCCCTTCAAGGTTGCTCCCAACGCGACAGCCTGGCACTGGTCCAGAGGCATCTCTGCAATGTGTTCCTAGCCAGGATTTGATCCCTAGCACCATGTATGATCCTCTGAGCATAGAGCCAGGAGTAAGCCTAAGTATAGCCAGGTGTACTGGCTAAGTATAGCCTAAGTAGAGCCAGGTGTACCAAAAACAAAACAAAAACTTAATATAAGAGCAAAAGCAAAATATATATAAAAAAAACTATAGAGATAAACATTTCCATAGCTCTTTTTTCCTTTTAAATAGGCAGACCTCTAGCAGATGGACGCTACAAGTAGTAAGAATTAGAAATACAGATTTGGGATTTTCAAAAGTTCTTAAGTAATATCTATGCACTTCTGGCTAGTAAAATTGAAAATCTACATGAAAGGAAAATATTTTGAAATATCTAGTGAGCTGTTGAATATTTGTGTCTGGAATTCAGAAAAAATCAAGCAGAAAACTAAGTCAGTAGAAACAAATCATTATTAAGGTTTTGGAGGCAGAATTGATGACAGTTTCCTTAAGAGCATCATTCATTTTAGGAAAGAGAGATAAAGAGGAGCTGTGGTGGTGACCCAGGATAAACAGTGACACAGTAAAGAAGTTCGTGAGAGGATCCAAAAGACTCAAGAAAGACATGTCAGGGAAATGTCTTAGCAGCGGAAAAAGAGAAGCCCATGCAGTGTCACTTGAAAGAGACATTAGATGTTCCAAGGATAAAGTGCAAATTGCCCATTGGAATTGAATGGCTTGAAATGACCTTTCTTATAGCACAGCTAGTGCCACCGTGTGGCAACAGAGGCACTGATGTTAATCAGGGAACCTGTCAAAGGATAAATTGCAAACTTAGGTGGCTGATGGAGAGGACAATGTAGGACATAAAAGGAGGAGGACCAAGAATGAGAAGAATGAGAGCAAAGCAAAAGACAAGGATAGAGAAAGATGTGGTTTGACAACACAGGTGCAAGGGGAGAGACCCTTGAAAGGTGGATAAGATGCTTCCTCCTGTGATAATATGGGGAAGTGATGAGTCCAGGAGAGGCAGGAGATAAGTTGTATAGGGAGGGTACAGAAACTTGAGGGAATTCTGGCTAGAGACCTGATTTCCTGAAGAGGGGATGAGATGAAGATTCGCTGAGAGAAAGAGGGTGGGTCCTTGGATAGAGGATGAAAATAATTGCTAGAAAAATCAGAAAATGGGATTTTTGAGTGCAGGCAAGGGCATCAGGAGCCTTTTTGGCCCCTGCAGAACTAACACTCTCTGATCTGCACTACCACCAGGACCCTGGCATCTGATTTGTGGACATTTTCCTTACATTGCCATTAAATCTAGTTTTCTAATATTTTATGATGATTTCTAAAGATATGGCTAGTCAAACTTTGTCATAAAAGATAATCACTTGTATCACTTGTCATCCCGTTGATCTTCGATTTGCTCGAGCGGGCACCAGTAACGTCTCCATTCGTCCTGGTCACGTGCTAGTGTAGCCCAATGATATTTACTTGTTCCAGGAACAGGAAGAGCCTCAAACCATTCATTCAGGGTTTTGACGAAGAAGTCTGACCATCTCGTTGGTGGGCAGCCACGCAGTCTTTTGACATCCCATGAAATCCAGTCGGTAACAGCTCTAGTCCAGCGGTCGTCTCTGAATCACATTACATGTCTGGCCCATCTGATTTTGGACTCCTTGGCAAACGAGACAGCGTCCCTGATTCTTGACCATCGACGAAGGTTGGAACTCCGGATTCCTTCTCTCACTTGAATGAAACGTGATACTCCTAGCATTGCTCTTTCAATTCCTTTTTGGGATACCCAAATAGCCTTCTCATCCTGTTTGCGTAGGGCCCAGGTCTCTGAGGTGTATGTTAGTACAGGAAGAACGGTGGAATCGAAAAGATGTGCCCAGAGCCGGAGGTTTTTCGTCCTCTTAACCACTTCTTCGATGCTATTGAAGGCATAGCATGCTGCTCTCTGCCTCCTGCACAGTTCTGGCCCCAAGTTGTTCCTCATGTTGAGTTCTCGACCCAGGTACACATAGCTCCTTCATTCAGAGATGTTTGTTCCATTGAGAGCAAATGGAACATCAGGGACTAGTTCGTTTTTCATGAACATCGTTTTGCTGAGATTCAGCTGCAGTCTGACCTTTCCACACTCACAGTTGAAGTCAACCAGTATTTGTGCCTCTTGGCTAATGTTTGGTGTTATGAGAATGATGTCATCAGCGAAGCAGAGGTGGTGTAGTTACCGACCGTCTATCTTCACTCCCATTCCTTCCCATTCCAGTCGTTGCATGACATTCTCAAGGGTGGCACTGAAGAGTTTCATTAAAATGGTATCACCCTGCAGAACCCCTCTCTTTATGTCAATGATCACTTCTTTGTAGAATGGTGAGATCCTGGTGGTGAATCTGTAATACAGCTTGCAGAGGATCTTGATGTACTGAGTTTGAACACCCTGTTTGGCTAGGGTTTCGATGACTGCTTCACTCTCAACAGAATCAAAGGCCTTCTTTAAAATCAATGAACGTGGGGCTGGAGCAATAGCACATCAGGTAGGGCATTTGCCTTGCATGTGGTCGACCTGGGTTCAATTCCCAGCATCCCATATGGTCCCCTGAGCACTGCCAGGGGTAATTCCTGAATGCAGAGCCAGGAGTAACCCCTGTGCATCGCCGGGTGTGATCCAAAAAGCAATAAATAAATAAATAAATAAAATCAATGAACATTAGACAGAGCAGCATCTTGACCTCTTGTGAAACTTGAGTGAGCTAGCTCACTGTGTGGATATGGTCGATTGTGCAAAATCGTTTTTGGAACCCGGCTTGCTCGCATGGTTGTCCTTCGTCTAATGTTCTGCCTATTTTATTCAGGATGACTCGAGTGAACAACTTATAGATGACGGACTACGGGCAGATTGGGTGATAGTTGCCAATGTTGTGATATCTCTCTCTTTGTACAACAGAATGGTCCTCTGGTTTTCCATTGGGACGAAGCCTTGCATTCAAACAGGTAGCAAGTGAAGAGCCAAGCCAGTGTATTGACAAGTACTGGCGGCAGATTCTTCAGGTGTTCGGGTCTGACTTGTCTGGAACCGGTGCTGTACGCATCTTTACCGATGAAATGGCATGTCAGTTTTCGAAAGGGAGGATGTTGGGAACGACATATCAATCCTACGGAATTTGGTACCTGGGCAGGTGGACATGGCTGTCAAAGAGATCTGAGTAGAAGTCGTGAATATTCCTCTCCATTGCCCTTCTGGAAGATGTGATAGATCCATCAGGATGTTGGACGGCAGTCATCTTGGTCTTGTAGTTGGTGAAGGACAGGAGGGCATTGTGAATACTTTTCCCAGCTTCTGCTGCATCAGCCAACACTGCTGTTCTTCTCTCTTTGAGGTCTTCCTTTATCGTTTCTTTGCACAGCTTTGGGAGCTCGGACATTAGCTTGTGTTTGCCTGAGGCTCATGACAAACCATGTTGGCGAGTGAGCTCGAGAGTTTCCGAAGACAGGTGTCTGTTTTTGTGCACTCTTTGCACAATCATGGAGGTGCTGAACCAGTCGATCGTATTCCTCGTTGATGTTGTCAATGACAGCATCTTCCCACGTTGCCTCAGTAGTGCCAAAGAGCTCCCAGTTGGTGGTCATTCTGAGAGTTCTCTTCTTAAACTTAAACTTTGCAGACCTTTCTTCCCCCACTGTGAAGTAGAATTTTGCATGAAGTAGACGGTGGTCTGATCCCATTTGGAATTTTGGGACAACAGCAACATTGGTCAGGCAAAACCTTTGATTGAATATGATGTGGTCAATTTCATTGTGAAACTGTCCACTGGGAGACTCTCACGTCCAGCGTTTAGATTTGGCCTTCTGGAACTGTGAGTTACCATAGATGGTCTCGGTCGACATGATGAACTCAGTCTCTCAGCCTGTTCATTCCATTCTAGGTCATGGGACCAATGTGGAGTTCTTCAGGCAACCTTCTCAGTCCTATCTTGGCATTGAAATCACCAATAATGATCTTGTAGAAGGTGTGGTCTTCTTTATAGAACTTTTCCAGATCCATGTAGAGCTTCTCAATTTCTTCTTCATCGTAGTTGGATGTTGGTGTGTAGACGACAAAGATAGAAACTGCAAGCAGTGAGTCACATCTAATTCAAGCATAATCGTCTGATTCGGGTTGCTAGATATTCTAATGAATCAATGCTCATGGCCATTGACATGGACATGTTGACAAGGACACCGACGACATCGATGCCTCTGTTGTCACATGTTCTGAGGAACAGTTCTTCTCCAGTGTTGAAAATGGCATGATGTGATCGATGCCTTCTCATTTCGGTCAGACCAATGATATCATACTTGATCTTCTGCGCTTGCACCATCAGGTCCTCGATGGATACTTCTGATGCCAGCATACTTGTGTTGAAAGTACAGACAATCATTTTAGTCTATTGTTGTTTTGGTAGTCTAGTTCGTCCCAGAGATTTTATCAGCCTTTCTTTGTTTATCCTTCTTAACGCTGCCATATTGAGGGCTCTTTTGGTGTCAGGCAAATGCGGCCCATTGTTGTTACTGTTTTTGCATGTCGAATACGCCACGGGTAGCTTGCCAGGCTCTGCCGTGTGGGCGGGGTACTCTTGGTAGTTTACTGGGCTCTCTGAAAAGGGATGGAGGCTCTTAGGGCAGCCTCCAATTGCCCTTACAGGTTTTCCCATGGTTCACACCATATTTAAAGCCAAATATGGTGCGAAAATTATGGGAAAATGGGTATTAAGTGTCTTATGTGGCCACACGGTCTGGAAATTGCCTGGAGCGTGGCGGTGCCTGGGTAGTGGAGGTAGTGGAGGTCTGCTGGTGAGGTATTTATCTGGCTCTGGTAGGGTGGGTCGTCTGTGTTTGATCCCTGGGTCGGGATGCCGGAGATTGGGAGGAGGCAGACAGAGGATCTTGTTTCTGGGTCTCATTGAGCCTGGAGTCCAAGTTTGTAAAGTTCTGCTTTATCTGGTTTTTTTTCTTTTTTTTTGATGTTTTTATTTTATTTTTTATTTTATTATTATTATTTTTTTATTTTTGTAAATTCTTTTATTGATTCACCATGTGGAAAGTTACAAAGCTTTCAGTTTACCTGTTTTTTTGGGACTTCACTCATGCGTGAGGATCGGCCTGAGTGTCCGGAAAGAGGCCTAGAGCGTGGCGGGTGCTGGGTAGTGGAGGTAGTGGAGTAGTGGAGGTCTGCCGGTGAGGAATTTATCTGGCTCCAGTAGGGTGGGTCATCTGGATTAATAAACATAAGAATGACCTTTCAGTTATCCACATTCCTATATTAGTAAGGACATTCCTTTTTTCCTTTTCAGTCTCAAAGTTTTCATTCACTTGAATGGTAATTATTGAAAATCATATTCAAATTGAGATATGCTTATTTTGAACACATTCTATCTCAATTCTAATGGAAACTTATTCTGTGTCTTGGGACTAGAAAAGGTGTAGAATCCTTTCTGAATTTTGACTTCTACAATGTGGAATATAATATATTTATATATAACATATTTTCATTGTGTGTGCTTGGAAATTCACAAATTTATAACAGATAAACCAAATGGGTACAAACCATAATGCCCAGAGAGAGAGAGAGAGAGAGAGAGAGAGAGAGAGAGAGAGAGAGAGAGAGAGAGAGAGAGGTGCCTACCACTGAAGCAGGTGGGCCAGAAGAGATACTGGGGACATTGGTAGTGGAAAATATGCACTGGGGGACGGAATGGGTGTTGGAACATTGTATGACTGAAATCTAATCATGAATAGCCTTGTAACTGTGTATCTCACAGTGATTCAATTTTAAAATCAAACAAAAAACAATGGGGAAAGTTAAAGTCTACTACAGCGTAGGAACAATTACATTCAATAATTATATGAAAATAAAAGACCTAATCTTTATTAGAATTTGATGAATTGTTTAAACTTCTGATACCATTTCCTGTACATCTTATTTAACTCTGCCCTTTTTATTGAGGTGACATTGGTTTACAAGGTTCTATACATATATACATTTTTGGCGGGGAGTGGGGGAATTGCAGGTAGAAGAACACATCCACCATTGCGCAGGACTTATTTCTGGCTCTGTGCCCAGGTCTTACTCTTGTCTCCATGCTCAGAGATCACTCCTGGCAGTGTCAGGGGACCATGTGCAGTACTGGGACTGAACCCAGGTCTATCACATGTAAGACAAACTCCTTAGTCCCTGTACTCTAAATATCCTAGAAGTACACTTTCAAAATACACATTATCACACCTACCACTGAAATACCAGTATCATTCCTTATAGTCCATTAGGTTCCCCCTCTGCTCCCCCTTACAGTTCTCCTTCCCGTTCCCCTCTGGACATCTAGTTCTGTGGTCACAACCAGAGAGTTTATTTTCATTTGTCTTTATTTCCATTGTTGTTTCTTTATACCCTACATGTGAGTAAGATCGTCTAGTTCTTCCTCGTCTAGACCCCTAACAGTTCTCTCATGTTGTTGCAAGTCAATTTTTCATCTTTTCTTACAGCTGAATAGTATTCTATTCTGTAAATATAGTCTTTACACACTTACTGCTAGTGGGTACTTGGGCTGTTTTTATATATTGGGTATTACAAGAGAATTAAAGGAATATAGAAGTGCAAATATATCTTTGAGTTAATATTTTGGTGTACTTTGGATAGATACTTAAGGAGTGGAATTTCTAGATTTAATGATAAGTCTATTTTTATTTATTTATTTTTATTTTTTTGAAGTAAATAGATTTTATTCAGAGGTTTCTGAGGGAGGGAAGAAGGGAGGAAGGGATAAGTGGGAGAGAGAAAATAGTAAGAATAACGCGCTCATGAGAGAATGTAGGCTTCTCCAAGGGTGGAGGAAGCCCCTACACATAACCGAGCTTTAGACACAAAGGTCGGTTTGAAAGCATGAAAGTACACATCTCAAGAGGGGAGATGCAGGCGACACATGTGCTCCGGTGACACATGTGCTCGGCCACGTGGGCACAAGCAGCACATGAGCTCAGGCAGCATATGCACCGATAAGTCTATTTTTAATATTTTGAAAAACCTCCATACTATTTTCCATACAGGTAGGACCAACAGTAAACAAGGATTTTTTTTAACACCCCCACTAATACTAGTTGTTTCTGGCCTCTTTAATATAACTGGCACTCTCTATTTTTAAGAAAATATTTTAGAATAGTAAATTTACTATAATGTGCTAAGAAAGTACTTTCAAAGGAAGGGAAAACTTAAGCTAAAAGCATAATGTATTTTCTTAATGAAAGATGTAAATAACTAAAATGGAAAGAATTATTGTATCTTAACCTTGAACAAAAAATGTAGTGCAAGTTATTTATAGGAATAAGAAACTCCAGTGAAAATGGCTAATTATTTATAAAAGTGGGGAGTAAAATAAAACTTTGCCAATCTCCAAAAACTATAATATTAACAGATAATACTACATAGATATAAAACCATACTGTGAAACCTCACTAATCTTGAAATACTTATTTAGAATTCGTAACAATTCTGACAAAAGCTTAGCAGAAGTTTACCTTTTTGCCATTATTAATTAAATGATAGTACAAACAATATTCATAAAGTTAATGTTTAAATTACTTTAGAGAACAAATTATGTTCATCATACCATACTTAGTAACATTTTACATGTGAATTATAAACATTTTAATCTATTTATAAAGGTAGTTTTCTTTAGGAACTCTACTATTTCTGTACTTGTTTGATCTTAAGTAAAACTCTCTTTAAAGATATTTATCATTCAAATTTTAAATTAATTTTCTAAGCTCTTCTTTATCCAAATTTTTATTTATATAAAATAATTAAACATGATTAGTTTCTTTTGTTCAGTTTGGTCTTCTATTTTATCTTAAAATAGCAAACAGAAGAAATAAATCATGAGAAAAATTACAACAGTTTTTGGACTTCTAAGAAACAACTAATATGTGTGGCATTTAAAATCATTGTTATTCATCTTTTCCCAAATGTTATAAGAGCATATTTATTATTGTCATTATTTATCAGATGAGTAAAGAAATATTTTTTAAATGGCGGGGGGGGGGAACTTTTTTCTTTATAAGCAAAAAACAAACACCAGGCTGCCAGTGTAGCTCACGTGAGCAGAATTCAGTCCCGAAAGCTATATTGTTTGGGACCTGTAGCACCACAACAAAGGATACAATCTCCTGCCCCTCCACGCCAGGAAGTCAGAGGGGGTTGCACCTCAGAGGGGGGGTGGGCTGTTTCCCTCTCCGCCCCAAGCAGAGCCCCGGCAGCCGGAAACCTTCGGAACCCAGCCACAGCCATGCTCAAGGTCACTCTTCACACACTTGGAGGAGCCTCATCCATGAAGGAACCACAGAAGAACCCAGGTATGCGGAATCCATGGCTGAGATCTCCTAGCCTGCTCCCATCGGGACTGCACCTCCTCCACCCAGGTCCCCAGTTTTCCAGTAGCTTGGCAGCTATACCCACAAACTGCCGTCCCCCTCCTCCACCCCCACTCTATGTAATCTAATCAACAGCCAAGATCCAGAGACTATGAAACAAAGCTCCCGGAAGAGGGCAACACAGAATCTCGCAGGGCAGAGCCTAGCAAGCTACCCGTGGTGTATTAATATGCCAAAATAGTAACAATAATGGGCCTCATTCCCCTGACCCTGAACACGGCAGGGACGACGAATGAGATGTTACTGGCGCCCGCTTAAGCAAATCGATGAGCAATGGGGTGACAGTGATACAGTGACACAATGATTATTATATTTAGGTAACTTGGTTTTATTTTTTTTTATTTTTTTATTTTTTTTGCTTTTTGGGTCACACCTGGCGATGCACAGGGGTTACTCCTGGCTCTGCACTCAGGAATTACCCCTGGCCATGCTCAGGGGACCATGTGGGATGCTGGGATTTGAACCCGGGTCGGCCGCGTGCAAGGCAAACGCCCTACCCGCTGTGCTATCTCTCCAGCCCTAGGTAACTTGGTTTTAATAGTGTTTGATGTATGAAGTTACTGCACGCCTCACCATTAATGTGCCCAAATCCTCCACCACTCCATTTCTTCTCTAATCCATCTCTTCACCTCCCCCTGATCCCATCTTTCCTCAGACTGCTTGGTAACCTGAGTTTTGTATTTCAAGGCCGAGGGAAATACTATCTATTCCCTCGCTTATTTCTATGCTATGGTTGAATGAAATCATCCAGTATTTGTCCTTTTCCTTCTGACTTATTTTGACACTATAACTGGCACTTACATCCACATTGCAGCAGGATTTTGGAAAAGTTTCATTTATTTATTTTTAATAATCTCCCATTAAAATTATTTTATTTGCTTCCCAAGGTCCAAAATATGTCTGAATTTCTAACTTTCCTATTTTCTATGAATTTCATAGTTTTTATGTATCTATTCAAAACTACATTGTGCTTGCATTTCATGTCAGAGCTTTTGAGTCAAAAAATTATCCACTCTACAATATTTTCCTTAGGGGTTGGAGAGAGATTAGAGACTGTACAATGTTTGTTTGCTTGCAAACTGCCAACCCAGGTGTGATCCCCGGCATCCCAGATAGTCTCCCCCATACTGCCAGGAGTAACTTCTGAGTGCAGAGCAAGTAGTAACCGGAATAGAAATAAAAACTGAGCATTTCTGGGTATGCCCCCCAAAATAAAATGAAAATAAACCTTTTATTTTACAGCAATGATAGTTGGATCTAGAGATGTTAGAAATCTGCCCTCAATTAGACAAACCTACTAGCAAAACGGGAGTAGGGGAAAATTTTATTCATTACCACATTGCGGTTTTGCTCATCTCAACACACTAGAGTACAACAAAGCCATATGAAAGACGAAGCCAAAGTAAACCCCTCTTTTTGATGTCACTACAGAAGATATACATTATGCCTTGCAAACACCAGGCTGCCAGTTTAATCCCCAGTGTTTCCCATGTGAGCAGAATTCAGTTCTGGCAGCTCTATTGTTTAGGACCTGCAGCACCACAACGAAGTATACAATCTCCACAGCAGAGAGTCAGATGTGCAACCCCTGACGGGCAGGGGTGAACACAACCAAACGTGTGTAACACCACAACAAGCATGACAACCAGAATGTGGTTGCTGCATATTTCATTGTGAGAACATTTAGTTGTTGCAGAATGCTTAGTGGCAAGAGCATCACAGCTAAAATAGTGCAACCTTGGCAAATGTGCGTGAAAACACCACAATTTTATATACAATGCCCACGAGCACCACTACCAATTTTTCAAGAACCATAGCCAAGTGTATGTACAACTTTTGGTCATTGCAACAATGTCAAAGGGAAGAGATGGGGAAAGGGAGGGCTCTAAAATATTTAAAATTTTAGGTTAATGGTCTGAAATGTCCAGGTATAATACATCTGAAGTGTAGTAGGAAAACAATCCTTAATTTGGAAGAGAGGGGCTGGAGCGATAGCACAGCGGGTTGGGCGTTTGCCTTGCATGCAGTTGACCCGGGTTCGATCCCCAGCATCCCATATGGTCCCCCAAGCACCGCCAGGAGTAATTCCTGAGTGCAGAGCCAGGAGTAACCACTGAGCATCGCTGGGTGTGACCCAAAAAGCAAAATAATAATAATAATAATAATTTGGAAGAGACCTGCTGATCTCCCCAGATCATGATAAGGAAATTATGGTTTATCTTGTGGTGTGCCCAATTCCTCAAGCTGAGAGTCGGGAGCCATATTTCGATTTTCCTTGAGCCTTGTCTTTTCACTGAGCTTGAAAAGAGGCTCAGATATCAGTCCTGAGTGGTCTTGTAGTGGGCTAAAAGTTTCAGACTGATTCTCTGAGTCGTAAAACATCAAATAGAATAAAATGCTGACTCTGAACAAACAGAAAAATAGCTCTCAATCAGCATCCCCATTTCAAAACCATAATTTTGTTTAAATAGAAATACTGACAAAAACCATAACCTGTTAAAGACCAAAACTTACTTCTTCGTCCAAAAAACTTTTCAAGCAGATCTTAACGTATAATCACATCTTAGAGGATGGAGACACAGCACCTGGTGTCCATTACAACTTCATTAGTCTTTTTAAGGGATCATAACATTTTTGAGAACTTGCTTATAGCACAATGGTTAACTCAGGCAAGCAAGACTTTTTCTTGTCATTTGTGGAAGATCGTATGTGGAATATGAAGTGATTACGGTGACAGGTATAAAAGCCAAGATCCTTCTTGAAAAGCAAGATCGTGCTCCTGCCATATTCAAAGGCTTGATTTTCAGTTCGGGATACCGTCAATGTATGGGGATCTTGAGGTGCATTACATACAGTTTCTTTTCCTGCTCCCTTTGTAAGTATTTCCCTCTATTATTAACCTCCTTTCCTCTAATTTAGTCATTTATTGACTGCTAATTGCTAAGATTTTGTTACAAATATGACAACTAGACTTTTTCTTAAGAAATTCATAGTCAACCTCGATAATTCTCCAAGTTTAATGAGCATGAAAATCAGCTAGAGAGTGAGTTGAAGTGAAAAAATTCAAAACCTCTCCCTATAATATTCTGATTCAAAGGTCTAAGGTGAGGCCTCGTCATCTACCTCTACAAAAACATCTCAAATGATTCTGATGTAAGAACCCACTGCTCTGGAATAAAGAGCATGTTTTTCTCATTCACTAAAAACTTAACCATCCTTAGAAACTCTTCCCAATGAAGTTTCCTATGTTCATCTTTCTTTATCCATATCTCTCATAATATTTCATCTTAAATATACCATAGATGTTCCTGGAATGTTTCTGGAATGTCATGTCTCATCTATTAGGCACTTGGCAAGGGGACAGTATCTAACTTTCTGCAGTGTTAGCACAAAATAATTATGTAAGTCTTTCTTGCTGTTTCCTTATTTTTTTTGTATTATAACACCATGAATTAGCAAGGTTGTTCATAATACATTTGTTTCAGGCATTAAATGTTTTTTCAGTCCAGTCCCACCACCAGTGTGACAAAGAGGTTCATTTCTAAATGTAAAATTGACATGATAAATATGCTGACGTTATGGAGAAAGAAGTATCTTTGAAAGGTGAAATGCCAGGACCAAAGCTTCAGATTGGAATAAGCAAGTAACACCAAACAGCCTTGCTGAAATGGAGCAAGGGGAGCTCAAGAAAGAGGTGGGAGTGGGCAAAATGCAAAGTGCTGGTGGCCAGTACAGTTGTTGGGAGGTATTCTGACATAGAGCAAACCGAGATGGTTAGAGATCTAGGTATTCTAGCGTTCCAGTAAGCAATACAGTTGACCATTACTCTTCCAGTACCCAGTACTGCTTGGTTGGTCTTCCTGTACTCAGGCTACTCCCTTCCTGAAGTCCCCAAACTTATCCTGGGATCCTTTCTTGATATGACTGCTGGAAATTCTGAAGGCACTGAGCTGGAAAGACCCCAAAGTTTATTTATCTTGTTGTTTTCCTTTCTGTCACTGGTATTCCTTGCTACCCTGGATGTTTTATGTTGGAGCCTGGCATGGAGGAGCAATAGGGGACATGGGAAGAGACTTGGAGGAATCTTACAGATGGACTATAGCAGTCCTTACAGAATGGAGATGGAGGAACACAGAGAAATGTGAGATGAACATCAAAAATAGTAGCGAGTTTGGTAGATGAAGGGTTGAGAGAAAGAATAGAGGCAGGGGAATTTAAGTGGTTTCATCTGTAAAAAAGTGATATTAGCTCTATTATGGGATGAGGATGAAATAAAACAGTTCTTCTGCAGACTTATGCAATGTGAGTGCGGGGTACAGCAGTTGCTTCTGTGGACAGGGAGGTTGGTGCACAGTCTGGAGACTTGTTTGCCCAGTCAAGGCATCATCACCAGTACGATCCAATCTGTCTCAACTACACTTCCTCTTCCATACTATTTCCTTCTTCCCACAGCCTGTGTCAATCCTCAACTCCTCCCAGAATTGCTTATGTTCTGATGGGGGAGGGTTTGAGTGATGGGGAGCTACTTCTGGCTCTGTTCTGGGGGGTGGCTATCAGGAACCATATAGCGCCACGCATTGAAATAGGACCAGCTGCTTACAAAGCCAGTACCTTAACCCCTGAACCTCCGGCACCTTTCCAGAGCTTTTTTTTTGGGTGGGGGATCACACCTGGTGATGCACAGGGGTTACTCCTGACTCTGCACTCAGGAATTACCCCTGGCGGTGCTCAGGGGACCATATGGGATGCTGGGACTCGAACCTGGGTCAGCCATGTGCAAGGCAAATGCCCTACCCGCTGTGCTATCACTCCAGCCCCCCCAGAGCTTTTAACCAGAGAAATTCCTGTTAACAGATGATCTACTTATGACCACAACCTTCTGCTTTTGTATTCTCCCATATGGGTACTAGAGAAGGTGCTACGAAAGAACAGGATCATTTGGTAAATCCTGTAAGGGTTCAATCTGCACTGAAGGGGGAGGAGCTAGAATGTGATCTTTCAGGATCTCTCCTTAGAAGGGTCTTCTATAGGGGCACTGGGCTAGCTTTCTCAATGATGACAGTCTATGACTTTGGTGCATTATAGCTAACATTGTAAGTTGAGGTTTTGTGGCTTTTTTTTTTAATCTTGTGATACATCTCTTAGAAAATGCTTGTGATAAAATTCACATGACATAAAATTTACTGTCCCTGGAGCCAGAGCAATAGTACAGCAGGAAGTGTGTTTGCCTTGCACATGGCCAATTCAAATTTGATCCCCAGGATCTCATGTGGTCTTCCCTTAGCACTGCCAGGAGGAATTCCTGAGTGCAGACCCCAAAGTAACCCCTGAGAATTGCTTGGGGTGGTCCAAAAACAAATAAGTTTGTTGTCCCAATCATTATCCCTTACATAATTTAGTTTCATTCCATAAATGCACGTTATTGGCAACCATCTCTAGAACTTTATTTTTCAAACCAGAAAATCTGTAGCCAATAGACTACTGTAGCCAAGAGACTACTTAGTCTCTTCCCAGTCCAACCTAGTGTGACCCCGATGTTATCAACCCTGTGCTTGCCCATTCTGCTTTTTCTGTGAATTTGAATACACTAGGTAACTCACAGAAGTGGGATAGTGAATTTATCTTTTATGTGACCAGCTTACTTCATGTAGCATAATGCCACTGGAGTTTATTTCTGTTGTAGTATGTATCCCAATTTACTTACTCTTGAGGACTGAAAAATAGTCCATTGTTAGTTTATATTATGCTTTGTTTGTGTATTCATCTGTTGATGGGCATTTGGACTGTTTTCACTGTCTGTATATGGTGAAAATACTGCTATAAACCTATGTGTGCAAATACCTGCTCAAGTACTTTCTTTAAATTTTTTTTGGACTCTATACAGAGCAGAATTGCTGCGTCCTAATTCTATTTGCTTTTGGGTTACATCGGAGTGTACTCAGGGGTTACTCCAGACTTTGTGTTCAGGAATCACTCCTGGCAGGAATTAGGGGACCATATGGGATTCCAGAGATTGAATCAGAGCCATCAATGTGTAGGGTGACTCCAGTATTTTCTATCTTTTATACAAAATTCTAATAGCCACCCTAATGGGTATGAAGAGTCCTATTCTTTATTTGAATTCTCTTAGTGATTAATGTTGGCGAGCACAGTTCCATATGCTTACTGATCATTTGTATATGTCTTTGGAGAAATGTTTAGTCAAGTCATTTTCCTATCTTTGAAGTGGGTTGCTTTTTGGTAGTCTATAATTTATTTTTTATTTAATTTTTTAAAATCAAATCACTGTGAGATGCACAGTTACAAAGTTATTCATGATTGGGTTTCAGTCAAAGTTCCAACAACTGTCCTTTCACTAATGTACATTTCCCACCACCAATGTCCCCAGTTTCCCTCCTTCCAGTCTGTCTTCCCCACCCCTAGTTTGCCTCTAAGGCAGACTCTCTCTCTCTCTCTCCCTTTTGAGCATTATAGTTTGCATTACAGGTATTGAAAGATTATCATGTGTATTCCTTTACCTACTTTCAGCACTCAGTTCTTGTCCAGAGTGATCATTTCCAACTATTGTTGTCTCAGTGGTGTCTTTTCTATCCTCTTCCCTCACTTGCCGCAGGTTTCTAAATGTGGATAAGTCATCCTGGCCATCATTTCTACTTTCCTTGTGTAATAATCTCATGCTATTTTTTTATAAACTTATTTATTGAATCACCATGAGAACAGTTACAAAGCTTTTGGGTTTAAGTCTCCGTCATACAATTATGAAACACCGGTCCCTTCACCAGTACACATTTTCCACCACCAAAACCCACCAAATACCCCCCATCCCAAACCTTCCCCCCGCCTGTGTGGCAGATGATTTCCACAGTATTCTCTCTATACTTTGATTACATTAATATTTTGACACCAGACTCACCATTATTATTTGGGATTTCCCCCCAACACTCAGACCTGCTGAAAAGTCAACATTAGACAGTTTGTTTTATATTGCTGATTATGAATAGCATATAATGTCACACGGCCACGATAGAGGCCATACAATTTTGGAATTCTGAAATTTTAATAATTAAACCTGGAGGGATTTCTGCCAAAAGCTGCTGGGTTCCGAGTTTTGCTTGTGTGTCTCTGGGATCATGGCTGTTAAGCAGCTTGATCAGTATCGAGAGGGACTGTTAGTGGGTGGTGACTCAGGGGTTTCTTTGTGGTGGGGGAGGAGAAGGGCCTGCTCCACCCCCATCCCGTGAGGCCCTGCGTGTCTCCTCACTACTGGCCCATATCTGACTGTCTCATGCTATTTTTTTATATCCTACAAATGAGTGCAATCATTCTGTATCTGTCCCTCTCCTCTGGCTCATTTCACTCAGCATGATACTCTCCATATCCATCCATTTGTAAACAAATTTCATGACTTCATTTTTCCTGGTGGTTCTGTAGAATTCCATGGTATAGATGTACCATGGTTTCTTTATCAGTTTGTTCTTGGGCACTTTGGTTGTTCCCAGATTCTGAATATTGTGAATAGTGCAAATGGCATTTCTGCTGCATGTTTTTGTGGTCTATAATTTATTATATATTCTGGATACTAAGCCATACAGCCATTCATACTAAACCATTAGATATATAGCTTGTAAACTATTCTCTCCCAAATATAGGTTTCCTGTTCATTCTATAGATAGTGTCCTTTGATTCATAGTTAGCAATTTTGATGAGGAGCTGGAAAGAGATCACAAAGATTAAAGTGTTGCCTAATATGCATCTGTGACTCTGATTTGAATCCCAGAACTGCATTTGGAGCACTGGGGTAGCCCAGGAGAACCACCAGGTGTGCCTTCCCCCAAAGAAGACCAACAAAAGCCTCTGATGGAATCAAATTTATCTATGGTTTCTTTTTTGTATTTAAGGTATTTTTGATATTATATCTACAGCTCTCAAAAATGATTTAAATATCAAATACTGGAGCCAAATTTCCCCTGTTTGGTGTGGAAAGATGACTACCCAATGAAACTGATGGATTTATTAAGGTACTTGCCATGTGTTGCTCCTTGGCAAGTAGTAAAATCTCAAGCAAGATTTTACTAACCACTATTGGAATGGAGTAAGTCCATCAGAGCTGGAGCAAGTCCTCAGTGGAATTTCAGAAAAACCCTGTAGCTACATGGACCCGTAAAATGAAAAAATATGAAGTGCCAGTTTCCTAAGTTTAAAAAAAGTTTAAAAGTTCCCTCTAAGTTTAAAAAAGAACATTTTTGAAATGTCTGTAGGCTAACGTAGAACAAGTTCATTTCTGGGCGCTGTCTTTTACTAGAGCACAGCGTGCTGGTTTTAGAATGACTCAGTGAATGAGATACACTGTCTTTACCAGGTTCTGGGAAGAACTCTAAGGAGCTGCCCCCTTTGCCAAATTAGAATGCCACTGCTGGCAGTGTTATCTTTCATCTGTTTGTTTGTTTGGGGGCCACACCCGGCAGTGGTCAGAGCTTACTCCTAGCTGTGCGCTCAGGGGACCGACCATATGCGGTACCCAGGATGGAACCTGGTCAACACAGAAAAGGCATGCGCCACTGTACTATCTCTCTGGCCCTTTGATGTCATCTCTATTGAAGAAAATTCCTTTACTTCTCTCGCCACCCGGCTCCGTTCACCAGTTGGTTTGTGTCTTAAAGCAATAAAACAAGGGGTCTGCTCAGGAGGTTTTCTTCAAGAAAAGCTAAACACGGCTGGCCACAGGATGGGCCGCAATGAAAGGAACTTAGCAAACCGCCCCGTCGGTCAGCCTCCTCTCCTCTCCGCTTCTACAGCGGTGCCCCCCCCGGCCACAGCTCCGCGGGGGGTGGCGGGGGTCTGGACTGTCTCCCGCACGGGTCGTCGCGCACGCACCGAGCCCTGATTCTGCAGGGGCAGCGTCGAACGGTCACTTCGAACTTAGCGTCAGGGAAGCGCGCTAGGATACCCGGCGCGCCCACCGGCGCACTTGTAACTGAGCCCGGGAAAGTGCCGGCCCGTTTCACGCTTAACCCCGCACACCCAGGGGCCCCGGGGATGGGGAGGGAGGGCGCAGAGACCTTCTCACCTCGCCGCCCTCGCGCCGCCGCCGGCCCCCGGGCTCTGCCATCGCGGCCCCCGCCACCCGCTCGCGCGCAGCCGAGGCCGCGGGCGGGGCGGGGGCGTGGGCGCGGCGGCCGGCGCGGCCCGCGGCCCAGGGGGAGGGGCGCTGCGGCGGCGCCTCCCGCCGGCGGCCCCGGGCCCAGAGCGCCGAGCGCCGAGCGCGGGCCGGCGGCTGCCATGGGCGCACAGTGAGTGGCTGCGCAGCGCGGACTTCCCCGGCGGCGCCGAGCTCCTCGGTCACCATGAAAGGTAGGGCTCGGGGGGAGACGCGGCCGAGGCGCATCCCTGCAGGACCTTCAGCGGAGAGGCGCGCGGGGGGACCCGAGCCGACGCTTGGGGCGCTCGGGGGCTCCGAGCTTGGGAACGGCCGGAGGACTGGAGGTTTGGGGTTTGGAAGCCCGCGAGGAGTCTCTGCTCCCCGTCGTGCCTCTGCCAAGTAGTTTGAAGCTCTAAGTCGTTGTTTACGGATTCCAGTTTCCAACTTTTTAATTGGAAAAGTATGTGGAGGAGAGTGGAGACATCATCTCCCCCACTTCCCCCCATTACCCCAATCCTTTTTCCCTCTTCTGCTGCGCTCCCTCGCACCCCGGGGCTCCCTTTTCTCTCGGTCTCTGTGATTTCCCGGCCGGAGATGCTGACGTGCGGCCGGCCGGGGGTTTTCTCCCGGACTGGGGATGTTCTGGGTGCGCGCTCCCCACATCTGGCCTTGATTAGGTGCCCGCGGAGTTCAGCTGGCTCGAGCCGCGCGTTTGGCATCTTTCTCCATCAATCCTTCGCCTGGAAAACAACTGCTCTGGCTTCCGCGTCCCCGGCGTGTACCTGCCTGCGGACTTGGTTTGCCCACGTGCGTCCGGTGGGTGACACCGACCGTTCCCGTTAATCGTTCCCCGGGCGGTGCCCCCTGCAGGCGGGTTGGTGGAAGTGCCCGACGTGCCCGGCTGCGAGAAGGGCTTCGCAGGGCAGTCCAGTTCAGCAGACGCCTGCGCTTGCCCAGCGGAGTGCTCCTTTCTTTGTGAGATAAATGATTACAGCTGAGGCGTCAAAGGGAGTGGGCCAGCGTGGTGGTGTTTGCACTAGACTCCGTTCCTGGTTTGGAACTCCAACAACACGTTTCAGCCTCCGCACACACGCTGGGCTTAAGCGAGGGATGTGGGTGCGGGAGCGCTCCCCTTTCACCCTCGACCAGGGTGCCGCTGATCACTGTGCAGAGGTGATCGCTTCGACTTGGCAAGCGTTGCTGTCCCAGGGACGCACGCAGGAGCTAACTTGTGACTCTGTCGGTGGGGGCTAAATGATCTTGAAGTCCTACTCTTTCGTGCTTCCGAGGCATTTTGTCTCCACATCAGGAGACCCTGGGAAGCGAGGGCACTGAGCGCCAGGTGAAAAAAGTCGCCCCTGTCCCCGCGCCTCCCACCCTGGGAAGAGAAACAAAAGTTCAACTCCGGCTGGAGAATTTCAAAACGGGGCGCTGTCTGCTGCTTCTTGCCCCATCTCGGGTTCTCTTCCCTCATTTACATGTTAGGCAACACACAGGAATGAAAGGATCCACTCCAGAGGAAAAAAAAAAGAGTCCACATGCCTAAAAGTTACTCCGTGGCTCGGTTACCATGATTTTATCCAGAATTAGATATCTTATTGCTAGCTATTGAGGATACTGGTTTGGGGGCTCTTGGAAAGCCAAGCCAGCAACTCGACCGCGCAGTTCCCACGTGGGTACCTCCGCTCTGAAAATCTTGTTATGCTTTCGACTGGGTATTGCTGTCTGGGTACTTTTCAATGCTAATTCAGACTTGTAACAGGAAAACACACCTAAACGTTCCAAACATTTTTGTGCTATTTGTGCACTGGGTTCTGGATCCACTTGTAGGTTTCTTGCAGAAGGTTCCTTGCTTACCCCTGTGACCCTACCTGAAAGATTTTACTGGACTTCTGCTCCATTTGGGGCCTGGGGACTGGGAACTGTGGGTTCTTGGGGACTTTGAAGGTCTCTTTTAAAATAAAATATTCTGGGGCTGGAGAGAGTACAGCGGGCAGGACACCTGCCTTGCTCGCTGCTAAGTTTCAGTTCCCAGCCGCCCATATGCTTCCTCAGCCCAGCCAGGAGTGACCCCTGAGCACAGAGCCAGGAGTAAGCCCTGAGCTCCACAGATATTACCTTAAAAACACACACAAAAAAACAAAGAGATGAAATGCAAGCATGAAAATTTGTAAGTCTGTAACTGTACCTCACAGTGATTCACTAATAAAAAGTTTTTAAAAAAAGAAGAAAATAAACAGAGAAATATTCTGCTTCTGTAAGACCTTTGCCAGCCGACTGTTACCATGTAATTTGCATTCATTTGTCTGGTGGGTGGGGTGGAAAGGAGAGGGGACAGTAATGAGGTTTTGGTACTTACTGAAGGGCAATCTGTACTGTAGCGTGTTCAGACACTGTCTCGGGCTATCTTAAGTCTGTGGAATAGGTGTGGAAACTGAGTCTAGGAGGAACTGGAACTGGGAATTGGAGGATAGACATCTCAAGACAGACTCTGCCAGTTCCTCGGTGTTACTTGGAGAACCCTAGCATATCAGATATGATAACCTCTGGCACAGCCTAGAAGAAAAGGGAATCTCAGACAAGCAGATAGCCAAGTTACCCGAGGTTAGTTTTGCAGCCAGGAAGGGGTGGAGCTAAGAAACTGAACACAAGTCTTCTGAGACTCAGTCAATGCAGATTCTAGCCAGAAAGGAAAGCCGCCTTTACCAAGTGGAATTGGTTTGACAGTTTGCCATAGGTATTCCACCCAGAGTTTTTGCTATTATACCCCATAGCTATTAACTCACAGTAACTCAGAAAGCTAGTGCCTTTGAGTCTCAACATGATAGAAGTCAAAGAGAAGCCTTGCAAATGCTCAAAAATTTGTGTTCATCAAAAATATTCTTTAAGTAAATGGGAAATTAGTGGACATCTTAGAAGTTGCAGAAGTTTATTTAGCCAGGCAAAATTTGGTTTCCGTAAGAGTCAGATGCCTTTTTCAGTTCCTGCTTGACTTTGTAGTTCTGATGTTTGTTTAAACCTTGGGCTTTGGACAGTAATCCAGGCTTCCCAGAGTGATTCCACCGCCACAGCGCCATCTATTTGGTGTGTTCAGCAAACCTCTATCTCTGCTTTATTTCCTCTATCCCTGGAGTCATGAGTACCAAAATAATGACATCATTATATATTTTCCAGAGGAACATTGCTTTCCCTATTGCTGCAATACTTAAAGTCTTCCAAACTGTTTCAAACATAAAGTTGGTTTTAATTTATTTCCAGCTTTATATTCAGTTAGCTGTACTGCACCATAAATCTCAATATTTTGAAAAACTGTTCCTTTTTTTTTAAGTGAAGGAATCTGACTTCTCTAGAGTTAGTGTCACTACTAAACCACATTTCTGGTTCTGAAATTGGAAATTTGGGTGAGTCTCCATCAAGCAGCACATGTTGACTAAGAGACAACTGAAAACCCCCAGGGGCACACTGAATCTGAGACCAAGTGACCAAGAGTCTTGGTCACTGTGATGGTTTAACACAGGGAGAAGGTTGTTGCCATCAAAACATAGGGGTTCAGTAACTTATTTCTGTGTTGTTATATACAAGCATTTCTGAAAGGCTGTTTGGCAATAATACTTCAAAAATGTGCTAGTAAGCAGTGCATATTTACTGCTTGTTGTTTTTCTGCACTCAAGATCTCCCTGTTCTCCTGGTGTTGCTTTAAGATTGTTTGTCCTTCACAGGGAGAAACAAACAAGTCTGGGAGGGTCAACTGCATTTCACATGAAGGAATCATGTTTTCTACAGGAAAAGGCAAACAAACTAAAGCCTTTTCCCCTTTCATGATGTGGAATTGGGCTGCCTTTCTTTTGGGAGGCAAATTTACAATCTAATTATACTTTGGACTTTTCATTAGTTTGGGGATTCTTAACATTCTTAGTCTGAGGTTCAATTATTGCTAAGTATAGATCTTTTCTGCGGTCTCCTGTGTACTTTTCCAAGACTGTTCCCTCCCCGCTCTGCCCGCCTTCACCTCCACTGATAATGGTGAGAGTGGCGAAGGTGTGCAGGTGAGAGCTCTCAAGCTTTGTCAGAACTCAGCGTCTAATTTCCTAAATGAATGCTTTGTCTCATTAAAATATTTCAAAACATCTGATGAAGCCCTTGCCAAAGGAAGCTAAAAGGCTCCTGGAAGCATTAGTTTCCAAAGGGCAGACTAGATATTTAAATGTTGTGATGGAAAAGGCCTTGGGTAACCCTTTCACAGGGGTGGAGGTGCAGAGAGCCTGGCACCCACTTCTCTCCTTGGTGGGGAGAGCGGGAGGAGCCCCAGGATAGTCAGCTGTACCTGACTTCTGCTAGTATGTGGGGAGTTTGGGTCCCTATTGCTTTGGAGCTGGCTGGTGGGTCAGATTGAAAAGAACCAGCAGCCGAATCTGAGTGTGGAGATGGCATTTTTGTTCTCTGTGAAGAGCATCTCCCCTCCATTAGGGACTTGGCTCTGCCAGGTTGGCACCTATACCCTTTCTTCCTCTCTGAGGGCAAAAGTTCACTCAGCTGTCATTGGCCTTGAGACTGGCACAGTATCACGTAGGAAGATAGATGCCAGGGTCGAAGTGGAGCTGTACTTAAGATCACAACTTCTTCCAGATAACTTATGGGCCACTCACTGTCCCCACTTGTTCTTTTTATTTTAATAATAATGAACATTTACTAGATACTTGAAGACATGATAAGTCATCTTATCTCCTCATTTTACAGATAAGAGAACTTAAGTTTACAGAGGATGAGTTACATTTCTGAGGGCATTCAGTTAGACATGAGGAAATTGTGGTGTCCAAACTCTGGCAGTCTGACAGAACACACGTGTCACACTCCCTCTTTGCTTTACCCTAATAATTCACTCAATGAATAATCTTTTAAAAGCACCTACTGTGTAGCACGGAGTGAACAGAATAAATGGGGTCCTTACAATCTGGTCTGAGATTTAAAATAGTCTGGTCTTAAAGTTCTGAAGAATTTGATATGATTTTCAGCTAGCAACTGAAGGAGACTCTTCAGTCTGGAACTCTTGTAAAGGTGACGCTGATGCCAGGGTTCTTGATGTGTGCATCTCCTCAAAAGCGTTGTAAGCGTTACAGGGATAGTGAATGCTGAAGAGCCTTTTATTATTGCTGTCAACTTGGAATAAAAGCCCCTGTACCAATCTTGCTGACGGTTTTCCCATGATAAAATAAAACTTTGTCAGATGTTCCATTTTTAAGAACTGACTCTAACCACTGATAGATGCAATATGCTTTAATTTATTTGTGGTGCTGGTGGTAGGGGATTGGGACCATACCTGGAAATGTTCAAGAGCTACTCCTGGCTATGTGCTTAGGGTGTCATGTCTGGTGGTGCATGGACTGCAGTGCCATGGATCAAGTCAGGGTGGACCATGTGTAAGGCCACATAGCTTACTCTCTTTACTATCTCTCAGCCCCCAAATATATTGTAAACAATAGCTTTATAAAATGGTTCTTAATACAAAATTTTTATTCCTTACTGCTAATAACAATTTTATTCCTTACTTCTAACTACAGAAAGCATCCAAAAATTGGGAGAAGTATCTTTCAATCAAGCAGTGATTTGATTTTAGTTAAGTCAATGATATTTGAAGATACAGTACATTGAAATGGTCTTGCCAAATGATTGCCTCAGGGACATTTGTAATTACATAGAATTGAATACCTACATATGAATACCAAATTAAGATTTCCAAGAGATCGTAGGAGTTCTCTTACCCCCCAAATTTATCATGAATCAATACTGTTGCCCTGGTGACCCCAATCTCTGGTAGGGTAAACTTCTGAAGTTCTGGTGGCGTGACTTTTACTGACATTTCTCCATTTCTCAGGAATGGGAGACCTAGAGAATTCTAACTTAAATATGGAACTCTTGAAAAATTCTGCTAACCAGAGAGTGTATTTT
This sequence comes from Sorex araneus, assembly GCF_027595985.1. Classification (NCBI taxonomy): domain Eukaryota; kingdom Metazoa; phylum Chordata; class Mammalia; order Eulipotyphla; family Soricidae; genus Sorex; species Sorex araneus. The sequence goes on from NC_073303.1 coordinate 332,143,708, forward strand.
GGGAAAGGTAAATGCCTTTGTAGATTGAAAAAAACAACACAGTATTATTTTTAAAAAAAGAAATGTGCTATTAAACAGGAGACATTTAAAATGAAATATTAAAATGGACTTAGATATATTAATTATAATTCCCTTAATATTCTTGAATGACTTGGGCTTATAATTCAATACTATATGATAATTACATGAGGTTGTATTGGACATCTGCTATTCTGGGTAAAAAACTAATTTGTCAGTGATTCTGTGGAAGAAACCAAACTTAATGAGGCCTCAATCACTTAATTGTGATATAAAACTGTTAGGAAGCTAACTTATGCTTATACTGGGATTAATTCTCCAAAGATAAACTAGTTCAACTTTATAGTTGATTAAATATACTTTCAAATATGGCCATTTCATAATATGCAGTGATAAATAGTAATCCCAGGAGTTGAACCTGTGATTTTAGTGTGATGACAAAGAATGTGGGGTATTAAAATGAGAGGGCGTAATAATTGAACCTAAGTAGACTTATTTTTTTTTCTTTTTGGGTCACACAGAGGTTATTCCTGGCTCATGCACTCAGGAATTACTCCTGGCGGTGCTCAGGGGACCATATGGGATGCTGGGAATTGAACCTGGGTTGGCCACAGTTAAGGCAAACGCCCTACCTGCTGTGCTATCGCTCCAACCCCCTAAGTAGACTTGTTTTGAGAGTTACAAGTTAGTATAGATTAGTAGGTTAGAATGGTGTCTAGCACTTAATGAGAACTTAAGACATTTTTCTGAGTAGACTACTCTATGTTACTTCCTCCCACCAGTAATGCAGTCACCAGTTGAGAACCACTTATGTTACAGTAATCAAGTGATATAGTTAAAGTCATGAAGGTAAAAGTTCAGTTTTGAAATGAAAGTAATTTTCCAATTACTGGTGTATTCACAGCTGACCTGAGAACTAGAAGGGAGCCGTGCTCTCCATGGAGTGTTAGTGTTGGCTGAGCTCCAGCTTCCAGCTCTTGTTACTGCCATTATTGTAACATAGTCAAAAGTCAGCTCTTCCCGAAATGTAGGAACCACATTTATTGTGAAGCTTATAGTTATAGTGAAAGGGTAACATTTTCTCATTAGTTATCATGGTGACATAAAATGGGTAAATAGTTTTTAATTCACCTAGAAGCACTAATTTCAGGGGTCCTCTATTCTTTGAGTGCCTATGGATGATAACATAACATTTTAAAATATTTGTATCTCAGATTTACTGTGCACTTTTATCCAGCAAGGATGTGACATCAATAAGTTAAAATCTAAAGCTAACTTGCCTCTAGTTAACTTTTAAGACAGATGTATGTGTGTGGATTTTTTTCTATAGAGCATCGTGGCTATTTCCTATGGTGATAATTTTCCATTAATCTGTCATATTTCTGTTTCGTTTATTTATAATTGGGTCACCAGGTCCTAACTAGCTTTTATTTATATTTATATAGCTTGTTATTTGAATATATTCAATATTTAGCCTCTGTCTGCAAGGAGCTTACAGTTTGCAAGGAGGGAGTCTGATTGGCTGGTACTTGGGATTTGAGGGAGAAGGTAGGAGGTGTCCTCTTTGAGTTTGTGACAAATGCTGCTAGAGGACCCAAGAGGAGAGGACAATGTGTCTAAAGACGGAGTATGTTTATTTGGAGGGGAGATGTGAATTATTCATTAACTTGAATTGTATTCCAGATGTTAGATCACATCACACAGCTCTCGGCATCTGTGGGGGATTGGTTCCAGGACCCCTATCAGTTTCTCAAGTCTTAAATAAAATGTGATTTGCATATAATCTTCACATACACCCCCATAATCTCTGAATCATCTCTAGGTTTCTCACAATCCTAAATACAATATAAATGCAATGCAATATAAATAGGGTTTTTTTATGATTTTGCTTTAAAAAAAGAAAGAAATGTCTAGACCAATTTGATCCAGATGAAACCATCATAGGACTCTTAGCACCATATTTGTATTTGATTGTGGCTGGTTGACTACAGGTAGAATTCGGATATGGGGAACCAACTCTGCTCTAACAGGATGAAGTACTTAAAGAGAAAAATGGTGCATCAGAGCATCCCTGAAATCTTCAGGCACAGACATTTTTAGATGAGAGAAAATTGAATTCAGTTTTCTCAAACTTTGTCTGCTTACATTAATTAGCTTACATTAATTAGCCCATCATTTATGAATTATATTGCTTTGAATTATAGTATGTGAATTATATTATTTTGCTTTGGCATTAGTTGTTTGAATAATCCAAACATGACAATTTTTAAAGATAAGAAGATGTAGCTATTTCATTGATTAGTTAATTTGAACCAAGATCATTTTGTGTGTGTTTTCAGAGACAGAGGAATTAGCTAGGTTCATTGTAAAATCTGAGACAGAGACCCAAGTCTTCATCCAGACTCTCTTATTATTAACATGACTACATGAATGTCCCTTTTGGAGGAAAGGAAAGCACATCTGCCCCCTGGAGTTAGCCACTGATAAAGGAGAGGTGGCCACAGTTTGGAGTAATATGATATTAACTTTTCTTCTATTTTAAGCTAAGGTTGGTTTCTGGGGAAATTTTTGTTTAGCCTTATTTACCAATTTTGGGGTAGAGCTAATAAAAATTCTTTTTAATTTTGTTGGGCTGTAAAGGAAAAAAGAAATAGGAAAAAATTATTTCTCTTTGTCCTGGAAGTAGGTAGCTTTAAGCATGAGAAATACAAATGTCTGGGAGGCAATCCCAATGAGAAAGCCACAGTTAAAGAAATCATTGCTGAAAAGTTCCCAGAGCTCGAACAGGCAGATGTTCAGATCCTAGGAGCCAGAAGGGTGCCAGCTAGAAGGGACCCTAATAAAAAGACTCCAAGATATATCATAGTCAGAATGATGGATGCCATGGATAGGGATACAATACTGCAAGCAGCAAGGTCAAAAAAAGAAATCACATACAAGGGAGCACCCCTTAGATTCACAGTAGACTTATCATAGGAAACCCTCCAAGCCAGAAGACAATGGTGGGATATAGTGAAAAAACTCAATGAAATGAACGCCTCACCAAGAATACTTTATCCAGCTAAGCTCTCACTGAAACTCGAAGGAACCATACACAATTTCATGGATAACCAACAACTAAGGAACTTCATAGACTCAAAACCAACCTTAAAAGAAGGACTAACAGGGCTTTTGTAAGACAAGGAAAAACCCTACAAGAACAACAAACCCCACAGAAAAATGACACAAAATCCCATGACAATAGTCTCTTTCAATGTCAATGGCCTAAATGCACCAATTAAAAGTTGGCAAAATGGATTCGGAAACAAAACCCAACATTCTGCTGCCTACAAGAAACACACCTGAACAGTCAGAGCAAACACAGACTCAAAGTCAAAGGATGGAAAACAATCCTGCAAGCAAACAACTCCCTCAAAAAAGCTGGGGTGCGGCGCACCTTCCGCCCAGAGATGAACCAAGAGCCGCGGCACGAGAAGCAGAGCCTCCCGCCTACTGACTGTGATCCTGAGGTCTCCTAACCCATTTTGGCACCAGAGCAGATTCTTGCAGCCATGCATTTTGACTGTGAACTGAACTATAACCTCGTGAGCCCGGGGAGGGATTTTTTCCCCTCTCCACCCCATTTTTCTGAGCGAAAATGGCGGCAGCGGCAGCAGCCACGCGGTGAGAGCCACCCTCTAAGACCCCTCCACCAGGAGGTAGGACTTTCTTTAGTGACGTAGCCTGTAGGTGATCCTGGGAGGGGAGGTGTTCCCGGCGCGCCTTCCGCCCAGAGATGAACCAAGAGCCGCGGCACGAGAAGCAGAGCCTCCCGCCTACTGACTGTGATCCTGAGGTCTCCTAACCCATTTTGGCACCAGAGCAGATTCTTGCAGCCATCCATTTTGAATGTGAACTGAGCTAAAATATTAGAAACCCAAAACCGCGCGGCCGCGATAGACTCAAAGTCTTCACTTTTACCAAAGAAGAGAAATTATTAGATGACGCTTATTCAGCAGGCCTGATTGTTGGGGGAAATTTCCAATCAACAATAGTGAGTTCTGTATGGAAATATGAAATGTACTCAATATATAGAGAGAATAATGGGAATATCATCAGCTACTAAGATGGGGGGTGGGGTGGGAGGGGGGTGTATTGGGGTTATTGGTGGTGGAACGGGTGCACTGGTGAAGGGATGGTGGTTTAATCAGTATTTGACTGTGACTTAAACCTGAAAGCTTTGTATTTTTTTTTCTTGTTTTCACGGTGGTTCAATAAAATATTTCTTTAAAAAAAAAAAAGCTGGGGTGGCCATAGTAGTATCCGACAACATAGATTTCAGGTTGAAAAAGATTAGAAGGGACAGCGAGAATCACTTCCTATTTATCAAGGGATATGTACAATAGGAAGAAATCACACTCTTAAACGTATACGCACCTAATGAGCGACCAGCTAAATACTTAAAACAAGTCCTAACAGACTTTAAGGAGGACATTGCTAGCAACACAATAGTAGTCGGAGACTTCAACACCGCCTTATCACCTCTGGATATATCGACAAGAATAAAACTCACCAAGGAAATACTGACAATGAAGGAAAAAATAGAAGAGGGAGACCTAATAGACCTATACAGGGCTTTACACCCCAAAAAGAAAGAATACACATTCTTTTCCAGTGCACATGGAACATTTTCCAAAATAGACCATGTACTGGGCCACAAAACAAACCTCAATAGAATAGGAAAAATAGAAATTGTATCAATTACCTCCTCAGACCAAGATGCGCTGAAGATAGAAGCTAACCACACACAGACGCAGAGAATCAAAGCAAACACCTGGAAATTAAACAGTTCAGTGTTGAACAGTGAGTGGGTCAGGAAGGAAATCAAGGAAGAAATCAAGAGATACCTCGAAACAAATGAAAATTAAGACACAAGCTACCAAAACCTATGGGACACAGCTAAAGCTGTGTTAAGGGGAAAATTTATAGCTCTGCATGCATTTCTTAGGAAGGAAGAAAGGGCCTACACAGATAGCTTGACTTCACAGCTCAAGGCCTTAGAAAAGACCAGAAAAAAGGAACGCAAACCAGAGCAAAGGAAGGAAATAATAAAAATTAGAGCAGAAATTAATGACATGGAAACCCAGAAAACAACCCGAAAGGTCAATGAAACCAAGAGCTGGTTCTTTGAGAAAATAAACAAGACTGATAAACCGCTATCAAGACTCACAAAGAAAGAGAGAGAGAAAACCCTAATAAACTGAATCAGGAATGAAAAGGGGAACATCACAACAGAAACCAATGAAATTCAAAAGATTATCAGAGACTACTTTGAAAGTCTATATGCCACGAAACAAGAGAACCTAAAAGAAATGGATGAATTCCTTGACTCCTACAATATCCCAGGACTGAACCAAGAAGACTTGGAATACCTGAATAGACCCATTAATATTAAGGAAATTGAAACTGTAATCAAAAGTCTCCCCCAAAACAAAAGCCCAGGTCCAGATGGATTCACTGGCGAATTCTTCCAAACATTTAAAGAAGACTTGTTGCCAATTCTCCTCAAGCTTTTCCAGGAAATTGAAAAAACAGGAACTCTCCCAAATAGTTTCTATGAAGCACATATATCCCTAATACCAAAAGCAAACAAAGACACCTCTAAGAAAGAAAATTATAGACCAATATCCCTGATGAACACCAATGCGAAGATCCTCAACAAAATATTAGCAAATAGGATCCAACAACTCATCAAAAAGATCATACACCATGACCAAGTGGGATTCATCCCGGGGATGCAAGGATGGTTTAACATTCGGAAAATAATCAACATAATCCATTATATCAACAAAAGTAAAGATAAAAACCATATGATCATATCAGTAGATGCAGAGAAAGCATTTGACAAGATACAGCACCCGTTTATGATGAAAACTCTTGCCAAAATGGGTATAGAAGGGACTTTCCTCAAGATAGTCAAAGCCATCTACCACGAACCTATGGCAAGCATTATCATCAAGGGGGAAAAACTAAGGGCCTTTCCTCTAAGATCAAGGACAAGACAAGGATGCCCACTCTCACCACTTCTCTTCAGTATAGTCCTGGAAGTACTTGCGATAGCTGTTAGACAAGAAAAAGATATCAAGGGCATCCAGATAGGGAAGGAAGAAATCAAACTCTCACTATTTGCAGAGATATGATACTATATCTAGAGAAGCCTAAATCCTTTACTACTTAGATACAATAGACTTGTACAGTAAAGTTGCAGGCTATAAAATTAATACCCCAAAATCCATGACCTTCCTATATGCAAACAATGAGACAGAGGAAAGGAACATGAAAAAAGCAATCCCATTCACAACTGTGCCCCAGAAAATCAAATACCTCGGAATCAGCTTAACTAAGGAAGTAAAAGACCTCTACAAAGAAAACTACAAGACACTACTCCATGAAATAAAAGAGGACTTGAGGAAATGAAAACATATCCCTTGCTCATGGTTAGGGAGAATCAACATTGTCAAAATGGCAATACTTCCCAAAACACTGTAAAATTCAACACAATCCCTATAAGGATACCCATGACATTCTTCAAAGAAATGGAACAACAAATGCCCACGGATTGCTAAAACAATTCTTGGGAAAAAGATGATGGGAGGCATCACCCTCCCAACCTCAACTTTACTGTAAAGTGGTAATAATCAAAACAGCATGGTACTGGAACAAAGGCAGAGCCTCAGACGAATGGAACAGGGTGGAATATCCCTACAAACAACCCCAAATGTATGATCATCTAATCTTTGATAAGGGAGCAAGAGATGTGAAGTGGAGCAAGGAAAGCCTCTTTAACAAATGGTGCTGGCACAACTGGACAACCACATGCAAAAGAATGGGCTTAGATCTCGACCTGACACCATGCACAAAAATCAGATCAAAATGGATTAAGGACCTCAACATCAGACCACAAACCATAAGGTACATTGAAGACAAGGTTGGCAAAACCCTCCATGATATTGAAGCTAACGGTTTCTTCAAAGATGACATGCAACTGACCAACCAAGAGGAAACAGAGATCAACAAATGGGACTACATTAAACTAAGAAGCTTCTGCACCGCAAAAGATACAGTGACCAGAATACAAAGATAGTCTACAGAATGGGAAAGGATATTCACCCAATACCCATCCAATAAGGGGTTGATATCAAGGGTATATAAGGCACTGATTGAACTCTACAAGAAAACATCCAACCCCATCAGAAAATGGGGTGAAGAAATGAACAGAAACTTTCCCAATGAAGAAATACAAATGGCCAAAAGGCACATGAAAAAGTGCTCTATATCACTAATCATCAGGGAGATGCAGATCAAAACAACTATGAGATACCACCTCACACCACAGAGACTGGCACACATCCAAAAGAACAAAAGCAACCACTGTTGGAGAGGATGTGGGGAGAAAGGGACCCTTCTACACTGCTGGTGGGAATGCTGACTGGTTCAGCCCTTCTGGAAAACAATATGGACGCTTCTCAGAAAATTAGAAATTGAATTCCCATTTGACCCAGCAATACCACTCCTGGGAATATACCCTGAAGAAGCAAAAAAGTATAGTCGAAATGACATCTGAACTTACATGTTCATCGCAGCACTGTTTACAATAGCCAGAATCTGGAAAAAACCTGAGTGCCGGAGAACAGATGACTGGTTAAAGAAACTCTGGTACATCTATACAATGGAATACTATGCAGCTGTTAGAAAAAATGAAGTCATGAACTTTGCATATAAGTGGATCAACATGGAAAGTATCATGCTAAGTGAAATGAGTCAGAAAGAGAGAGACAGACATAGAAAGATTGCAATCACATGTGGAATATAAAATAACAGAATAGGAGACTAATGTCCAAGAATAGTAGAAATATATACCACTAGGTTGGCTCCATGGCTTGGAAGTTGGTCTCACATGCTGGGGGAAAAGGCTGCTTAGATAGAGAAGGGAACACCAAGTAAAATGTGGTTGGAGATCCCGCCCGGGAAGGGAGATGTGCGCTGAAAGTAGACTAGAGACTGAACACAATGGCCACTCAATACCCGTATTGCAAACCACAACACCCAATTGGAGAGAGAGAGATCAAAAGGGAGTACCCTGCCACAGAGGCAGGGTGGGGTGGGGGGAGATGGGATGGGGTATACTGGGTTTATTGGTGATGGAGAATGGGCACTGGTGGAGGGATGTGTTTGTGAACATTGTATGAGGGAAAAACAAGTTCTAACATATGTGAATGTGTATCTGCACCCTCATGGTTATTCACTAATTAAAGAATAAAAAAGAATTCAATGGTGAGAAAGATATATATATATATACATATGTATATGTATGTATATATACATATGTATATATATGTATATATATACATATGTACATATGTATATATACCAACAGTATCATAAGCTCAAATGAAAGTGTATGATTATTATGTGAAATTATAAAAGCTGACCAAAAAAGCATGAACTGCAAAATTAAAAGAACACAAAAAGGAGAAAAAAAAGAAATACAAATGTCAGACATATGTCTTTATAAATTTAACTTAAAACAAAAAGCAACCTTGGAGAGAATGAAACTTTTAGTTGAAAACTTAATGGAGTGGATATACTTGTTGAACTGTGATGCACAGCTGAAATTTAGGGTTAATTCAAGGTTACCTAATATCTGTCATCAATTTTTACAGTCCCAAATACATTGAGACAAATATTCAGTAACAGATAAGCATGTCGGTGTCAACTGGTTGTCAACCAAATTGAACCCACATCATACATTGCTCTGTGACTAAATTAAACCTCCCTACTATTACCCTCCCCTGAATTCTCACTTTGGATAGTGACTTTATATCTTTTGAAACAGTGGTCTCTATGCAGACCTAAAGCTGTTCTGTATTTTATAGACATTCAGATCCTGTGGTATTTATTTTGTACTTCAAAGCTTCTATCACCACCTCTGCCCAGATACTCACAAAACCTTCCTGTTATTAAGTTCCTAGTATGTGTTGAGTGTTTTCCATTTATCAGTTCACTTTGCCCTTCCAACAGTCTGTAAGATAGGAATTAATAAGCCCCATCTTATCTGACATTGAGAGGCAGACAGGGTTTATACTCCAGTGCATTGGTAAAGTGCAAAACTTGTCTTGAATTACAAGGCTCTTGGGAAGGGGCTTCCCAAGTGGTGCTCAGGAGGCCTGGAGACCCCACCTGTGATTCTCAGCCAACCAGGCAGGTTTGGTGTGAGGGACTGAAGATGTAGTGCTCAGCTTCTGCTGTGCCGGGGATTGCCTAGGTCATCCCCATGGTGCTTGTGGGCCTCGGGGTTGCATATGATGGTGCTTGCTGGGGACCATGTAGTGCTGGGATCAAACCAGGTTGGAAGAATGAAAGCAGTGTGTTTTAACTTAATCCCTGTACTATTTATCTGGCCCATGTCTAAGTCTTTTCCTTCCAAAAGCCAAGCTTTACCATTACTCTGGCTTCTGACCTTGGGAAAAGAATTCTTCAAGATATCACAACTAAGGGGATGCCCAGATATTTCACTACCTTGGTGGCATATTGTGCAGGCCACAGGTCACACAGATTTCCACATGGAAGCAACACCTTAGCAGATCCCACAGATTATCAAATTGAACCTTGGATCTCTGGCCAGCAATGTCTCGTAGGAGACTTGGACCCAGGTGGCCCTGAACATTTGACCAAGAAGTATCAGGGCAGACTTTTCTGATTCTTACCACCACCCAGGCCTGTGACTGTAGGTAGTGGTGGCAGGGCAAGTCAGGACAATTTACAAGATTGCTCAAAGCAGAGGGTATTTCTCAGCCTAAAATTTTTTTAATTAAAGAACTGTGATTTACAAAATTATTGATAGGTAATTTTGAGGCATACAATTTTCCAACACTAATCCCACCACCAGTGTCAACTTCCCTCCACAAGAGTTTCCATGCCATCTTGACAGGCACGTTTCAGAGTTTGGTGGTTGTAGTTAGGTTTCATGATTTCATTGTTGTTGAGTGTGTGCTTTGGATATGTAGCAATACCACTCTTCCACATCAGCAGTACACCCAAAGCCTCTGATCCCTGTTCCCCCATTACTTCCTGTTCTTGCTTCCCCCGCCGTGAGTTGATTCCTTTTCCCAGCTCTTTTGGAAGCAATGACACACCTTTACAGTGGATTGGACATAAGTGTTTTGTTCTATCAGTAAAGGCCATTCAAGAGCAGAACTGCATCAGGGCAGATGCTAGATGGAGCAGCATATGGCTATTCAGTAGCACCAAGAACAGCTTGGAAGAAAGGTGGGAACTCAGTCTAGCCTCTGTCTGAAGTCCTTCACCAGACTCTTGGGAAACTCTGAATAAACTTGTTCTGTTCAATTTGTCATTTTCACTGTCAGTGCCAATATTAAAGGCTCCAAGTCCAAATACCTTTTATTTTGTTGTTTGAGATTGAAATTCTCAAAACACACACCCTTAGGAGCATGGAGTCTTTGCTGATTCTCAGGTTGGCTGCGTCTGTGCTGTCTTCTCTCTCTGAAAGTCTCTCCCTCAAACTTTGGCAGTAAATTACCTTGTTTTGTTTTACTTTGCTTCCCTCCCTGGTTTGGGGGGAGGAGGCACATCCAGTGTCACTCAGAGCTTACTGGTGGCTCTGTGCTCAATGATCATTCTGGAAGTGCTCAGGGTAGAAATTCGAGTAGACTGCACATAAGGCAAGTGTCTTACCCTTAGTACTCTCTCTGGACCATTTTACTCTATTTTTGATTGTTGTCAAATTAGAGATGAATATACTTGAAAGAGCCAAGGCCTTTCAGAGATTTATTATGAAAAACAGCCCTTTTCTCCCTGCCCTGCCATCATTTCACCATTTTCAGTTTCCCAAAGACTTCTTTACTTATTTTAAAAGCATTTTTATTTTGGCATTTACTTGTCTTTCAGTTTTCTTTCTTTTTTTTTAACTGAATCACCATGCGATACAGTTAAAAAGCTTTCATGATTGAGTTTCATGAAAGGATCAAACACCCATCCTTCCACCAGTGTACATTTTCCACCACCAATGTCCCCAGTACCCCTCCCCCCACTCTGACCCCACCCCCATACCCTGCCTCTATGGCAGACAATTTCCTTCTTATTCTCTCTATTTTTGACTATTATGGTTTGCAATGAAGATACTGAGAGGCCATCATGTTTGGTCCTTTATCTACTTTCAGCACACATCTCCCATCCTGAGTGATCCCTCCAACCATCATTGACTTAGTGATTCTTTCTCTATCCCAGCTGCCTTCTCCCCCAGCTCATGAGGCAGGTTTCCAACCATGGAACAATCTTTTTTTTTTAATTTTTTAAAATATTTAATTGAATCACCATGTGGAAAGTTACAAAGCACTCAGCCTTAAGTCTCAATTATACAATGGTCAAATACCCATCCCTTCACCAGTGCACATATTCCACCACCAAAACCCCAGTATACTTCCCCTCCTAACCCCCCACCCCCCGCCTGTGTAGGTGATAATTTTCACTACTTTCTCTTTACTTTGATTACATTCAATATTTCCACCAAAAAAACTCACTATTATTGTTTGGAGTTTCCCCCACAAAATCAGACCTGCTGAAAAGGAAGCATTTGATAATTTGTTTTCCATTGCTGAGAATGAAGAGATATTGCGGCTGCGTGGTTTTGGATTTCTGTATTTTAGTATTTAAGTAACTAAGTCCAGGGAAATTTCTGCCAGAAATTGCATCATTTCAAGCTCATACCTCTCTTTATTGGTCCTTATAAGATGGCGGTCACCACGGCTTTCCCCTCGGAAAGGAAAAGCAGAGAGAGAAAAACCTTTCCCCTCCTGGGTGGCATGGGGCCATGGCTTAGTTCACAGTCTAGAGACATTTCTGCAAGAAGCTGCTGGTACCAAAAGTAGTTTAGCTGGCCTCCAGGATCATGGTCATCCAGCAACGGAGAGGCCGTACACGTGTGGCCACGCAGGTCACATCTCGGCGGAGAGCCCATGGAGCAATCTTTCTGGCCCTTGTCTCTGCTGTCTGTGGGTGTTAGGCTTATATTATGCTATTTTATATTCCACAAATAAGTGCAGTCATTTTGTCTGCCTCTCTCTTTCTGACTCATTTCACTTAGCATGATACTCTCCATGTCCATCCACTTATAAGCAAATTTCATGACTTTATCTTTTCTAATAGCTGCATAGTATTCCACTGTGTATATGTACTATAATTTCTTTAACCAATTGTCTGCTCTCGGACACTAGGGTTGTTTGCAGATTCTGGCTATTGTGAAAAGTGCTGCAATGAACATACAGGTGCAGATGTCATTTCTATTGTGTTTTTTTGTGCTCCTGGCATGTATTCCCAGAAGTGGTCTTGCTAAGTCATATGGAAGCTCAATTTCTAGTTATTTTAGTAATGCACATATTGTTTTCCATAAAGGCTGGCTATTGGCATTCCCACCAACAATAAAAGAGTACCTTTCTCCACACATTCACACCAGCACTGCTTGTTCTTGTTCTTTTTGATGTGTGACAGTCTCTGTGGTCTGATATAAGATGAGGTCTGATATATGATATAAGATGATATATCATTGTTGTTTTGATTTGCATCTTTCTGATGATTAGTGATACAGAGCATTTTTTAATGTGCCTTTTGGCCATTTGTATTTATTTTTTGAGAAAGTTTCTGTTATTTCTCTCCCCATTTTTGATGGGACTGGAGGCTTTTTTCCCTGTACAGTTCTTCCAATGTCTTGTATACCCTGGATATTAACCCCTTATCTGATGGGTATTGGATAAATAATTTTTTCCATTCAGTGGGCTTCTCTGTATTTTGGTCACTGTTTCTTTTGAGGTGCAGAAGCTTCTTAGTTTAATGTAGTCCCGTTTGTTGATGTTTATTTCCACTTGCTTGGTCAGAAGGTTTCGTCCTTAAAGTTGCCTTTAGCTTCAGTGTCATGGAGGATTCTGCCTACATTTTCCATTTTCCTCCATGTATCTTATGGATTCATGTCTGATATGGAAGTCTTTAATCCATTTTGATCTGACTTTTGTGCCTGGCAGTAGACAGTGGTCTGAGTTAGTTTTTGTGCAGGTAGCTGTCCAGTTTTCCCAGTGTCATTTGTTTAAGAGGCTTTCCTTGTTTCACTGTACATTTCTTGCTCCTTTACCAAAGATTAAGTGATCATATATCTGAGAGTTGTCAGAATATTCAACTCTGTTCTGTTGGTCTGCAGGTCTGTTTCTATTCCAATACCGTGTGGGTGTGATATTTTTGGTAGCTTGTCAGGCTCTTTCGATGAGCAACAGGATGACAGTGACAGTGAATGTACATATAGTTTTCATATTTTTACTATCATGAATAATGTTGCCATAGTTGATCCTCTTATAAAGGTTTTTATATAGATATACACCTTACAGGTATTTTTCTAGGAGGGAAATTGCTGGATAATATTGGTAACTTTACGTCTAACCTTTTGAGGAGCTTCCAAGCTCTTTCCCAAAGTGACTGCATCATTTTCTTTTCCTACAAGCAGTATATGAGAATTCTAATTACTGCATATCCTCGATACTTACCTACCTTTTTGACAACAGCTTTTTTTTTGATGTAGCGGAGCCATACCCAGTAGTGTTTGGGGCCAGGTGCCACTTTGGTGCTTGAGATGGTTACTCCAAGAGGTCCTTGGGGGCTTCATGCTCTCCTGACAGACAAACCCAGAGATTCAGCAATCAGAGCCTGTGATCCAGACATTTAACTACCTCCCTAGCCCTTGCAGCTGCTTCTTGAACATATACTCGAGGAATCTTTCGTCAGCCTCACCTTTATTCTCCTTTCTAGAGTGACCTGTGTTGCAAATTCCTGAGCCTTTTTTTTTTTTTTGCTTTTTGGGTCACACCTGGCAATGATCAGGGGTTACTCCTGGCTCTGCACTCAGGAATTACTCCTGGCGGTGCTCGGGGGATCAGTGGGATGCTGGGAATCGAACCTGGGTCGGCCGCATGCAAAGCAAACACCCTACCTGCTGTGCTATCTTTCCAGTCCCACAAATTCCTGAGCCTTTTCAGGGTTCTATATAGTAAACCATTGCTTTTTAACTTTCTTGCTGGCACAGGCTTCAATTTCTTGGGTTTGTGGGTCCAGTGACCATCATATGATAGAACTTGAAAGCTCCACTGGTCTGGATCTGTGCTCGTGACCTAACTATTCACAATGTATGAGATGTTGAGTCAAATTATATAACCTCTCTGAGTCTCAGTTTTCTCATCTGTGAGACAGAAAAAAAACTCAATGAATGGGAAGTACTTGATGCTGAGTATGTGTTGACTCTTAGTAATCTCCCCAAAATATGGTGGACAATCAAAAATAGGAAGATTTATGGGCTGACATGATAGTACAGTGGGTAGGGCATTTGCCATGCACACAGGTGACCCAACTTTGATCCCCGGCACCCCACTTGTTTCCCCAAGCCTACCAGGAGTAATCATGAGCTCAGAACCAGAAGTAAGCCCTGAGCATTGTCAGGTGTAACCAAAAAAAGATAGAAAGATTTAACTTCTTTCTTTCAGGAATTCATGAACTAGTGGTAGACTCAGCTTAAGTTCACTGTCTTTTAATGCCTATAATGTTCCATAAGATTACTGTTATTTAGGGTATGGTGTAACAGATTTTCAAGTGGTTTCCATCTGGTAGAGTGACAGTAGAGCAGGAATATAAGCAGACAGAGCTCAGTGTTTTCACACCAATACAAAGCAAGCTCTGGGGTGATAGCAACAATTTGGGCCACAGATTGAAATTTTGTTGTTGTTTTTTGGCCTTACCCAGTGGTGCTCAGGGATCACTCCTGGTGATGCTTGGGGAACTCCAGGTGGTACCAACGTTCAAACAAAGTATGGCCGGGTACAAAGCAATACCTTACCTGCTGTACTATCTCTCAGCCCTAACTGGAAAATTTTAATATGTATGACTCTTGACTCTCTAAGCCAAGTAAACTAAACTTCCCTTGAACTCATGGAACTCTGAAATATCTCAGAGAATAAATCAGCAGAAAAATTCTGTTCAACCTTCTCTATCACAAAAATCTCTGGCCAATGTGGCACTGTGCCAGTTGTCAAGGAAAGTAAAATCAAAATCAAAATCATATTTTGAACTGTGCAAGCGAATATAAAACTCATGTATTAAAAGGAAGAATGAGAAAGTAGGGCTGTGGGAGCCAAGAAAGCACAAGCCTGTGGATACGAATCTTGACTTAAACACATTTTGTTATACAGTAAGTTAGGGTTACTGCTTCCTTGAATACAAAGTATTCTCAGAAGCGGGGATCAAGTATGACCACCCCAGAACTTAAAGACTCTAATTCTTAACCAAATCCTTGCTTGTGGAATTGTGTGGCTTTACTGGTATCAGAGTTTCAAAAAGTGACAGGTTGCTAAGGAGATGGGATATTTTCTAGTGATGATGCCCTTATTTGAGTGTTTCATCTTTGCTAAACCTGGTGCTCTAATCAAGGGCGATGTCTCCATTGTATGGAGAAGGTTTTGAGAAGCGAGTATAGCCTGGCACACAACATCTAGGCAGTTTGTGTTCCTCAAACCTGTCTTTAAATCTTTGTGGCCTCAACATAGTCTGGCTCTCTCAAATATTTAGTGTTAGGCTCACCCTGCCTCTCAGCCACTCTGTCTCGCCTCTCTCCTCACGGGGCTCGCCTGAATCAGGTCTGCTTAAACGTTTCCTGTTCACATTCCTTTTTTTTGCCCCAGAAAATCACCAGTGGTGAGCATTGTCATAAACAATGCTCAGATTTATTATGCTGTTGACTTTGAATTAAGTTTTGGTTGTCAGAATTTTTGGTTTTGTTCAGAAACATTTTGCTGTTGTGAGTTTTTGTACCCCCCCGCCCCCCAGTTCAGCTGTGTGGTCTACCACCTGGGTCACAAGCCCAGGTTAAGAAAGTTGGGACAGTGTGTAGGGCTCTTGCTTTGCATGCAGGTCACCAGTGTTTGATCCTGGCACCCCTTATGGTCTCCTGAGCTCACCAGGAATGACCTCTGAGTGAAGAAATAGGAATAAGACAACCCGAATAGCTGGGTATGCCCTTCCACTCACCACCCTCCCCACACACACATACACACACAAAAGAAGTTGTGACCTATACCAGTGGGTTTTCAACCTTTTTATTTATGCCTAAAAACTAGCGGTTGAAACCCATAAGCTGAATGAGAAGGTCTAGTGGATTTCAGAGGTTTTTTTTTTAATGCCTATGGACTGGCATCAGTTCTTGACCCAGCATTTAAAACTCCTCATCTGTGTCAACATAAACCTGATCATGCCTTCTCTATCCATAGTCTGAGCTGACTGTTAACTGGATGGCTGGTGAAATTTGGCATTGAACCCAGGGGAACTCCAGTACTTATAAAGAACTGTATTTTCAGTATCACCTGCCCTACCTCTACCTAGCTTTCAAGACTATAAAAACATGATTCTAAAGTCAACATTTAAAAACACTGAGTCAAAAAAAGTTAAACAGGTTTTGTTTTTCTTCCTTCTCTCAGCATTTCTTAAAGCCTATAATAGTTCAGAAAACATTCTGAATTTCCAAGAGTGGGATATAGTTTTGGAACTGTATATTTTGCAGTATTTTCAAGATTCTTCTCTCCAAAAAATCATTAAGATATTAAGATTGATTAGAGAGAAAGAGAGAGAGCACGCTCAAAAGGCTGGGGCTCTATGCCTGGTGTGCAGGAGGCCCTGAGCTTAGTTCCCTGCACCGAGTGGCCCTGAGCACCGCTGGCTGTGGCCCTGGTAACCTCCAACACTGCTGGGCCCAAGCAGCTCTATATTACTGGGTTCAAGCATCGTAACTGGGCCAAGAATTGTTGAGAGTAGCCCACTGGCCCCCTGAAAACTGCTTTGGAGGGCATACTCTACCCTCCTCCCCACCACACCCAGCCAAATTAAAAATTCTTTGGGGATGAGGGGTTAAGAGAGTAAGTAGGAGATCCTCTGTGAGTTCTATCAGGGGTCTCTATTAAGCCTTTGTTTTCCTAAACCCTATTAGGGACTTGAGCATATTCATTTGGAGGCAGAGCTCAATTGCTTTATTTTTAATTAAAAAAATTTTTTTTGTCTTTTTGGGTCATACCTGGCAATTCTCAGGGGTTACTCCTGACTCTGTATTCAGGAATTACTCCTAGTGGTGCTGGGGCAGTGGGGTGAGGGGGTGGGGGCGGCACATATGGAATGCTGGGGATCGATCCCAGGTCAACCACGTGCAAGGCAAATGCCCTACCTGCTGTACTATCACTCCCGCCCCAGACCGGAATTCCTTTAATAACGAAAATATGAGATATCTGATGTCCCCAGGGAAATTTCAGGAAGGAGAGACTAAATTCTTAATGGGAAAAAAGATCACAGGGAAAGAAAACAAACAAATAAGCTAATGGTAGGCCTGCTGTAAAAAAGCTTGGGGGAGGGTAATAAAACTTCTAAGGGGAAATTTTAAGCTATTTTCTGTCAGAGGTGCAATATAAATTCTTTGTTTCTGGTATGAAATTGTCATTGATCATCTCTAGCTGTCAATGTTTTCATGTGATTCCTTTGCAGATGTGGCCCTGGGGAAGGGGAGGGTGGGGGGGAGGGAAC
Organism: Sorex araneus; assembly: GCF_027595985.1. Taxonomy (NCBI): domain Eukaryota; kingdom Metazoa; phylum Chordata; class Mammalia; order Eulipotyphla; family Soricidae; genus Sorex; species Sorex araneus. The sequence continues at coordinate 332,161,375 of NC_073303.1, forward strand.
TGGCAGGGAAGCTGGTCCTGAGCACCATGGTTACTATTATTCAGGGCATCAGCCCCACTGGGCTGAAGCAGGTATTTGCTAAATGAATAAATAAATGGTTTTTAAAGCAGAAGCAACAGATAAGGATTTCTCTTTACCTGAATCAAACATATTCTCTCAGCCATTCCATAACACTCCCTAACAAACTAGTGTTCCGAGGCTCACCCTCACATACTATTAATATATAATAGTTTAATTTTCTATTACATTTCAGAGATCAGCACTAATTGTTGAAAGTTGATACAGAGACTTTTTCGCACCCTCCCCAATCCCTGCCTGCTATATCCTCTTTTATGAAAGCCTGTCACCTTCTGAATGGAAGGGACAATTTCTCACCTATTTCTGAAGCTCTACTGCTGGGAAGTCTGAGAAAAGGCAATTAAAATCATTTTTCTTTTATTTCTCTTTTTGGTGGGGGTTGAGGCAGACACGCATGACAGTGTTCATGACTCATTCCTGACTCTGTGCTTAGGGCTTGCTCCTGGCTCTGTGCTCTGGGGCCTATTGTAGTGCTGGGGATTTGATCTGGAGTTGGCCATATGCAAGGCAAGCACCTTAACTTCGGTACTATCTCTCTCACCTCTTTCAAATCATTTTTTTAAAAGATTTTATTTCTTTTATCTTTTCCTTCCTTCTTTCTTTCTTTCTTTCTTTCTTTCTTTCTTTCTTTCTTTCTTTCTTTCTTTCTTTCTTTCTTTCTTTCTTTCTTTCTTTCTTTCTTTCTTTCTTTCTTTCTTTCTTTCTTTCTTTCTTTCTTTCTTTCTTTCTTTCTTTCTTTCTCATACCGGCAATGCACAGGGGTTACTCCTGGCTTTGTACTCAGAAATTACTCCTGGCGTTGCTCAGGGGACCATATGGGATGCTGGGAATTGAACCCAGGTTGGCCACGTGAAAGGAAGATGCCCTACCCTGCTGTGCTATTGCTCTAGCCCCTTTCAAATCTTTTTGACTGAACTTCTGAAATAAAGCTCAGGTTCTATGCAGTAATTCTGACCAACTCAAAAATAATTGGTCAGAGTTCCCTGGAAAAGTCAGACGTAGACATATTCACTTGTCAAAAAGTCTCCTTTATTTGCACAATACATTGCTAATTCATACCTAGCAGAACTGTGAAATGAGAGGTTCTTTAGCAACATGATAAAGAATTGCACTGTGTCCCTGGGAGCAGTTGAGTCTTTTCTGACCCCACTCTTCTGGCCCCCTCAAGCTTATCGTGTATCTTTTTTTCTCTTGTAGACGACTTCGCAGAGGAGGAGGAGGTGCAATCCTTCGGTTATAAGCGGTTTGGTGAGTTCTAACAAAGCTCTTTTCCTTGTCAACTTACCAACAAGACCATTGTTGGACCTTTGAGGCAGATGAATGTGGCTCTGAGTCCCAGTGTTTGTAGAAGGTTGAGTTTCTGTATAATAAATGGATGATTTCTCACAATGTTGAGGGAAGTGAAATAGACCTGTGCCCAGGAGTGGGGGAAGTTGGGGGAAGTGATGAGGTGTTACAGGGCGGGTGGGAGTGTTCCAAATACAAACTGGGTAATTGGTAAAGGTGGTGGAGAAGAAAATCGGGACCAAATCCTGGGATTTCTGGAATATTTTAAAACAAACGTTTTTACTGTAGGGTTTGCGTTTACACTGGTGGATTAGTGAGAGGAAGACTTTTTCCCCCAGGAACCACAAAGACACAAGGATTTCAAGATAGGCTGAATGATGCTCCCCTCCCTTCTCTAACCCCTCCCCCCCACACACACCTGAGTTGTTCGGGTCCTCATTTCTCAAACCTGGATCTTAACATTTTAAAGCAAAATGGTTTTGCAGATCTCATTAAGTTAAAGAGTTTGAGACAGAGTGATGGTCCCAGGTTACCCAGTTGGACTCTAAATAAAGTCGCAGATACCCTTATAAAATGGAGGGAGAGGAAGTTTGACTACCTAGAGGAGATGGTGATGTGATGATGGAAGCCAAGGTGAGAGGGATGGACTCTGAAGATGGAGGAAGGGGTCACAAGCCAAGAAATATTGGTGACCACTAGAAGATGGAAACGGCCAAGAAATGGGTTTCCACTCAGAGCTTGTTTAGCGAGTGCAATCCTGCCAACATCTTTATTTCCACTGACTGAGCCTACTTTCAGACTTGTGGCCTGTAAAATGGGGAGACAAGACATTTCTTTGTTGTTTTAAGTCATCCTGTTTATGGCAACCTGTTAGAGCAACCCAGAGAACTAGTAGGTACATCTCTGCCTCTTCCGCTGAGGCATCTGGGTGTTCTCTTTGGGATCGTGCTTTTCATACTTGGCAATTTGGCTTTGAACTGCTAGTGGAACATTCCAAAGTTTCCAAAGACAGTTCAAGGGAAAGGGGAGATGAAGAGGGAGAGAGAGGGAGAGAAAGAAAATGAAAATGAGAATGAGTCTATTTCCTGTTGTTTAAAAAAAAATTCTGACTGGACTTTGATTAAAGTTAACAACCCCCAGCTGCTCTGGCTCCCTCATCGCTTTAGCATTTTTCCTTCTGGACACACACTTCTGCATTACTTTCACAGGGAAAAATAGGACTTTGAAATGGGAACGCAACAGCATCAAACTCATAGCTCCCCATTTAGATGTGGGTAGAGTGGCTTATACTCAGGATACTTTTTTCCCACCTTGGTACTTCTGTTCTTTTGTCTTCACAATTATGTGTTTCTGAATTGTTTACTTAGTTGTACTGATTGCCCAGGAGGTTTTCTCTGAAAGTGATAGAAATGAAGACCAAAAATTACAAAAGAAAGGATATATAGAACAAAACCAATCTTGAGATGCAGAAATAAAGAGAAAATCAAATTTGTAAGATTAAGATAAAATTAATGTTGAAATGACTATGTATGTTGGGAATTAGTAGATTTAAAATATGTATTTGAAAACCAGTGCAACTCTACTTTGGAAATCAGTAGAAATATGGAGAACCAAGAGAAAAGTTTTCTTTAAAAAAAATATTTGAGAGTGGCTTGGTTGATAGTATAGCAGGTAGGGTATTTGCCTTGCACATGGCCTGATCCCTGGCACCTTATGTGGTCCCCTGATCCCACAAGGAGTGATCTCTGAGCACAGAAAAATAGTAAGCCCTGAGCACATCCAGATATGGTCCAACCACCCACCCACCACCAAATTTTATAAAAAAGAAAAGGAAAAAGACACCAAGAGAATTTTTATTCAGAATTTTATGACTGATTCGTTAGATGAATGGAGATTTGGTGAAAATACACAAAAAGTAGTAAGTTGACAAAGAGATAAAATTTATGATGGTTAAGTTATGTGTAGAAATCACAAACTGATGACTGAGGAGACATGATAACTTACGAATGCTGGAGAGTCTAAACAGAGGCTTGTGGAGAATGATACTGACTGGTACAGATAGAGAAAGGGAGGGAATTAATGGGAAGTCTCAGAATAGACTATCAAAGAGATAGTTTAATATTGAGAATTTTTAATCCAACTTAAGAAAAGTGATAGATGTCCAGGTTAGAGTAGAATTTTGGCAATGGAAGAGCCTTTTCAGTGACTTAAATCAGCCTTTACTTTTATAGATGGAAAAGGGGAGGCCCAGACAGATTGAGTACTGGCCAAATAAAGTTAGCTAAGATTTCAAAGAAAGCTCACTCTTCTGACACCCAGTCTAATGCAATTTAAGAAAAAGCCCTTGAGATTGAGGTGACCTTTCAAGTAGAGGATATTCTCAGCTCTGGAAAACCAAAGTAGGCTGGGCAGGGATTTGGCCTCACTACTAGGCTCTGTCATTTTTATGGTTCTTTGAATCTGGATTTATAAAAGGTAAGTGGGCTTTTGGTTCCTACAAAGTGGTCAAAACTGATTATTGAAAGCAGAACCCAAGAACTCATTCCTTGGTATGATTACACTTGCACCATTAAAGGGAGACAAAATTGGTTAAGGTCATGGGTGGGAGTTGTTCAAACAAAAGACATGGCTTTGGCCCTTTTTGTACTCTCAAAATTTGAAACCAATCCCTTAAAATTAGGGGTCTCAGATGCTGTCTCTGACTATTGAAACACTATGGCATCTGCCAAGATAGTCAAGTCTCACCAAACTTTGATGAGACTAAAGCATGCCAATAGAGTAGTGATATGAAGGTCCATCCCTATTAGAATGCAAGGTGAGTAGGTACACTGATGATAGGTGTGGTGTTGAAATTTTGTGCATGCATACCGCCATTAACAGTATTATAAGTCACAGAACTTCAATCAAAAATAAAAGGTAAAAATAAGATATTTCATTTTTAAAAATGCAAGGTAGAATTATCACTCTTCTACAATTTGAAACATGGCAATTTGGTGGATTTACATAGTCAAACATCAAGGGTGACAAGTCTAAATCCTCATTTTTGAAATATAAATTTGTGATTTCCTCTGAACCTGGAAAGACAACATATAGAATTTAGTTTCTGTATGATTTTATGTATGTCTTATTTATGCAAGTCCAGTGACTACAACTTTAATTTAGAATATAGATGAGCCAGGATTTAATTATCCACAAGACAAAGGGACCAGTACCCTAGCAGACTGTTATTTGGTGGGTTGTTTCCAAAAGTTATTCGTGAAAATTTTTCAGCAGTATTTGCTATATGAAGTTAAGGCTGTTTACAAAATAACACTGCACTTTACTTCAAATTTATCAGAACAATATAGAGCAAAAAGCTTGATCTCCAGCAATCATCGTCCCATGATTCATTATTCTTTATTAACCAGTAGCTTCCCACATGCCCACCAGAGATGCACAGTTGTATTTTGGTGTCAACCAGGATTTTGTTGTTGTTTCATTGTTTCAGTTTCTCTGTATGTCATGCTTATAATCCACTTTCCCAAGATTCTGATAGGTCCCTGGGGAGGACAGAGATCGAATCTTACAGGCTTGCCTGTTTTTTCTCTCTATGAAAAGTTTCCTTGAGGAAAATATTTGAAAAATGAAGTGACCAGTATCAAGCTTTAATCAGACCCAGAGGGTCAGTGCTTCTTGGCCTCAGCATGTAGTGCTACTGATCTCAGGATGAAACTAAAGTTATGATTTAGCAGTGTTTATTCTCTACGACATAAGATACCAGTATATTAATTATTATGCTATTTAGATAAAGTGTGACTTATACCAGAGTTTCTTAAACTTTTCCCACTCACAATTCCTTTTTCCTCTGAGAAATACAGCATAAGTGAGAGCTGTCTGAAACACCTTAGATTCATTACACAATTGATTTTGAATTAATTTTTGGTCATTGTAGGTTCAGAAACCTTTTATTATTGCCAAAATGTTTTGTTACCCTCACTTTCAGCCATGTAACCTATACTTTAAAAAACGAGAATATTTCTACAATGACCATCTTACCACGAACTTCAGTTATTTTCTTCCAAAATACATTGCTTGTGGTCCTAGAATACTTTATTATTATAGTTAGTGAAAAATTATAAATGATATTCTAAGGGATTTCATTCTATATTTTAGAATTTGTATAAAATTGGTTTAAAGAAATATCTTCAAAAAAACCTACACTTCTCATATCATTAACATGAATGCATTTGGTTTTGTTAAAATAAATTATTTTTCATTAAATGATATATGGAGTATGTGGAAGAAAAAACAATGTCATTTCAGTTCCAAGGGATTAGTGCATCAAGATTCCATCAGAGGAGGGGAGAGGTGTGGGGAAATGGTGAGTTCCATATCCTGCTTGTTAACCTACGTAGAAATGATCAAATAGATACAGACCACACTTCTATGTCACTTTCATCTTTCTTAAGAGCTTACGAACTTAATTTTTCTTCCCAACAAGTCTGTGAGGTCAGCAGACCAAATGTCCTCTTCTTCATTTTATGCCAAATTTTCATCTTTCCTGGAAGCAGTGGGCTGTAGTGACTAAGTATGTACGAGTTGTAGGGATTAAGTATGTAAAAGTTGGAGCCATGTGTGGGTTTAGATTACAGTTACACCACTCGCCACCTTGGGCCCATTATTCTTTAGCGTTATGAAGTCTCTACTTCCTCACTACAAAGTGTGGGTATGAGTGGAGCCCATAGAGTTGTTGTGGAGTGAAATGTGATGCCCCTTTATTTAGTATCCATTCTTGGCACAATATGAGCATGCCTCAAGTGTTGCCCATTATTCTAGCATTAGGTTCCTTCCCCAACTTTTTGGTCCTATTGCTTTGGGAACAGTGCTTAGGCTATAGAAGGACTCTGGAACTCTGGGTGAGAAAACCCAGAACAGTGACTCATTGCCCCAAGCACCCTTTGCAGGCACTGCCCTAGATGTTGGGTGTCATGACTTTATTCCTGTTCTGTCCTGGTAGCAGATACTAGATCTTCTTTGTCTTGTTGGTTGCCTTCAGTTCCCTTGTGTTGTCTTTGAAATATGACTTGGCGTCATAATAGGACATCCAACATTTGGAATGTTGGAGGAGCATGAGATGTATGATTCTGCCTGTGAAAACATGGGTAGATCTTTGGATTGCCACTGAGCAACTGGGGACAGCTAGAAACATTTGTTGTTTGTGTATTGACAAAACAGCGTTCTTGGGGGGCTGAAAGGGAGCTCAGTATAGAGATTACTAATAGCTACAAGAGTGAAAGATCTGAAACATTGCAGACTCTGACAGCAGCAAAAGGTGAAGAAAGCGTTCTCTATCAGTGGAATGCAGGTCTTTTGTAAAACACCAATTTTAACATTAAGAGAACTAACTGAAAAATCATTTAGGGGCTACTGCCCCCAAAGAGACATGTGATGCCCTTTCCTAAGTTTGTTTCCTAAGAATTGTTCACCCATGACGTGACAGGCCCTCTGATACCTCTGGTTGCAGTCAAATTGGGCTTTTTCTTTTCCCTTTCTCCCCTTGACAGATAATTTCAGATTAGCAAGATTTTTTAAAGGCAGTTTAAGTTGTGCTGGGCATATTGAAGCAGCATGAGAAATATTAATCAGTTGAATAGGGCTCTGAGGATGTCCTGTATTCCTTCACCCTCCTGTCCCTTCCCAAAATTATCTTCACAGTGACAAACATGAAACTTGAAATTGTTTTATTTTTTTCCCACTTTTTTGGTGGGTGAGTTGAATATCTAAAGGTAGAGAGGAGTAAGCCAAGAGATCATTTAGCAGTTGGGGCTCACTGCCCAGGTTTGATTCCTCACATTGCAGGAGGGTCTCCCACCAAGCACTGCTGGGTGCTGCCCTGGAGGTCCCTGCATTGCTGATGTGGCCCAGGTATCCCCCAGCATTACAGGGTCTGAACCACATTGCATTCTCATCCAAACTCTCAGATTGATTGAGAGTTTCCTGTGGGAATGCTATGTCTCCTGAGAACTGCTTAGAAGCTCCCCCAACCCCAATAAATTAAAGTATAGAGGATTATTTCATTTTCTGAAAAACAGGCAATCCTATCTATACTTTTCCCAGTAACCCAAATGAAAGATTTTCTCTGGGAAACATGGTGGGTTTCTGCTTTCAATGAAGTGAGGATCAAAGAGTTTTCTAGGAAGAGGAACAGTCTTGGGGAAGCCGCCCATTGGAACATTCTGTGTCTGTTGTCTTGGACTTTGGGGACCAGGTCGCCTGTCTCTCCTGTCCTGAGACTCTTCCCAGAAGCCTTGTTCCATCTTTGGATCTGAAGACGGTGCCACTTTGAAGTCATCCGTCTCCAAGAACAAAGGAGAGAAGCACGCATGCTCCTGACAGTCCTTCAGATCAGCACTGACAGGATCTTTTGCCCCTGTCTCTGATAAGAATGCTAGGAATTCCCATAATTTCCTGTGGGGAATGGCTCTATAAGCCCAGCATGAGCCTGTTCTTTCAGCAGCACCTCTTCCAAAAATTTCTAAATGGAAAGGGCACAACTTCAGGCCAAGGACTGACCCTGTCCGGAGAGATAAGTTAGGGGCGGGAATAAGAGTCCAGCTTAGTAACCCTCTGGGATGTCTGTGGAATGTCGAAAGTCATTTACATCAACGTAATTGCATAGAGCAATTTCGCCCCACCCCCGAAATCTACCTTCTTTAAATTTCGAAACAGAAAAGCACTTCCCTAGTTGTACTGGAAGCTGCTGGAGCAGGTCACTCTGGCGCCCCCTGGGTGTGGCATAACTCACTTTGGGAAATACTAACTTGGGAGGGTTTTATTTATGTGGTGTTGGAAATACTAATGGAGTTGGTAGTTTTGATTGCATATAATTTTGACATAGGAAGGAGTAGGTGGTGGTGGGGGGGGAGATGGCAGAATCACCTTGGGGGAGCGTCCCAGAATGGCTCACACAGCATCTGCCATCCTCTGTCTCCAGTCTGGCAGCGGTTCCTGAGACCTGAGCAAAGGGAGTCCACCAGCCATTGCTATTTTTTTCCCTTTTTTGGGGGGTTACACCCAGCAATGCACAGGGGTCACTCCAGGTTCTGCACTCAGGAATTACTCCTGGAGGTGCGGCGGACCATATGGGATGCTGTGAATCGAACCTGAGTTGGCTATGTGCAAGGCAAATGCCCTACCCGCTGTGCTATGGCTCCAGCCCTGAGATTTCTAAACTTTTACCATGCTCTCTGGCCAACAATGTTTTTCCAGGTTTCATTTCTTCTCTCATCTTACTGGTTAGGCTAGATTATCAGTGGAAAATTGTTTAACACAGTATTCCCATCTGATTATGATTATAATTTGGGAGTGGGGGCACCCAGTTTAGAGACCCACAGGCCCACTCCATAGGATACTTGGCATTGTCTAGTGGGTCAATGCTCTAGCCCAGTGTGTGGCCGCCAAGACTCCGCCATTGGTAATTGGGTGTGATGGGCACATGGGATGTCAGGGACCAAATAAAACCTTCTGAGTGATTTTCTTGGTCCTGATAATGATGATGAGTATTAGTTATTATTATTACTATTAGCATTTTTATTGGAAAGAAATTATTAGGCATCTCTGCTATGTATTAAGTGGCTTCCCACTTTAATTCATTCAATTCTTCCAGAAAGTCTTGGAGAAAAAAAATCGCCTGCAGTTTCCAAATGATGAAACTAAAGACCTACGGCTGAGTGGTGACTTGACTTCAGTCCCTGCTGTTGTATCCCTTCTGTGTGAGGCTGACACAAAAACTGCTGTCCATTCTCAGAACATCCTAATATTTTCATGGAAAAATAAATGTTCATGATATGAATAAAATCCAGAGCAGTTTAAAGACTTATATGTCATCATTTCATAATATGTGCAGATTGAACACTTGAGCTCTGAATTTTTAAACCATTTTAAGTCTGACTCCTTCCTCCCTCCCCCTTCCTGGTTTTCATTCACTTCTGAATCCTGGTAAGGGTGTTGGGAGGGAGAAGAGGAAAAATATTTTGTTTTTCCTACAGTTGGGTTAAAGTAGAATGTGGTTTGTTTTTATTTTTGGAAAAACTGAAGAAAATAAAAATCTATGTGGCCATTTTTTTTCCTACTAAGACAGCATGAAGACATTAGGTTGTTTCCGATGTTTGGTTGTGGGGGTAGGGTGGGAAAGAGTTATTCCTTAACTCCAAGCAACCTAAAACAGATGAACTCTGAAACTTTCCTTGGGAGATCTGGGTGGTTCATTTGGAGGCCTCTTTGGGCCTCTTTCATTTTGAGGGGATACCGTGGTCCCCAGCAGCACTGTGGGGTGGTGTTTCCTTTTTCCTCTCACTCCCTGCTTGTGCCTTGGGTGTTCAGGGCAATTTCTTCTTGCCCTGAATTTCTTCTTGAAGCAAGAAGCTTTAGACACAGAAAGCCCTGGTCCATATTCATCTGTGAAATGGGAATGGGAATGGCAAGAATATCTTCTTCTCAGGATCAATATAAACTAAAATAATTGATCTGAGGGACAGATCTCTTATAGGTTCGCACTAAACTGGGGCTGTCATGGAACTACTGAATCCCCAAAACCTTCTTGCTCTCTTCTCTTCCCAGACCCCCAAAGCCTTAATGGCATTGTCTCAACTCTCCTTTGGCGAACACTGATTATTCATCCTCGGACACTCTGTTCATTCTTCCCAAGGTCTCTGCCTCCATCTGACTTATGCTGCTGGTTCACTCCTGAGTTCTCTATCTGTGCTGTACCAGTGAGCTTGATCACAAAGGAGTTTGTGTTCTAAACAGGGCGCAATTTTCTTTTAAGTTTTGGTGACCACTTGAAAAGAAATACATTATTTTTATTGTAAAATATACACAACATCAAACTTAAAATATTAGGTTTCAGAATGAATAGTACGGGAGGTTCGCATTTGCTTTGCCTGTGACCGCTTTAGACCAACTCTGGTTCACGACTCCGCCAGGGGTCACTCCTGAGCGTAGAACTAGGGTTCCACCAGGTGTGATTCAAAAACCTAGAAAAAAACATTTTTTAAGCTGGTTTTATTTGTACAGGTTTGAAATTCTAAATTTCAGAAATTTGTGGCATTAAGCATGCATTGTTGTGCAACATTTACTGTAAAAATCTCCACTCTCGCACGCGCGCGTGCATGTGCGCGTGCATGTGCGCGTGCACGCGCACGCACGGAGCTGTGAAAATCCCCAAGCACGCGCACGCACGGAGCTGTGTAAACCCCTCAGGCGCCGGGGATGACACGTGAAAGGATGTTCGCGGACTCTCCGGGATGCTCTCTCGCCACCCGCGTTCGGCTCTCTCGAGCCGCTTCTCCACCCGGGACGGCTGTTGCCTTGGACGAACGAAGGAAGAACGAGAGCCAGGCTGGTTGCTGAAGTTGCCGTTTATTCGATCTCCCGTCTCTCCCAGGTCTCTCCCGCCCTCTCGGTGTGTGTGTCTGTGTCTAACCGCGCGATTCCTTCTTCCCGCTATATCCGTCACCTCTATCTCTCTCTGCGTCTCTCCCTCTCTTCTCTCCTCCTCCTTCAATCCTTCTTCAATCCATCAATCCATGAATTCATCCAACAATCCAGCAATTAATCCAACAACAATCCCCTTTCTCCCCGCAGCCAACTGCTCTTTTAATTCCCCGCCCCCCCACCACGCCTCCCCTTGGGAAGTGCAATCAAAAATGTTTTTCCAGACTTCCCGACCACCTGCAGCCCACAAGGGCAAAATAGTCCTTAAGGTGTGTTTCTCCTCTCCTTAGACCTGCAACTTAACTAGCATCTTTAATTCTCCTTCCTAATATTTACCATTCTGTATGGACACAGTAATAGACACTTTTAGGCTTGTAGGGTGACTCTCCTGGGGACATCTTACCACAGGCTCAGACTACAGTGCTCAGGCCAGATCAATCATTCCTAACCCAAACAGGGTACAAATTTAGTTAGTACTTTTGGTTCATGACAGAATTTGTCCATGACCAAACTCTTAACTTATAGTTAAGCATTAGGGCACTTTGGCCAGCCCATTTTGATGCCAGGGTCGCCTATAGCTCACCACTTGCCTGGTCCATTCAGTCCCTCATCGGGACCCTGCTTTGGGGGAAGTAAGGACAACTGAGGTTTAAGTTGAGAGAGTATGGGGGACAATTAGCAAACACAAGCTCCTAGTAGCCAGGAAGGAAGGGCAAACCAACTTTATCCTACAATTCACAACCATCCTAGATGAGATACATACAAATGGTAAAAATATAATTGACTGGAGTTCTAGGTTGCATTTTGTTTCAGAAAGGGAAGTTTGTGTCTCTTGATCCCTAACATCCATTTTATCCACCCCTGAGCCCCACCATTCTAACATCTGTTCATCTATTGATGGAGAAAAGAATACATTTTTTAAAATATATATCTTTTTCTTTTTTAGTGGTTTAGTCTGCCTTTTATTCAAATCCACTTTCCTATCAATTGCAAAACATGTTATATCCTGAGAATTAAAATTACTATATAAAGCAAATTAGTTGGAAAGAATACCTTTTAAGGAAGACAGCATAGACTGATAGCTAAGACAGTTTTCACAGAGGAGTGATACAGCATCACAGCTAAGATCATAAATGCTGGAACTGGACTTTGGGATTTATTTTCCAACTTTTGTCTTTTACTCATTAGGTACTTGAACATTTTGGATAACCTCTGAGTGCCTCACCATCCTTTAAAAAAGTTCAGAGGTAGCTATAAAACCTATCGGCAGGGACATTGTAACAACCAAGTGAAAACAGAGCAACACCTTGTACCTGCATTATGAGTGTGGCTGTGACAGACAGAGAACTGTCTCTTTCAGCCATGTCGTGTTACAGTGCCTTCTTCTTGAAGTAAGGACACTTTCCTTGAAAGCCTTCAGTAGATTTGTCTTCATGTGTCATTGGCCAATATTGACTCACTGGTCTTTTCTCAAATAATTATGAGCAAAGGGAACAGTCTAGTTCTGGTTAGCTTGGGCTAATCTTCATGGATGAATTTATGGTGAACAATTAAGGACTTTCACCACCATTATGAGTAACAGTAATATTCATCATATGCAATATGGCTTAATTATATTTTATAATGCCTAATACTGTTTTATTTATAAATCAGTATTAGAAAGTGATTAATAATTAAATGAAAATGTAACCTAATTATAATATTATTATACTTATTTTAAAGTTGTCCCACCTATGAAATTATCATGTTTACATGACACGCTGAAAAATTGTTCACAAAAGTACAAGTTTTTTATTTTATTATTTTATTTTAATATTTTAATTTTCAAACCATATTTATTTAGGTCCTAGGATTTGCAATATTGTTATTCAGACTTTTCATGGATACCTCATTTCCAACATCACACCCACCACCTAGAGAGCCTACTTCTCTCCACCAGTGTCCCAAGGACCCTCCCCACCCATGTAAGCTTAGTTCTGTAGACAAAATCTTCAGTTCTGATGACATTGACCATTTGTTTTTCCTTACTGTGTTTTCCTTTATCCCATATTTGGGATAGATCTCTCCCTCTGTCTCTGTCTCTCTCCTTTTTTTAAATTATGGAGGACATGACACATACACCCATAGATGAATAAAGCTAAAGTCCTAGAATTTCACAAAATTGTAAATGATAAAATATTTTTTAAAACTATATTTTATTAATATGTAAGTTAATGAGTAATATTATAAATCAATAATCATTTTAAGATTTACATTAATAGATAAATCCTACAAATGTAAAGTTCAATATGACTGATGTAGTCTTTTAGTCAAGAAAAATTAAAGAGACGAATCTCAATAGGCCTATAAAGAATAAGTGTGTTTTATCCTAAGAAAAGAAATATTAGCTTTATGTAAGAAAATATTACATATGCTGTTTAAGTGTCTACGTTAATAAATAATGGGTTATAATAAAAATTCCTATGGATGTAAAAAAACCCGATCAGATGTATAACATTTGATACAAATGAAGTGTTAATTTGTTATTGCAAATGTATAAAATCCCCTAGCAAGATGGGAAAAAAAATCTTTCTTAATCTAGTAAAGGGCAGCTCTAAGCCCCAAGAGTATATGATGTGATACTCAATTCCCATTGCTGAGAAGTTTGTCTTGCTTTTTAAAGAAACTCCTTTAATACTCCTTGTAATACTAGTTTCAAGGCTATGGATTCCCCATGATGTTGCCTGTTCTTGAAGCTCTATCATTCCTTGAAATCTAAATGGTAAACTAGTGGGATAGAGTACTCTTGGTGATATGTTCAGTTCATTGAGTTTTTGTATTAATCTCTCCATTCACTTCTGGCTCATGGAGTCTCATTTGATAGATCTGCTGTGAATCCTTATGGGCATTCCTCTATATGTAAGTTGCCTTTTTTTGATTTTGCAGTTGTCAATATGCTGTCTCTATCTTTGGATTTTGTCATTTTGAATACAATGTGTTCTGGAGTTTTCCTAGTTGACTATTTTTGCTGGCACCCCTTGGGCCTCTTGGATCTCAGATCCTGTATTCCTCAATTCTGGGAAATTCTAATCTATGATTTCTTTAACTATTTTTTCTTTGTCAAATTTGTCATCCTGTTCTTCAGGGACTCTGATGATCCTTATACTTTTCCTCTTGAACTTACCCCATAGCTTTCTGGTGTGCTCTTCATTTCTTTTCAAACTATTTTTTACCTTGTGTGTTTTTTTTTTCTAGCGGTTTTCCCTCATTTCATTTTGGAGCTCCTTTATCTTTTCCTTAGCTGCTATTATTCAGCTGCTAAGAGCTTCTATTGAATTCTTTATGTCACTTACCATAAAGTGACTTACCATAAACTATTCATTAATGCTTGTAGTTTTCTCATTTTAGCACTCATACCCTTCTATAGTTTGTTGACTATCTGTGCTGTGGTTTCTTTGAGGTCATTAAAAATCCTTACAATGGTGTCACTACAGTCATTATCTGAGGGTTTACTGAGCTGATTGGTGCTGGTTGAGCCTTCTGTGTTACTGTTTTCACTCAATGAGCTTGGTGGTGCTAAGGGCGACTCTTTGTAGTTAGCACCCCTGACACTTCTGAGGAAATAGGCTGGGAGTTGCTCTTTTCTTTTATTACCTCTCTTCACCCAGTGACAGGAAGTATAACTGTGAGCAGTGTAAAGTTTGATGAGGCACTTTCTGGAGCTGTGGAGCTGGGCCTTTTGAAATGGTGGAGATTGTGAAGGCTACTGGGGCCGAGCTGGAGGGGAAGGGAAGCCACCCTCCCCCAGCTTGGAAAAGGAGTTGTCAGCTGGAGATTGATCTACTGGTAGGGTGTGGCAGTGAGCAGACATTGAGGAGCCATGGCGCTGAGCCTCTTGAAATATGCAAGTTTGCTTTTAGTTGATTTATAATTTTTTTTCACAAATGGAGCTGCAAGGTGTTGAACTCATGTCTTAGTTTATAAAAAGAGAAAACTTAAAAGAGACATTAAAAAATAAAGAAGAGAAAAAATGAATGAACAAAAGTTACTTTTGCTTTCTGAAACTTAATATTGTCAATAGTGTCCAGCATATTTTGAAGAAACATTATTTTATTTTTTTCCTCCAGAAGAGGAACTAAAAAAAGAAAAAGAAAAAAAAAAGGAGAAAGTTCCAAATCTCAGTGAATACAGCTCTTGCCACAGGAAGCATTGTGAAATTGGTCTCCTGGTATGAGTCATAACCAATAAACACTTTTTGCTTCTTCCAATGTTTCATTTTTATCCTTTTAAAAAGTTTTTTTAAACTGATACTTTTCCCTGATTGAAGCAAGTTTCTCTTTGTATGTGCTAGGGTAGATTTCTTTTTTAAAAAATTGGAATGAATATTCTCACAGATGAATATCTTTCACATGCTGCAGAAGATGAGTTTAGAATTGTCAGAAAAACAGGAAAATTGAACCAGAAGTTAGCAAACATTTGGACCAAACTCCACAATAAGATTATATTCCAAACAATTAAAGATGTTCTATATTCTCTTTTTGAAATAACTTCTATAAATGTTTTTCTTGTTCTTTGAAGCAGAAAAATGCAGAAGTAAATCAGTTCTAACATTAAAGCAATTTTTTAAATCTAAGTTGTAGTGGGCTGGAGCAATAGCACAGTGGGTAGGGCGTTTGCCTTGCACCCGGACGACCAGAGTTTGATTCCTCCTCCCCTCTCAGAGAGCCCGGCAAGCTACCAAGAGTATCTTGCCCACAAAGCAGAGCCTGGCAAGCTACCATGGTGTATTCTACATGCCAAAAACAGTAACAACAAGTCTTGAAGTGGAGGTGTTATTGGTGCCTGCTTCAGCAAATCAATGAGCAACGAGATGACAGTGACAGTGACAGTGACAGTGATATTAAGTTGTAATATTCATAGCAATATTGGTTACTATAACCCTCCCCCCATGCATTTTATTTTGTATTTGCAAGGGAAGGTCCTCATGATATCCCAATTTGTCATTGATTATTTGATAAGCAATGTCAAATTACAGCAATTACCCAACTTCACATTTTACATAGAAATCTTACTGTTGAATCACTTTTGGAAATAAGGGAAAATAAAAATATTTTATAATCACTATTATTTTCTTGGCACAAGAAATATTTTATGACAGTCAAGTATTGTATGTGTTATACCTTGTTAATTGGGTTCCATCTTGAGTATTAAAACTTGTTTTTCAGGCCAGAGTGGAAGTACAGTGGGTAGGGTACTTGCCTGGCACATGGCCAACCTGGGTTCAATCCCCAGCATCCCAGGAGTAATTCCTGAGTATATAGCCAGTAATAACCCCTGAGCATCATCAAGTGTTGCCCACCTAAATAAATGAATAAATAAATAAATAAAACTAGTTTTTCTTACAGAATGGAACTGTTTGTAAATAATATATACATTTTTAAATAAAAATTTTATTTTAGGCACCATGGTTTGCAAAACTGTTATTAGTAGGATTTTGTGCATAAGCATTCCATTACCACAGTATTCACTAGAGTGTCTGCTTCCCTCCACTGTTGTCCAATCTCCCACATCCCTGCTATGGTAAGCTTCCTACTGAAGACCAATTTTCAGCTTCTGTTGTCTTTGGGTATCTGTTATTTCCTTACTATGTTTCTTTATATCCCAAACATTAGAGAGATCATTCTGTCTGAGCTTCTTCTGACTAACTTCACTCAGCTTGATACTCTCCATATCCATATATGTAGCAGAAAAATGCATAATTTCATATTTTCCCCTTTTTGGGGGGGCGGGGAGCTTACTCTGGGCTCTGTGTTCAGGGATTACTCCTGGCAGGCTCAAGGGATCACTCGGGGTGTCAAGGAACCAAACCCAGGCTGGCTGTGAGCCAAGCAAATAGCTACCTGCTGTACTATTACCCCAGCTCCCGATTTCATTTTTCTTACTGTCAAGTAGTATTCCACTGTAAATACATACTAGTTTCTTTCTTCAGTCATCTGTTCTTGAACATTTGGGTTGTTTTCAGATTTTGGCTTTTGTGAAGAATGCTACAATGAATGTTAAGAGTGCATTTCTTCAAAAGAAATAGACCAAAATACAGAAAGAGCCCACAGAATGGGAAAGAATATTTTCCAAATACTCAATCTGATAAGGGATTAATATCCAGTATATAGAAGACACTAGTAGAATTGTACAAGAAAGAAACCTCCAACCCCATCAAAAAATGGGGAGAATAAATGAACAGAAGTTTCCTCAAAAAAAGAAATACAAATGGCCAAAAGGCACATGAAAAAATGCTCCACATTGCTAGTCATCAGGAAGATCAAATAAAAACAACAATGAGATACAATCTCACACCACAGAGACTGGCACACATTCAAAAGAACAAAAGCAACCAGTGCTGGTGTGGACGTGGGGAAAAAGGGATGCTCTTTCACTGTTGGTGGGAATGCCGACTGGTCCAGCCTTTCTGGAAAACAATATGGACAGTCCTTCAAAATCTAGAAATTGAGCTCCCATCTGACCCCGCAATACCACTTCTGGGAATATATCCCAAGGATGCAAAAAAGCACAGTAGAAATGACATCTTTACCTATATTCATTGCAGCACTGTTCACAATAGCCAAAATCTGGTTATTGTGAAACCCAAGTGCCCTAGAACAGATTACTGGTTAAAGAAACTTTGGTACATCTACACAATGGAATACTATGCAGCTATTGTGGGAAATGAAGTCATGAAATTTGCTTTTAAATGGATAGACATGGAGAGTATCATGCTAAGTAAAATGAGTCAGAAAGAAAGGGACAGACATAGAAGGACATACACTCATTTGTGGAATATAGAATAACATCACATGAGGCTGATACCCAAGGTCAGTAGATATAAGGGTCACAAGGATTTCCCCATAGCTGGAAGACTGCTTCATGAGTGGAGGGCAGAAGGCAGCTGGAATAGAGAAGGGATCACTAAGAAAATGATGACTGAAAGAATCGGTCGGGATAAGAGATGTGTGCCGAAAGTAGATAAAGGACCAAACATGATGGTCTCTCAGTGTCTGTGTTGCAAGCCATGATACCCAAAAGTAGAGAGAAAGCATGGGGAATACTGTCTGCCATGGAGGCAGGGGGAGGGTGGGAAAGGGGGGTATACTGGGGATATTGGTGGTGGGGAATGTGCACTGGTGGAGGGACGGGTGTTTGATCATTGTGTGATGGTAACCCAAACATGAAAGCTTATAACTATCTCACAGTGATTCAGTAAAATTGAAAAATAAAAAAGAGTGCAGTTGTCATTTCTGAATAGAGTTTTGGGGCCCTTAGGGTAGATATATATGCATATATTTTTTTCTGACAAAAAGCCTGTAATTGTCACCATATATTAAAATATGTGAATAAAAATGTGAATGATTATTATTTTACCCTGTTTAATATGAAACAGCTTCTCTCAAAAATTACTGATAATTATAATAAGCATCTATCGATTGAGAGAAAATAAAACAAGATCTATAATCTTGACATTTTTGTTAATGATCATCAATGTCTATAACTTTTCATTTTTTTAAATTTTCCTAGAAAAAAGTTATAAAACCTTCAAGAAAATAAAAATATCTTTCTAAAAATGTCCATACTAGATATAGCCTAGACAATAAACTTAACCAAAGGCTTCCCTAGAGGACTGCCATTTTGTATAGAAGTGATATGAACCTGATTATCAGGAATTCATATAGGAAGAAAAGAGTAGAATAGATGGGAGTGAGAGTAAGTCCATTGACCCAGAGAAAAGGTGAATGAAACATAGAATATGCAGAAGAGATTCAAGCATGGAAAACTGGCCTTAAACAGAGTTGTTTTCTTGAGAAGTGTGTGCGCTTTATGAGATGCACTGAAAAATAGAAGCAACCAAGATTCATGGGAAAATGTCATTCTTAGCCAATACAATGTGAAAATGATGAGACATTTATTAACCACCAATAATGTGTTGGGCATCATGCACAGTAAAGAAAGAAGACAAGGCCTTTTGCTTTGGGAAATTGCAGATTTAATGGAAAGCAGACAGTTTTCCATCAGTGGGGCATTTGCATAAGAGAAAAAAATATTAACCAGCTCTACAAATTGCTTCCCTCCCACCCACAGAGTTTTTAAAGGCACAATGGAGGGCACCACATGCAGGATGGAATGTCAGCCGCCTCTTTCTCTCTGTCTCCAGGGTTGTGAATTCAGTATTGTCAAAACGTCAATGGTTTTCAGATAGGACACTTTGCACCTGCCAGTCCTGTCAGTGCAAGTGAAGAGGGCATATATGGAGTCCCTTCCCTCCGCCTCACAGACAAGGCTCGGACAAGGTGTGAGAATCTGTTTGATAGCAAAGCCTGTGAAAGAAGGTTGGGAGGTACTTTCTATCACCATATGCGGTATTAACTATTGACCACATCTGTTACAAACTGTTGACATATAAATCCATTCTACTTATTAGCAGCAGCTATGATAGTTTAAACACAATCCAGAAAGTGTATAAAAATAATTAAATTTGGAAGATCTCAATTTTTGTTCTACTGAGAGGCTAAAATGAACCTTCTATGAAGAGTAAAGAGATAAATAAGGAATCAGAAGGCCCTGGTCAGTTTAGTTGAACATGAACATTTAAACTACCAAGCCTTCATTTTCTTGTTATGGAAAAGCGGATAATAAGACAACCTATATTTCATGGGCATTGTGATAATTACTTAATGTGAGTATGTAACACAATGCTTAAATGAGTGCTCACTATTAATCACAAGATTGAGAGGGGAAGAAGTGGATTTTTAAGAATTGAGTATTTCATTTGAGTTCTCTCTTGTCTACAAACACACAGATACACAAGTATGTGTGTACTATCTACATAGATAGATAGATAGGTAGGTAGGTAGATAGTTAGATAGATAGATAGATAGATAGATAGATAGATAGATAGATAGATAGATAGTGCTTAGGGCTTACTCCTGGCTCTGTGCTCAGGGATTACTCTTGGTGATGCTGGGGATCAAGACCTGGCTTGGCCACATGGAAGGCAAGGAACCTACCTGCATTATTATCTTTCTTTCCAGCCATTTTGAATTCTTTTCATAGACATGGAGGACTCTGTTCCCTCCAATATTCATAAAACTCAGTGGGTAA
This sequence comes from Sorex araneus, assembly GCF_027595985.1. NCBI lineage: Eukaryota > Metazoa > Chordata > Mammalia > Eulipotyphla > Soricidae > Sorex > Sorex araneus. The sequence goes on from NC_073303.1 coordinate 332,181,343, forward strand.
TTATTCACATACACATTCCTGCAAATTTACTAAAAAGCATACTGTTTCCATTAATAATCACATGAAAATCTGACCGTTTCTCTGAATGATCTGTTTATGTTTATCATATTATGAATTTTTCTTTGTGCTTCTTGTGTTAATGAAAGGCATATTAAATTAAAACATAAATCCACTAATTATTAACAAAAAGAAAAATAATTTTTAGCTCCTTATAGGGATGGGCTGGAGGGATAGCACAGCGGGTAGGGCATTTGCCTTGCACACGGCCAACCCAGGCTGACCCGGGTTCGATTCCTTCATCCCTTTTGGTAGCCCAGCAAGCTACCAGGAGTATCTCACCTGCATGGCAGAGCCTGGCAAGCTACCCATGGCATATTCAATATGCTAAAAACAGTAACAACAAGTCTCACAATGGAGACGTTATTGGTGCTCGCTCGAGCAAATCGATGAACAACGGGACAGCAGTGCTACAGTGCTACCTTGATAGGGATGAGGCCTCTGAGGACCTGTGACCTTCTCACCTTCTGGGATTTATTGACCAGAACTAAAGTTAAAATTCGCAGCTAGCCTTGTAATGTTTAGTAGCTTTTTTCTTCCTCTAAGATTGAATTTAACAGCTTGTGAGTTAGTCTTTGTCTCAGCTGGGAAGTTACTAGGTCAGTTCTGTCTCTCATTGCTCTTTCGTAAATCATTAAACTCACTTTGAAAATTGTGACTGAGCCAACATTAGAATAAATGGAGATGGAAGTATGGAGCAGTAGCATGAAAAAGTCTTAAGTACTACCTTATTTTTAGGAAGGGGGTCCCCCAAGCTGTGCATAGGGGGCCCAGGGACCCTTCCAAGCAGTTCTTGCTCAACCAGACAAGTAGTTCATTGCAAGGGTCACAACTTGTGAAGTGCTGGTTGGGCTCTGGTGCGGGGAATTATCATGGTTGCCCCTGCAGTGCTCAGGGGACTCTGCAGCTGTGCCCACTGATGCTCTAAGGACCATGTGCTGGGGATGGAACTGGGGTTGACTGCTGGCAAGGCAAGTGCCTTAACTTCTGTGCCATCTCTTTGATTTCTTAAGTAGTGCTCTTATGGAGAAATGGGCTGGGTTTTGTACGTAGGAGTGAAATCTGTACACACCCACATGCGGGGATGGTGCCCTCTTCCCGCAGTGGTTTTCAGTCGTAGTCATGAAATGCTCTGGCAGATTCAGAATAGTCAGTCCTGGGCACTGTGCTCAAGATGGTTGTGTGAAAGTTACTCACATAAAACAAAGTCAGTAGATCAGTAGGGATTTGTGGTAAAGATGAGCCCAGTTCAGAGGAAATCCAGAAAGGGAAAGGGAAAGGAAATCCATTGCAGTAGCTGGGGACCTGGGTGAAGAAAGGCAGGATTTAGCTTGTGCATGTGGGGATGGGGAGAAAAGACACTCAGAGTCAGAAACAGAAAACATTCCTGGAACTGAGGTATGTACTGGAGGCAGGGAAGATGGGGCCAGGCTAGGGAATTGAAAATCAGGCAAAAGAATTTAGGCTTGAAGGATTGAAGAGATAATTAAGGGCCTAAGGAACATGCATTGCTCGCAGCCAATCCTTGTTTGATTTCCGAATTTACACGGCTTCTCAGGCGTTGCTGGGTACAGGTTTGAAGAATGGTCCAGGTGATGCCTAGAACTGTAGGGCCTGAGCAGTGCCACATCTTTGAGACTTTGCATTGGTCTGCAGCCAGGTTGCCTGAAAATTGACAGGAACCCTGAATTTTATTTTTTTCATTTTATTGATTCACCGTGAGATATAGTTACAAGCTTTCATGGCTGAGTTACAATCACACAATGATCAAACACCCATCCCTCTGCCAATATCCCCAGTATACCCCCACCTTTTCCACTCTCTCCCTGCCTCCGAGGCAGAAAGTATTACCCACACTCTCTCTCTACTTTTGGGCATTATGGCTTTCAATGCAGATACTGAGAGGTTATCATGTTTGGTCCTTTATCTACTTTCGGCACACATCTCCCATCCCGACCAATTCCTCCAACCATCGTTTTCTTAGTGATCCCTTCTCTATTCCAGCTGTCCTCTCCCTACCTGCTCATGAGCAGGCTTCCAACTATGGAGTAATCTTCCTGATCCTTCTATTTACTGCTCTTGGGTGTCGGTCTTGTGTTACATTGTTTTATACTCCACAAATGAGTGCAGTCCTTCTATATCTGTCCCTCTCTTTCTGACTGATTTCACATAGCATGATACTCTCCATGTCTATCTACTTATAAGAAAATTTCATGACTTCATCTCTCCTAACAGCTGCATAGTATTCCATTGTGTAGATGTATCAAAGTTTCTTTAACCAATCATCTTTCTCGGGCATGTGGATTGTTTCCAGATTTTGGCTATGTGAACAGTGCTGCAATGATCATGTAGGTACAGATGTCATTTCTACTGTGCTTTTTTGCAGCCTCGAACCCTGAATTTCTTAGCACTACTTAGAACCCTGTCCCCTAACCAAAAAATAAGTTCAGCCTGTTTCAATGCAAACAACTGGTCCCCCAATGTATTATAACAGTCCATGTGGCAGCTGTGATATTGAGAAAAACTGGTGTGTTGTTAAAGTAAAGAATTAAATAAAAAGAATAAAATGTGGAAGCTAGGAAGCAGAGAAAGGCCTATAGCCATCACCTGGGTGAATAAACTGATAATAGATTCATGACAAACAGAATGAAGTGAGAGGGAAGAAAATAGGAAAGACATGACTATATCTGTGTCTCCAAGATGTCTCTTACTCTCACTGTGGTCACTCAGTGCATCAGCTGGGAGGGGAAGGTGGGGAGGGCATGCAGAACAGGGGCCAGGGGGGAGGGGAGATTCAAAGGTCAGGGGGGCCCTAGCATGGGCACTGCTGTTCAACCCAGGAGCTCTCAGCATTTTCAGGAGGAAAATGTACACTGTGTGCCACACATGCTGCCACCTTTAGTTGCATTGGGACATGTGTGTGTGTTCACTTTCTTGATTTTGATTAATCTTTGGGTTTGGTTGGTTATTGCCACAGGCCTTTAAAAAATGTAAAATCACACATACTATCAAGTAGCCCAGAAATAGCATCTGTTGTTTTAAGGGTGTGCCAAGTGGTGGTAGAAAGACTTATTTAGGAGTCAGAGCAGACAGAACAACAATAAACCAAGCCTAAAACAAAGCATTGTACAAAGAAGTCTGAAACTGGATATCAACAGGATTGGGACTCTGCCAAGACCAGGTTTCTGAAAAGCTCCTCGGGTCACTTTCTGGAAGAGCTGATGCTGAAGATGTGTCTAGGGTGGAAGTCACTTTAAGACTGAGCCCAGAAAGGACTTAGGGCTGAGCTGACCCAGATACCAGGTGAGCTTTGGGATGGCAGGAGCTAGCAGGCCACACATGTTGAGCCCATGTTTCTGCAAAACTTGCCATATCTCCACAAAAGCACAGCTCTGGAAAGATCTGTCTCTTCCTTTGTGGCTAGTGAGGACCTAAAGCTGAGTTTGTATATTAGACATGACACACTCTGACTAAAAAAGTATTAAACTAGAACTCATCTTCTTTACCTTTGCAAATAAAAAGAGCATACAGGCTTCCGCTGTCCACCCTGGGTTGTAGAATGTCTGGATAGACACATTTGGGGTCACTGCCCAGTCTTGAATGAACTCCTGCTGCAATATGTGGTGTGTGCAGGTGCCTGGGCATTCAGGAAGCTCAACTTCTTCACTATTGTATTTTTAATCACACTTTTATTGACTTAATTCAAACACCATGCACTTCACTGAAGTATATAATTTAATATTTTTGGTGTATTCGGAGATGCATACTCACCACCACTAACTTAGGATACTTTTTTTTTTTTTTTGCTTTTTTGGGTCACACCCGGCGATGCACAGGGGTTACTCCTGTCTCTGCACTCAGTAATTACTCCTGGCGGTGCTCAGGGGACCATATGGGATGCTGGGCTTTGAACCCAGGTCAGCCGAGTGCAAGGCAAACACCCTACCCGCTGTGCTATCACTCCAGCCCCATAAATTAGGATACTTTCTATCACCCCAGAAAGATATCTTATACCCTTTAGCAATTATTCCTTATTTCCCTCCAACTCACCCAACTCTTACCCTTCAGTAACCACCAGCCTACTTCTGAATCTATGGATTTTGCTGTTCTGGACATTTTGTATAAATGAAATCATATAATATGTGGACATTTTTGTCAGTTTTTTTTTTTTACTTGCCATGATGTCCTGAGGGCGCATCTACATTGTGCATGTGTTAGTCTTCATTTTTTTTTACTGAGTATTATTCCATTGTATGAATGGTTCACATTTTTTAATTAATCCATTTATTGATAAGCATTTGAATTTTTCAGCTTTATGGCTGTTATGAACAACACTGCTGTGTGCCAAATTTTTGTGTGAAAATATTTTTTCACTTCTCTTAGAATGAACCTAGTGGAATTGCTGAGTCATGGGCAGCTCTGTCTGCTGGCTGCTTTTACAAAGCCACTCCATGACTCCTTCATGGAGTAATTCCACTTTTTGTACTCCAAAGGGGGGAAAATGAGCTTGAATTTTTTTTTATCACGAGGGATAATGTATATTAAATTTTAATAAAAATAATAAAATTATTTTAATAAAAATAATATACATTTATTTCTTTTTAGAAATAAAATTAAAATAACCTGAAAGTAGTCATAGCTAGAGTGAAATTTTTTACAGTTCACTAATTCTATATTCTACCCATTTAACAGTCAAACTCTCCTTTTCCTAATATCTCATTTTAAGTCAGTATGGGTTTGGGGTGATGCTATACTTGAACTTGCCTGAATAATATCTAGGAACTCCCTGTTGTTAGTTATGAAAACTTACTATGAAAGGATATAATTATATCATACTAATTTTTAGATGGCTGTATGTTAAAAAGATAGATCTGTAGTCTGTTGAGTTAGATAAAATATATTGTTAAAAATAAATTCACTTGTTCCTCTTTACTTTTTCTAACATGGAAGAAAATTTTCAATTACTTTTGTGTCTTGCATTATATTTCTGTGAGATAGTACTATTTGATACTATTTTCATATCTTGCTGTGAGAGAAAAAAAATTAACTGTCCTGTTGGTAAACTCAGATGCTTAATTGCACATCTTTTTATCATTGGAGAAAGACCAGCAATCCATTTGCTTCTTGAGTGAGAACAGCAAGTCAAATGAATGCCAGTCAGTTTTCAGCAATAAGATGTTTTTTTATATAGCTTTTGGGCCATTTCTGCCTGTTCTCAGGACTTCTGGCTCTGCTCAGGGATCACTCCTGACAGGGTTAGGGAAGCATATGAAGTGCTGGGTTTCAAACATGGGTTCACCAGGTGTAAGGCAAACACCCCTTGCCATACTCTGTACACTGTACTCTGTGGTCCCATCAGCAATAGTTTGTCAAGAGACTGACCAACCAACTTTCCTTCAAAGTTAATCCATCACCTCATCCAACAAAATAATACAAAGCCTCTATAGATATAAATTTGACCGTAAAGACATTCAAATAGCATCACGTGATTGTTTAGTTACTTCATTGACCCTCCCGGTAATGGGATGATAAGAGACAAACCTGTGAGAATGACCGATTCACATGGCAGAGCAAAAAAATAAAACATGGGAACTATGAATCAGAATGTTAGGGAGAAGTTGGAGAAGGATGGTCACTGGTCATCTTTCAACTAATGCATGAACAGGACTTCCTGATAAACAGAAGTTGACTTTAGGCATCTCACCTGCCTTTTTGGTTGAAAGTCAGTATTTAATTAACTATGGAAAGAAAAGCTATGTTGAAGGTATAATATACTTGGCAACCCTCTTTTTGTAAAGTTCACATTATGTACTGGTGTTTTTAATCTGAAATATTTAGACATAAGGTTACCACTAGTGATTTCATGATTCAAAACAGAGAACAGACCTGTATTTTGGCAACATCCCCAGGTAACATAATTTAGCTTGACTCCAGACTTTAAGACAGATAAATTCCTGTATTTCTTTCCAAGGGGAAGGAAACGTCCCCTCTGGCTGAGGCTTTTGCTGATGTGTAAAATGAGACTGGAGTGATTGTGGGTGAGGGTGGATTCAAAGGTCAGAAAAAAAAATCATAAAACTTTAGGCATATAGTAAATGGATCACTCTTGTGGTCAAGTGGCTAAGGGAAAAAATAATTAAAATAGGTAGGAGCACACCAGGATTTTATTCTTGGATGACCGCAGAGAGACTCCATGTGCATTGAAATGATGGCTCCTATCAACAGCATTCTTGCTGTGTTACTGATGTTGCTTACTTGAGCTCATTGCCAGCTCAAAATAGCTGAGTTTGTTTTCTTTATTCTCTCGGTGAGATCTTAAATCTAGTCAGTCCTCACTCATCACTTGCCCATTTTAAAGGAAGAACCTGGGGGCAGTACACTAAGAAAGGACTGAGGTCATTATGATTTGCTTTTTTTTAAAAAAAACATAATTAAGAGAGTCTACACTATGGTTCAATAAACTAATTTGTGTATTGGACACATTTGTTTTGTTTTGTGGCATTTCCAGACAGATTTCAGGGTCAACCTTATAAACAGTGGTCCTCCTTTGAGAAGGTCCTCTGCATCCTTTTATTTATTCTCATAGCTGAGAGACATGGAGAGTCCGGAGATTGTATCCAGGCCTCGCCTACACTTCCACCATGAAGCTTCTGGAAGGTAGAGAAAGGAATAAACAAAAGCATTTCAGCATGTGGAGGACACAGGCTGTCCTTGACATGCAGCGAGCATTCATCTCCTGGACTTAAAACTGTAGGTAGATAGCATCATGAAAATACTTCTTAGATCTCAAATCCTTTACCCAGTCTGTATCTTCCAGGCTTTATTCCTATTTATTCCCTGAGCTATCATGTAGGATGAATGTCTGATATTTAATTTCACTTGTAAATTAACTTAGCATTTATGTACCGAGCACTATGCATGCTTCCTCTTTCAAGTGATAATTTAAAAATAATCTCTTGGGGCTGGAGAGACAGTCCAGTAGCTAAGGTGATTGCTTTGCACATGGCTGATCTAGGTTTGATCCTTGGCATCCCAGTTAGTCATCTGAACCCCACCAGGAGTAATCCCTGAGTGAAGAACTAGGAGTAAACCCAGAGCACCACTGGGTGTCACCCCCCAGAACTTCCCCCTACACACTCACTTTTTGACAAGGTACTGTGTGACACCAAAGAACACACAGCAGGTAACTTTCCAGACTAGTTTTTTCCAGGGCATGTTTTACTGGTAACTTCTAGTTTAATGAAGAAACCTCTGCATGTACTGCAGGGGTACCCTGACTATAATCAGTCCAAACGCCTCACTGAAGTTTTGGGGATCGATTCTCTCTACCAGTCATTCATATGGCAAGTGGAAACTCTCGGAGTATTCCCTGTGAAAAGGGAGTATTCTAACAGGTGCCGTAGCAGGAGAGAGGGCTCTGGGAGAAACCACTTCATTTAAAAAAGACTAGTGGAGCAGTCATCTGCGAAAGAACCAAGAGCTCATAAATCTGGGTTGAATAGTCATTTAGAAGCAAGATGCCTAAAATAAGGAGGGGCTTAAAATTTGCAGGAGAGTTTTTGCTCCAGTGCTCAGGAATCACTCCTAGTAATGCTTAGGGGACCATATGCAGTCCCATGGACTGAACTGAGATCACCTCACTCCCTGTACTATGTCTCCAGCTCTAACAATTTTTTGAAGAAACTTTAGTTTAAAACATCCCATGGGTTTCAGATGTATGAAATTAAGTCAACATCTGTATATACTATATTATAGTCACCAACAAAAACATGTTTTCTGTTTTTCACTGTACAGTTGGCCCCTTTAACCTGATTTACCCAACACCCTTCCTACTTCTTCTGTGCTGGTAAAGTACTATTTTATTCTCGTCATTCAAGAATTTTATTTGCTCCCTGCTTTTGTTTTTTCCCACCTATGAGTCAAATCATGCAGTGTTTGTCTGACTTATTTTACCAAGCTTAAATACCCTCAAGGTCCACCCATATTGCTGCAAGTGTCAGACTTTTTTATTTTTTACATAGCTTAGTAGTATTGTGATTTATGCATATGTCACATCTTCTTCGCCAGATTACCTGCTAGTGAACACTTAGGCTGTTTCTAATGCTTGGCCAATGTAAATAACACTGCAGTTAACATAGGGAGTTATGTATACATATGCACATATTTAAATTTATGTTTCAATTTATATTTTTATATTCTGTGAAATAACTAGCTCATAGGAAATTTTTTGCTTTAATTTTTAAATTTGGAAACCTGGGAGCCACTCCTGTTATTACTTGACCCGGCCATGCCTGGACTGAGGGTTCTGCCCTCAGGCCCATGATGGGGGCTCCAGGACTACTCCAGCAGTGCTGGGGGAGGAGGGGAAGGGAGCATCATGACAGAAAATTGAACTTGGGCTTTATACATGCCAGTATTGCCCTCTGACCCTTGATGTATCCAGGAATTTTATTATTATAGTTTTATTAATTTATTTTTTAAGGAATAGCACTCCAAACTTCTGCACTCTCTCTCTAGCTGTTTTTATTTTTTATTTTTTTTTGAGGACTAGGAGGGCACATTTTAACAGGTGGAACTGTCCAAGAGTGATTGTAGCTGCTGCCTAAGTCATCACTAGCCTTCCTGCCTGCAGTGCCAGCTGTGCACAGAAATGAATGCTCGCCTTCAGAAGGTTGGTCTGTGCAGCCAGTAACAGCCATGTGAGGAAGCCTGGGGTTGGCATCAGGCAGCATCTCCTGCTCCCTCTGGCTATGACTCACCATCCTATCTTCTCACTTGTTTGGGAAAGTCTACAGGCTCAGGTGGAGAAAGAATTATTCTAAATTTCCAGAAATCGCTGTTCAAACATGAAGTCTACTCAAGAGCAGTTAGAAAATGATCATTGCTTTCTTAACCTGAAAAACAAATATGTGTTCTAGTGGGATGTTTTGAAGGGAAGTTAAAAAAAAAATTAGGGATCATGTTGGTTTGGTAGGGCCAAAATCACTTATTTTATGCATCAGGAAAGTTCAAGCAGTAACATGACTGCAAACCAGACCCCAAACTAAAGAGCACAGGCAAGCTGGACATTTTCCTCTTTTTCATACTTGGACTTGAGGTTAATCTGCATCGGATTTCCCCACCTTCTGGTTTGAACACTTTCCTGGGACAACGGAGTCCTCCCTTTGCCACAGAGAAAATGTGGTGCCTCTGACAAACCACATCTTTATGCAGCCTTAGTCATATTTATGTAACTCAGAAGAATTTAAAAATATAAATTTCCAGTGCTACAAAGTTTTTGTAACTATTGAAAAATGGCCTGTCTCCTGCTTGTAAGATAGGCCTTCCCCTTAATCATAAGCTCCCGACAGTCAAGGATCCCGTTTCTGTTGGCAGTGATGTCCAGAGTCGCTGAATGGAGAGGGCTTGTTTGCATTCAGCCACAGTGACTGAGTGGAGCAAAACCTGGAGAAGAAATAAGAACTCCATGACTATCAGAACAGGCAAACCTGTGTGCAAGAATCCAGTGGACTTCACCTTATTTTAATTAAACAAATGCACATCTTTATGGGTGTTCATTTCCCGACGGCACAGCACTCTCCACCAAAGGGTTTGATGGATTTTCCCAGTTTCCTCACCTTGACTTCAGAGATCAGGAGCTGTAATCAACATAAGTAGGGGCCACTTTCTGCGTATGTGTGCCTTGCTTAATTACTGCCCTCCTTTGCTCCATCAGCTGGAACACGTGACATGGACCTTCTTCAAGGCAGGGTTAAAAACATCTGCAGCCTAGAAATCAGCAAGAGTTCCCTGGGGAGGGTGTCGAGTCCAGAGTGTGCTGATCTGTTTCCTGTCTTTGTTATGATTTCTTCACTGTAACTGAATCTCCTTTGGTGCTCCAGTAACTGGGTACTTGGGCGCAGCTGTGTCAGCAGGCCAAAGACCGTTGGCTTCGGGGGCTCTGTCAGCGTTTACACAGCTAGCTTCCATCATCCCAACCAGGCCTGCTCATTTACAGGGCAAGCCACTCCTTGTCTGCAGGTCCCAGGGCCTCACGGTGCAGTCCGTGCTATTAAACATAATCTAATTAAGACTCATTAAGAGGAAGAACAAATCACCTCACTCTGTGCCAAGAGAAAACTGGAGGGGACATGAGCGAAACCACCCTCCTTGCGAGGTGCCTAGGAAAGCGCTGTGGCAAAGCAGTGGGATACTAAGAGTGGAAAAAGCCTTTCCATCATCTTGGGAAAAGTAGTGAGTCTGAGCCGTTAGATGGAGAGTGGAAGCGAGTCTTGGGGTGCGCAGTATGTGGGCATTGCCTGCACGCTCCTTCTCTACCACCTGTATTTGATTTTGCCTTTCTGGCTGGAAAGCTGACCTTGCTGTCCCCAGCGCCTTTGATCCTCATGTGCGTTCTTTCCAGAATCCAAATTGCCAGCAGCCAAGGGCCTACTGCTGCCCACAGCCCACAGCTCAGACGCTGCTCTTTGTTGGAAGAGAAAATGTGCCTTTTTGGGAATCTTAAAGATGACATCGTTTATTCCCAAAACACCACATCAGCTGCCAGTGGGTTTCCAGTAAATTGTGAGAGCTTAACCCAAAGTGGGTTGTGATCTTGTTGAGTTGAGGTGTGGGAAAGCTCCTATAAAGTGTGGAGAACAGATCATTGGGAACCCAAAGGGAATTCTGTTCTTTGGGGCACAGTGTGGTGAGTCCAGCCCATACTGAGTATTTCTTCACAGAAAGCTGGTTTCTGGGCAGCTAGTACGTCCTGGGCAGTTTCCTCTCTGTGAACCTGACTTACTAACACAAGTTGCTTACAACACACTGTTGCACCAAGCTCCCAGTTGCTCCTGGCACTCAGAAGCTAGTGAATCCAATGAGGGATTTTATTTGAAAGGTGTGGAACAAAAAAAATGAGCAAGACAAAAATCTAGATTGTGGTTCTTAACAATTAAATACAATGTAACACCACAATTGTAGATCTGCTTTGACAATTTGGACTGAGCATAGTTTTTTTGTGGTATGAGTGTTGGATGTTCAATGTATGGTCCCAAAGATGTGGTGCTGCACAGGCCATGTGGTGCTGGGGACTATTTGTCCTGTCCCTGCAGGACTCAGGGACCTCCCAGGCTGCATCTGACAGTGCCCACAGGACCATGTGGTCTCAGGGATCAGACTGGGGTCAGCCACAGGCAGGCACACTCCTTAACCCCTATACTATCTCTGTGGCCCCATGCCTGTTGGATTTTCATGCTGCCACACCCACCTCAGTGGGTTAATGAGGAAGTCAGATGGTTTTCCCCAATTCTGTGACGAAGTTCAATTAAGGAAAGTAGTAAAATGCTCTATATAACATATTGCAAAACCCTCTTAAACTACTCAGCCTTCATCCACGTGCTTTGTAACCCCACCTGAATGCGGACATATGGTTTAATTTCACACCCTGCCTGGCTGTGCCCAATACACTTAGGTATTGTGTCATTTAAAATGTGCTATTTTTATAACATTATGGCATCATGGTGCCATTTCTTTCTATTTATTTCCCAGTGTAACACTCTGTTCAGCTCTCATATGGTCATAAAATGAGAAGCTGCTTTTTAAAAAATACTGTTTCTGACTGGCTCATGGACACCATCTGAAGGACTTGTGGTCTGTGATCATAAAAGGTGACCTTGCTGATGGGAGTTTGGGAATGCTTGGACATCAATAAGATTTGAAACATATGGATCTTGAATTATTTCAGCCAATATATATTCTTTGTCTATTTGAGAATAAAGTAAAAATCTTGTTTTAGAAAGCCCTTTCTCACTAGTCTCAGTGTCTGAACATTTATTTATTCAGGCATTTATTGAGTATCAGCAATAAGCTAAACTGTTTTATGATCTACGAATGCACTCAAGAGCAATATAGAAGGTATCTGATCTCAGGCAAGTGAGGATCATAGGTAATAAACAAATTTTTAAAAGTTCAGATAGTGATAGGTGCTCTGCAGAAAAAATCTGGGATGAAAGAGTGATGGAAGTGAATGATTATTTCAAATAGAATGGTTAGGAAAGATCTTTTGAAGAGGATTGAAAACAAAAGCAAGAAGAGTGGAAATGGTCTTGAGTGCTTTAGGAAAACAACTAAAATAGATATTGCTAGAAAGGGTTAAAGGAAAAGTGAAGGAATGTGGCCAAGAAATGAAGGACAGACCGACAGGATAGCCCCATGAGTTGGAGTGCCTGATTTTCATGGGGAAACTCCAGGCTCAGTCCCAGCTCTGTATGGTCCTCTGAGAACTGCCACAAGTAATCTTGTACTCTGAGCTGGGAGTAGCCCTTGTGCACTGTGAGAGGAAAGGGAGCGATAGCTGAGTTACTTATAGGGCTATTGTGAATGGAGAGTCTGCAAGTCATGTTGTGTTCAGTAGATTAAATACAAAAATAATTGTATCTCTAACTGGAAAATAGTCCTTGAAATGATCAGAAGTGATAGGACAGGGGTGTGTTTAGGTCTGAGATGGCGGGGCTTGCAGTGCTGGTGCAAAGGAAAGAGTGGGGCAAATGCTTATTGAATGATGATTCATTTGTTCTGATTGAGAGGCCTAAGGAGGGAGCACAGTTGGAGTCTCTTAAATTTACTAGTTTGGGATGCTTATTTATATTTCCATTTGGATGTAGTTACTGGAACTGGAGCCTGGAGCTCAGTGGAGACAGTCTGGCTGCAATGAAAGTTGGGACCCTGTGTCTGGAGATAGTACAGTGGATAGGGCACTTGGCTTGCATGCAACCAACCCAGATTCGATCCCTGGCACCCCATATGGTTGCTGAGCACTGTCAGGAGTAATTCTTGAGTGCAGAGCCAGGAGAAGCCCTGCCATCACCAGGTGCACTAAAAAAATTTTAATTAGACTCAAAAAATTGGGAGCCTTCAGCATAAAACCCAGGGACCAGAGTGAGGAAACGGAAATGTTGTCTCTTACTATAAAACAAAACAAATGTCCAAAAAGGCTAAATCTGGTGACAGATTAATGACCAAAAATTTCTTAAAACATAATTCCTAACAAAATGGAAGTGGGGAGTATAACAGTGAATTTAAAATAACTATCATGAAGAAAACCTATAAGATACATCAAATGCATAGTAACACAGAATCAAATATTAATGAAAAAAAGGAAAGGAAATGTAGGAGCAGGAGGAGCGCTTTGCCAAAGAGATTGAAGCTATAAAACATTTCAAATGAGAGATGCTGAGTGTGAGAACATAATGAAAATCTCCATGGAAAGCATGACAAATAGGCTAAGTATCAGAGAGGAAAGAAAAACTAAAGTTAAAGATAAATTCTAATAATGACTTAAAATGGAAGCATATATTCCACTAAATACTTGGAAAACATAGAGAGAAACACCTACAGAGCCATCAGACTATTTTAGAAGAGAAAACCAAAAAAAAAAATGGATATACCAGAAAGTGAAGCTAGAAGGGAACAAAGTGCCTATTCAATGATATGATAGCTGAAAACTTCATAAACCTAAGGAAATAACTAACCATAGAACCACAGCTTGCTGGTAGAATAGCCCAGTTTCAAAATGCAAAAAGACACAGGGAAAGGCATAAAGATCACTATTAATTTATCAAAAAAATATTTTTTAAATGTTAAAGGCTCCAAAGGAAATAATGACATACATATGACATAGAAAAATACTTCAGTCAGCCTACTAACCAGATTTCTCAGCAGATACTCCACAAGATAGTAGTGTGTGGAAAGACATATCCCTACTTTTAAAAGATAAGAGCTTCTGGCCAAGACTAGGATGTATCCTCCATGGTAGTGAGCTTACAAATGCTTGCATATTATTTGCATATGCAAGGCCCTGGATTTGATTCTCAGTACTTGAAAAAAAAACCACAAAGAATACTGCGTCCTACAAAATCATCATGCTTATATGATGGAGAAATGAAGAATTACTGTCTAAATCGCTAAACAAAAGCTGATGGATCTTATTTTCATCAGACTATACTGCACAAAATATTGAAATGCGTTCTAATATAGGAAAAGAAAACTACATAAAACCTTAATTCTGGTGATAAATAGTAATGCAAAAAAATTGCAAACATAAAAACAAAATGATACAACAGCAAAACATCAAAGGGTGAAGGAGAACAAGACAAAATCTCTTTCAAGGCGTTCAGTTGATTCCAGCACGAAAATGACTGTTAGAGACAGGAAAACTGATTGAAGCCTTGTGGTAGATACAAAACAAGAATCTAATGCAGAGGCTTTTAGAAGAAAAAAATAAATAAATAAGAGAATTACGAGCGAATATTATCCAAAGAAAAAGTCAGATAAAACTCCTGAGAAAAGATGAATGAAGAATATAAAACAACCAGAAAACAAAAGATAAAATATCAATACTTAAGTCCCATATAGCAATAAATGTGAGTGGGCAGAACTCAAAAGAGACTTAATTGCTGTGTAGTGTTTTTAAGTAGGATCTAGATGTATTGTAAATACAAGAAACTTAATTTTGGAGGTGAGGATGGGGTTTGGGCCATATGGTACTCAGAGCTAACTCCTAGCCATCTTGGCTCTGTGCTCAAGGACGATTCCTCGAGAGTCTCTGGGGACCAGGTGGGGTGCTGAGGATCAAACCCCAGTCAACCAGATACAAGGCAAGCCCCTTCCTGCTTTACTACCTCTGACCCCAAGAAACTCAGATACTAGGACAGATTCACAGTGAAAGGCTGGAGTAAGATATTATAAGATAATGATACAGAGAAAGAGGCAGAGTCTGATCTACTATATAAGGAATTTGTGTGTGGAATACTACTAAGCTATTTTAAAAAAAGATGAAGTCATGCCTTTAAAGATAATATGGATAGGACTTGAAGTGATTATACTAAACAAATTAAGTCAGAAAGTAAAAGACAGTTGTCATATGGTTTCACTCAAATGTGGTGTATAAATAACCCGAAGACTGGAAAAATTACTCCAAACTCTGAAAAGCATGGCAGTTATCAGAAGTAAAAGGGAAGGGGAATGTGGGAATGGATAGAGTGGATCATTATCATAATGTGATGGCATTGGAATATTAGTGCTGGGTGTAGTGAGAGTTGTCCACATAGGAGGGGAGGCTGTGCTCCCCAAATCTTCCAGTATTGTAAATTTAGAGTAAAACAAAAGCTTATTTTAAAAAATGATAATAACCAGGATTTCTTTTACTTTTTTCTCTTTTTTTGGGGGGGTGGGGTGGAGTTCAGGCCACACCCACTATGCTCAAGGGTTACTCCTGGCTCTGCACTCTGGCTCTCTGGCTCTGCACTCTGGCAGTGCTCAGGAATTCTGGGATTCTGGGGATCAAATCTGAGTTGGCCACATGCAAGGCAAGCACCCTTGCACTATTTCTCTGAACCCCAGGATTTCATTTTTTAAAAGCACTCGTGCTTAAGAGAGAAAGAGACAATATAGCTGGTAAGGCACTTGCCTTGCTAGACTGAACCAATTCAATCCCCAGAGCCACATCTTGGTCCCCCTGAGCACTGCCAGGAGTGATGTCCAAGCACAGAGTCAGGAGTAATCCCTAATCACCCTCTGGGGGTGGCCCACAAATAGAAAAACTAAGCAGGATTAAATATGGAGTTCAAAGGAAAGCAACACCCAAGGACAACTCCAAGGCTTCTGACTGAATCAGTGTCACCATGGATTCAGTGTCATCTCACAAATGAGTTACAGGAAGATCAGCTTTTTTTTTTTTGAGGGAAGATGAAATTTGACAAGTTAAATTTGAGGTCATGGATTTACGTATGTGCACTCCAAATACTTAACTCCTCCATCACCTGCACATATAACCTTATTTAGAAATTGGTTCTTAGCAAATTAAAATGAGGTCATTAGGTTGGTCGTAATCAGTATGACTGGATTCCTATAAAGATGGGAATTCAAACATGTACACAGGGAGAAGATATCCTGTGAAGATGAAGGCAGAGATCAGGGTACAACAGGGTACAACAACAAAAGCTAAGAAATGTCATAGATTGTCAGAAAACCTCTGGAAGGGGAGGGGATGGAGGAGTTTCTCCCTCGTGGCTCTCAGAAGGAACCAACCTTGCAGACACTTTGAACTTGAACTTCTGGTCTACAGAACTAGGTGGAAATATATCTGTGTTGGTAAACTCACAGTTTATGATAATTTTTTTATAGCTGACCTAGGAAATTTATATAGTATCCTGCCAGTTTCCTTCAGCTGCTTGGTTAACAAATTACCCTACACTTGGCTTAAAAAAACAAGAATTTATTCACTTATGAGTTCTCAAGGCTAGAGCACAGGATGAGCTTCACAGAGCCTGAATTTTGTTGTTTTCTTCTTCCAGCTTCTGATGTATCCTAACATTCCATGGTTTTTAGCACATCACTCTACTCTCTGCCTCTAGGATCACATTGTCTTCTCTGTGTGTTCAGCTAATCTTCTGTTTTTTTTTTTAATAAGGACATTTATGAATGAATTGAGTCCACCAGATAACTCAGGATATTTTCTCTCCCCAAATCCTTAATTTAGTTGTTGGGTGTTTTTTTGTTTGTTTGTGTTTGTTTGTTCTTTGGCCACATCTGGCTGTGCTTGATGCTTATTCCTAGCTTTTAGCTAAGCGATCTCTCATGGTCATGCTCCTGGAGCCAGGGGTCGAACCTGGATTGGCTGCATACAAGGCAAGTGCCTTACCTGCTGTACTCTCTCTCTGACACGTTTTAGAATTTATTTTTTAAATACTTTTGGTGTTTGGGCCACACTCACCAGTGCTCAGGGCTTACTCTTAACTCTTTGCTTGAGGAACCATATGCAATGCTGGGAAGGAAACTTGGATCAGCTTCCTTAATCATGTAATATCTCCTTGGCCTAGGAGAATGACTACTAAAGGTGGTTTAGTGTCATTAAGAAGTAACTTGAGCTAGTGCCATCACAGACTCACTCTCTGACTGAGCAGACTCAGGACTGCAAATCTCCAGAACATTGGTACAGATCCCAAAGGGACAGTGGCAGGAGATTATAGCTGGTTTTCTCTGGAAAGAGGAGCTGAGTGTTGCACCTTGGTGGGTGCATAGTGGTTTTCCCCAAACTCCATAAAGGCATCTATGGAAACAACTATGAGAACTTGTTGAGGAAGCTTCAATTTGCCGACTTGTGAGACAACAAATAGCATTTCAGAGTTTGTCTATATGATATTACAGGAAGCCTTTAAAACAAATGCTGGTACGTTGATGTTTGTCTTTAGAGTATAATCAAAAGCAAGAATATATTTTCCTTCAGCCCAACCTCAAAGAAATGTCTCACTCTGGGTTTGTTTTTTAATTAATATTTTTTCCTACGGGGGCTGGAGCGATAGCACAGCGGGTCGGGCGTTTGCCTTGCATGAGGCCGACCCGGGTTCGATTCCCAGCATCCCATATGGTCCCCTGAGCACTGCCAGGAGTAACTCCTGAGTGCAGAGCCAGGAGTAACCCCTGTGCATCGCCAGGTGTGACCCAAAAAGCAAAAAATATATATATATATATATATTTTCCTAGTGATTGAAATAATTCAAAGTTGCTATGACAGTTTAAACATGTGTTATACAGCTAATTAGAGAGAGAGAACAGAAGGGAATGCCCTGCCACAGTGGCAGGGTGGGGTGGGGGGGGAGATGGGATTGGGGAGGGTGGGAGGGACGCTGGGTTTATGGGTGGTGGAGAATGGGCACTGGTGAAGGGATTGGTTCCCGAACTTTGTATGAGGGAAGTATAAGCACAAAAGTGTATAAATCTGTAACTGTACCCTCACGGTGATTCTCTAATTAAAAATAAATAAATTAAAAATAAAAAAAATGTGTTATAAAATCACCCCCAGGATAATAATTCTTAAAATGTATGTGCATATTTTAATTTTATTAAAATATTTTATTATAGTATATAGACAAGTATGCTCTCAGAAAAAGAAATAAATCCAAGTAAATCATAATTATTCCTTCTTTCTTCTTCCTTTTTGGAAGCAAATAATGCTCTCACTCTGGACAAGAACCGAGTGCTCAAAGAGGTAAAGAGAAATTCATGATATAATGATATACATCATAGGGGCTGACGTGACAGTACAATGGGTAGGGCATTTGCCTTGCATGTGGCTGACCCGGGTTCCATTCCCAACATCCCATATGGTCCCCCAAGCACCGGCAGGATAATTCCTGAGTGCAGATCCAGGAGTAACCCCTGAGCATCCCTGGATGTGACCCAAAAGGCAAAAAAAAATTATGTACACATAATAATGTCTCAGTACTTACATTACAAACCATAGTGCCCAGAAAGGAGGAGGAGGAGGAGGAGGAAGAGGAGGAAAGAGAGAGAGAGAGGGAGGGAGAGAGAGAGAAAAAAAGAGAGAGGGAGGGGGAGAGAAAGAGAGAGGGAGGGAGGGATGAGAGGGAGAGAGAGAGAGAAAGAGAGAGAGAGAGAGAGAGAGAGAGAGAGAGAGAGAGAGAGAGAGAAGAAGAGTGCCTGCCATAAGGGCAGGCTGGGGTGGGGAGAGGGGTGGGAGGGAAACTGTGACATAGGTGTTGGTAAATGTACACTGATGAAGGGATGGTTTTTCGAACAATGTGTGACTGAAACCCAATCATGAACAAGCTTGTAACTGTATATCACATGGTGACTCAATTAAAAGAAGGAAAAAGGAAGGAAGGGAGAAAAGGAGGGAGGGAGGGAAAGAAAGAAAAAGAAAAAAGAAAAAATGAAGAAAAAATACTCTTTTTAAAGAAAAATTTGGCCATTAATTCATTTTTATTGTTTGAGACTGCTCTAAATATGCATTGTTTCTCCAATGACTAACTTTCAAAAAGGGACTGCAGCTATAGTATAGCAGATAGTATACTTGCCTTACATGTGGCAAATCCAGATTCAGTCCACAGCATTTTATAAGATCTCTTGAGCACTGCCAGGAGTGATTCCTGAGTGCAGAACCAGGAACAGCCCCTGAGCATCGCTGGATATTACCCAAAAACCAGAAAATAAAATAGGAATTATAGAATTTATACCTCTACACATGATAGCAAGACTTTTTAAAAATTTATATTGGGATTAGGTATAGATTAGAAATAGAAAAATTCTTCAACTCATGGAAAATGTCATTTGTACTGGTAAAATGGAATCTGCTTTTAAAATTCCCCCATAAATTAATTTTTATTATTTTTATTTACTTAATAGGTCTCATCTGTGCTTGGACGGTGATAGACATTGACAACCTAATTGACATCATAGGCATCTCATTTTATTCTAATTCCCCTGTTAGTTGAATATTCCTTTTGGATACTACCAGAATTTGGACAGTTATTGTGATGTTTGGCAAGGGTCTTGGTCTGTTCATATGTGATGAAATATAGAGATGAGAAAAATCACACATCAGGTTAATTTGGCTGTACATGGCATAGTCTATGCCTTAGCCTTCATTCATCACATGTCCATTAAGGGTTTTAGGAAGTTAGTCTGTTTACACTGTATCTTAAGTCAAGGGTCCTATTTTCACACAAGGTCTGCCAAACTGAGTTATACTACAGTCATGTCTTGCCAACACAAAGATTACAGGATCAGGTCCTTGGTGAGCACTCATTTGCCAAGCACAGTCAGTCATGTTTTATCTAGACAACCTCCACAGTTCATTTTGGAAACTATTGTGTTTATTCCGTGATGATGATAAAGTAGTTTAAAAGTACGATAAATACTACACAAAGCAGTATTTTCAAGAGGGACAGAGGCATTGATAAAGACAGACTTTAGAGAAAGACAAACTTTGTGGCCAGCACTTGGGTATTTGAAAGCAACAGAATTGTTGTTTTTAGTCTCAGCAGTACCGCATTTCCCCATTGAATTTTCTAGATATATATTTTTATGTGCATTGTTTCCAAAGTCCGATTCCCTCGGCACTCCTTCAAATTGTAATTTACCTTGATGCCTGGCTATTTTAAAATTAGAAATTATCTAAAAATATTTGATAGCAAAATGAATTCATCATTTTTCTTCTCACACAATTATATTATTGACTTTTTTATGCATGAGGAGGGAAAGGTGATCTGTAACTTTATACTTTGTACAATATGATAGGGCAGCTTATAGTTTTACCTGTTTAATACAGTAGCAAAAGATGCAAGCATAAGAAATTACTTCCTCTTTTTCGGAGGTGCAAATTTTGGAAAGAGAGAAACCTGGATAATCTCCTCCCCCTTTAGACAGTGGCATGTAAAGAGTAGTGATTCAGATTCTCAGCATGAAAGTAAATTCTGCTGTTTTCCTGCAGTGTCTCTGTGGTGGATCTATTTCACTTGGTCTGGAGAAATCATCAAATTCTAGTCATGAAGCCAGACTAGTGGCCTCCATTTAGCATGAACTGTGAAGTTCCAAAACGGAGTAGGCTGATCCGCCACTACTTCCAGGAGAAAAAGAGAAGGTTCATTCTGCCCCAGGGGAAGTAGAATGGCTTCTGATGAAGTAAGATCCTGTTCAGAGAAGCAGTTTTCCTAAGTAGGAAGAGGCCACTGGTTTCAGGCTTTCTTTGGTGGTACAATCATGGCAGATCCTGAATTGTGTGTAAAAAAAGAAATACAGTTTTGAGGGCTGACAATAGTACGGGTGTTAAGGACCTTGCACGTGGCTGACCTGTACTGCATATGGTCGTGAGCACCACTGGTGGTCTAGGTCACCAGCAGTGACCCCTGAGCACAGAGTTAGAAGTTATCTGAGTACTGTGGCCCCCAAACAAAACTAAACAAAACAAAAATAATATTTTTGTTGGTGAAAAGGTCACGAGTCAGGGAAAAGCCTAATAGATGTTTCACTTGCTCATTGTGAAGTCATTCTAAAGTAGAGATTCGACTTGGGGCTACCTGACTTTAAAGGTCTTCTAACGTCCAGGCTCCCCACTCCAGTCACATAGTCAGAGAAGTCAATAAATAGTGAACATTTTGACCCAAGAAAATAAATCCAGGGCAAAAAGAGTTTTGACAATATTATTGATGAAAAAGAGTTTTGACAATATTATTGACCACTAAAGGAGAATTGTGAAGAGAATAATGTCGATGTTTTCTCAGACACCCCTTGAGTGGCTTATGTATTCCAGTATTCTGTATTCTGAAGATTAATGGGTAAAATACTCCAGATTGCTTAGGGGGAAGTCTTATGGAGAATATGGCTGAAAATTTTTTTTTGGGACCACAATTGGCTTTGCCACACCTAACTTTCTTTGGACTCTGTGCTCAGGGATCACTCCTGGCACTGCTTGGGGGTCTGTATGTAGTGTCAGGGATTCAAACAGGGTCAGTCACATGGAAAGCAAGCACCTTAACTCCTGTACTATCGCTCCAGCCCTTTATTAAAATAATTTTATTATTTTAAGAAGAATTTAATAATACATGGGGGCTGGAGTGATAGTACAGTGGGTAGGGCATTTACCTTGCATGTGGTCGACCCAGGTTCGATTCCCAGTATCCTATATGGTCCCCTGAGCACCGCTAGGAGTAATTTCTGAGTGCAGAGCCAGGAGTAACCCCTGAGCATTGCCGGGTGTGACCCAAAAAAAAAAGAAGCATTTAATAATATAGATGAATGACTGGAAAACAGTTATAGTGTACCCTAAGAACAATTAAACTTACTCTAATAAGACAGTAATTTCCAGCTAACATAACAAATATATTATACAAATGGTGTGAACATTTTGAAAGGTTTGGAAATTGTTTTAGGAGAGGTGGATTTTTTTTTGGCATGTCACATTTGAATTTGAATTTCTGGTAAATATCAGAGCAGTGTGTCATTTCCTCCAGAGCTTGAACAGATTTTCCATCTGACCCAACAGTTCCACTTGTAGATATGAAATCACAGTGTCGATGAAAAATTTGCACAAGACTCTCTATGACTTATGTGACTCCAAAATGTGAAAACAACTCAAATTTTATCAACTATTTAATGAATACATAAAATGCAGTGCAATCACAAATACAATATTATTCAGTCATAAGAAGCAAGTTCTGTTATATACTAGAATATGGGCAAACCTTGAAAGTATTATGTTAAATGAAAGAAGCCAGACACAAAGTGAGTCTATTTCTATAAAATGTCAGATGTGGAGAATCTATAGAGACATAAAGTAGATTAACAGTTTCCAGGAGCTGGAAGATAGAGGGCATGGGGATTGCTAATGGGTTTTTGGTTTCTTTCTGTGGTGATGAAATGTTCTTAAATTGATCACAGTGATGGTTGCACAAATCTACAAATATATTAAAACCATTGGAATGAACCATTGGAATTCAATGAGTGAATTGAAACAGTATTGTGAGTCTGTCTTGGTAAACAATATTCAAAACTTCTATGTGTAAAAAGAATATAAAACTGGGGCTGGAGAGATAGTATAGCAATGTGGCACTTGCCTTGCTTGCAGCCAACCTTGGCTCAATCCCCAGCACACCATGTGGTCCCCCGAGCCTGCCAAAGGTGATCCCTGAGAGGAGAGCTAGGTGTAAGCCCTGAGCACCTCTGGGTATTGCCTGACATTCCCCCCAAGTAACAATAACAATAAAAAGTAAAAGAATATAAACTGATTAACGATACCTTATTCCTGTTCTTTTAAGCACATACTAGACAATTTGTTGGCTCTTCATATTTTAACTTTTTACTTGCTTATCCAATTTTAATAAGAAATTCCATAATAATAAATGATTACGGACTAGGTAAGTAAGATATAACATTATAAAGAAGACAACAGCTACAAGTTTAAAAAGTGAAAGCTGACAAATGATGGCTATCCCCTATGGAAGACAGATTTTTTTTTAACCAGGGTACCCTGAAATTTCACAAAATAAAATTGCTAAATTTTGAGCTACACATAATTATATGCTTTGGCACTTACTATTTTTCCATAGATAAGTATTCCTCTGGTCATGTTTGTTTCCTTGTTAGAGGCTCACCTCAATACAAATATCAAATTGGAAAAACTTTTTTCACCTGGAAGAAACAAATTGTAAATGTCCTAAGAATGTGACCTCATTTTTAAAAATAATACTTAAGGAAATATCTTAACTGAGCTGGAGAGATAGTACAGCAACTGAGGCATTTGCCAGTAGCAATCCCTGAGTATCACTAGGTATAGCACCAAAACAAACAAAACAGAAAATAAAAGAAGAGATCTTGATTTAAAAAAAATAGCTTAAATTTATAAAGTAAAAACAGGGTAACAAATCAAGGAGTATTTTCCAAGATCTGGAAAAGCATCATGTTTTATCACACCAAATATACTGCTTGAATCAGTGGGTCTCAACCACTGATCTGCAGAACAGTGTAAATGTGCAGGTGTGAAATGGTTGAAGAACCACTGAATACGATAATTGAATTTACTGTGGGTTTGAGATCCAGTAGGATTACTCCAATTATCTGACACTTCTAAATATCTTGGTTTATGGAAGAAAATTAATGAAACTACCATTTCTATCTAATTTACTTATTTGTTTTAAATAAAAGAGCTTGCACATAAGGGAAAGACAATTTTCTTATTTTTATACCTCTATTTAGTTTAACTTCTATGAAATTTAACTTCATAGCTCTTTACCTGTTTACTCCCCTCAAAATATATTTTGAATACTCATTCAAAAGGATACCTTATTCATTGCTGAATTTTGTATCATGTGTAAGATATGGGATCAACTTAGGTGCCCAACAACAGATGAATTGATTATGAAGTTGTGGTTTATATATACACAATGGAATACTATGCGGATTCAAGAAATGATGAAATCATGCAATTTGCTACAATCTGGTTGGAAATGGAATACCGTGTTGAGTGAAGTAAGCCAGAAGAAAAAGACAAACAGGATGATCTCTTGTCTGTGGCATATAGAATAACTGGTGAAAAAATATATAGTAATAAAGGGAAATTCCTGGTTCACCCATGACCCCAGAGTTTAGAGAAAGAAAGGAGGGAGTAGGAAAAACGTTTTAGGGGAGGGGAAGGAAGAAGAGAAAAGGAAGTAATAGGTGAACAGGGATTGGTCTTCAATTATACAGGTGATGTAGGAGACTTGTATAACCATATATTTAAAACACCACACTGAAAACATGAGCTCTAAGCTACAACCACTGAATTGTATAATGTGCCTATCAAGTTGACAGGTGACAGGGAGAGTGAGAAGTGTGAGGTGGGGAGGTAATATGAGAACACTGCTAGACTAAAGTTGACACTGGTGGTGGAATTGGTGTTGAAATATTATATGCCTAAAACTCAGCTATGAATAGCTTTGTAAATCATGGTTCTTTATTTAAAAATAAAATTATTAGAACATATTTTCTCCCCAAACCCCATTGAGTTTGAAAGCCAGTTCTAAAATATCACATCTCAAAAAATTAATTTCATATCAAAACTGATTCTATATTTTTACACTAAAATGTATATAGTGACTTATGTTTTTTTACTTGTATTGCTTTATTAACTGTACATATGGCATATTATTTGTGGGTTTAGCTTAAACTATGTCAACATTTTCAGCAGTTCTGGACCAACTCATACCTATGGATTCTGGGCTCTACCCCGGGGATCTCTTAAAATTTGGTAGAATGTTGTTGCTTTTTAATTAAAAAAATACATTTAAGTTATAATACTATTCACTATGTACAGCACATAGTATATATAATTTATAAATAGAACACCTATATTGAATGATACTTGCTCATCATTTTTTTTTGGATAAAGGATATTTGATGATATGTTTGGGGAGCATTCTCCCTTTTTTTTTGACCTCTTCCTTATTGTCATAATAAACATTTATCTCTAATCTCTAGCCCCTGATCCTTTTTCATTGATACCCCTTTCCTTCCTAGCACTTTTAGGCTAACAGAACACTGACACATGTCTGGAGCCAAGAGTACCTGAGTGTTTGTGAACAAGCACACATCTTGTGAAAGTCTAAGACAGTCAGTCTTCCAGAACCAAATATCTACCCAGGAGGATATTTAAACAAAAGTTAGAATGGTTTCACTCTACTAACAAAAAGATATGAAATGAGATGCAAGCAGGAAAGGCAGGATTTCTTCTTCTATATTTGTCATTGGATTCTTGGTCCGTTATTGCATTATGATGTTTAATTTATTGAATGATGGCATTTGTTACATTTTGTGTTCTGTTGGCTCTGTATAATCTGAAGGGAGAATTTTGTATTATTCATCTTCATCCCCAGGATCTGAACAGAGTAGGTGTTTAATAAGTGTTTGTTCAATAATTGTCTTTCAATCCCATATTTTCCTTTTTTGTACAAATCATGGAAAGGAAAATTCTTTGTTTTCAAATCATAGCAGTAATAAAATTACTATTTTAAATATAATACTAGGGATTTATTTATTTATTTATTTTTAGCACCTGAAGGTGCTCAGGGCTTATTTCTGGCTCTGTGCTTAGGTATCACACCTGGTGGGGAACAGGGGACCGTATATGGTGTTGGGATCAAATCTGGGTCATCTGTGTGAAAGGCAAATGCCTTATCCACTATATTAACTCTCCAGCCCCATATTTTTAAAAGTATTTGACTAATTACTTACATTAGATGAAAGACATTAATACATAGATATCTATTCATCTGGGTATAACTACTAAAAATAAAAATACTTTTGGGCTGGAGCATTAGTATAGCTGTTAAGACATTTGTTTTGCTTGTGGCCGAACTGGGTTTGATTCCTAGTATCCCACATGGTCCCTTGAGCACTGTCAGGATCGATTCCTGAGTGCAGTGCAGAGCCAGGAGTAACCCCTGAACATCTCCGGTGTGCCTCCCTCAAAATAAAAGGAAAAATATTTAATAATTAGTGACAAAGGGAATTCTTATTGGAATACACTCACTGGCACAGGAAAACATGAATATGAGATATAATAGACATTACTTTGGTGGGAATAGATATTTGGATGGTGTCCTCTTATGTCCATTCCCACGAATACCCTAACAACAATCTGTTTATTATAAAGGTAAAGAGCATGTCTGCTTTGCTCATCATTATATCCCCACTGCCATATAATTTGACAAACATTTCCAATAAACACATTGATTAATTTTAGTATTTCCAGAGTATTATACTTAAAAGAATATCTAGATTTAATCTTATAAATTGCCTCTTAATTATGCCAGTTAAAAATAATTGCATATATTTTTTATAGTAGTCAAAATCTGGAAACAACCCAAGTTTCCAAGAACAGATGACTGGTTAAAGAAGCTCTAGTATGTATGCACTTTGGAATACTACTCAGCTATTGAAAAAAAGAAGTCATGCAATTTACCACTGCTCAGATGAATCTGGAGAATATTATGCTGATTGAAGCTAGTCAGGAGAAGGATAGATTTAGAATTTTTCAAATGTGGGATATAAAGAAACATAGTAAGTAAGTAACAAATGGACAGAGGCAACAGAAAATTAGAACTGGTCTACAGAATTGAGCTTACCACAGGGGATGGTGGGTGTTACAAAAGGGTGGAGAGAAGCAGAGGCTCTGGTGGAGGGTGTGGTGTGGGAATGTTGTGTGCATGAGACCCTGTCATTAACAATATTGTAAGTCATGGTGCCTCAAGTTTTTTTCTTTAATTTCAAGCCGCTATCACTTTATATATAAACTGTAGGAAGCTTGTTTGACTCAGTGTGACTCGATATTTACCTGGATCATTTGTGATTGTTAATATTTTAGTCTTTCCAAAACTCATATCTGAAATCTCTAATAGGAATAATAAAATATATGCCATATAACTTTAAATGTTAGAGGAATTCAGTGTATTAACATATGTGGAAGATTTCTTTATACTATAATCAAATGTAAGGTATTAGTATTTTCCCTAATTATTATTACCATATCCACCGCTTTCCAATTAGTATGTGAGGTATATCTAAAAAAAATTTTATAGCTTTAAGAGTAAAACTGAAAAAATAAATAAAAATAACATGCTTTTTGTGGGTGGGTAGGATAAGGCCACACCTCCTAGCTCTCAGATCACTGCCAGGACTACAGGGTCACTTCTGGCAGTGCTTGGGGGACCATATGCAGTGCCAGGGTTTGAACCAGGGTTGCCTTGGGCAAGACAAGTGCCTAAACCTCTGTACTTCTTTCCATTCATTCATCACAAACTTTAATTAAACACTGTACCATTTGGGTTGGTATGGCTATAAGGACCGTGAACATGAACATCAATAAAAACTCTTAAATTAGTTCATGATTTTGAGGAAATGACAGCCATGAAAACAGCTAGCTAGAAAATAGAGGGAAATGTGCGATTGTGGAAATATGTACCAAGCAAACTGGGTTGCAGTTCTCAGAGCAAGGTCATGATGGCCAGGGGAAGGTAGGAAGTTTGGAAAAGTTTCTAAGATAGACAAGGCATGTTAATTTAGATAGAGCCAGCTTCTATCTAAAATAAATATTTCCTTTTCTATTATCATTCCTTTAGCTTTCCATAATCATGGCCTTGTCCCTTTCTCCAGGCCAAGTTTTCATTCTTCTATGGCTATTCAAAAACATTCAGCTTTAAAAATTCTACATAAAGTGAGGTTCTATAAATATAGCTGGACAATTGTGACATTTGGAAATGAGATATTTTGTTGTTGTTGTATATCCCATTGTATAAGTTTTTTGATCTCCCATTGTATAAGTCTTATTAATGAAGTGCAGCTAAACTTTTTATATCTTTCAAATAGATTCAATGAAAATTTACAGATCTGAGGTGACTGGATCTTTTTGGAATGAGAATTGTTTTTAATCTCACTTATATAGTTTCTCTTCTATAAAGTACAACTAAATTTGATATATAAATCTTAAAATATTGAAAATAAAATGACAAATGCTCAGTTAAGATTTTAATATTCTTAAAAATAAAAAGGCAGAAATATATTAAACTTTATTTTAATATACATTGGCAGAGTATATTAAAAGTTTTAATAAATTTAGCTCTGTGAACATACCACTTTATATTTGAGGCTAAGCTGTCAACTTAGAAGAAAAGAGGTGAATTAATCATTTACTTTCTTATAAGCATAGTTTGCAATAGCATGAGGTTTATGTTGGCATTCCAACTTTACAACATCTGAAATTACTTATGTCTGTGTTTTGTATTTAGTGGTATCTCTATGACCAGATTAATTCCTTTTTATACATTACAGAATATGGATTTTCTGTGACAGGCTAGCACACTTTTTCTCTTACCCTTTTAATATATCTTTTAATGCCTTTTAATATATTTTAAACTCAAAATATATTCAAGAGTTAAGAGCTGAAGTATAATTGAATGTATGTAACATATGTTTGTAAACTATAATTCCCTAATAAGTATATTCCTTCAGAAATATAATGAGATGACAGATAAAATCTTGAAATTCTAGTTTCCTTAGTCAATTTTTTAGTAGTCAGAGAACTATTTTGGAATCTTTTCTCCCCTCCACCAAATATGTAGCTCATACAATCTATTTCATGAATCAGGAGATGTGGAAGAGTTAGAAAATTATCAGGCACTTGGTAAGGATTCAGTAAATCAGAACTGTTGTCATTACTGCTATTTCTCCAATGACTTTTCTTTTAACTCAAATAGTGTCTCGTGAAGTATTAGCATCTGGGTTGACTCAAGCCACTTACCAAGATCAGAATAAAGCTGTTAACCCTGGAGTCATTTCCTGTCCTTTCTAATTGTACTTAGGAATATACTAAAGAGAGATAACTCATTAACTGAACAGATAATTGCAAATTCCTGTTTGTGTGTGTGCGTGTGTGCGATTGCACACACATGGTGGGTGTGCATGCACTCATTCACATGTGGAGATCACCAATGCAATGAAGAAAAACCTTAGAATATGAGAGAAAGGGACTACAGAAAGAGACTTGAGAAAAACAATCTAGTTTAAGTGGAGAGTCCTGGGGCAGGTCAAAATGGGCAAGGAAAGGAATTTTCGAGAAATGAAAATGCTGTGCAGGTGGCTACCCTGCAGCTTAGCTTGGGTCATCTATGATCCTTTCCAGCTGTGAACATGTGCACTGTGGCCTAGTGGCCCAGATGTTCTTCTTGTTCTTTATGTTGCATAGCCCATAAAATTAAAACAGTATTGGGATTTAATTCTAGACCTTCCATTAGCGGTCCTATCATCAATATTTAATGTAGATGTTTTTCAAAAATGTTGTCCTCATAAAAGAAGACTGATTTGGGCCAAGACAACATACAACAAAGGGCCTATAATTTATTCTCAGTTATGTCTGCCTTTCCTCTCCTCCCCTCACTCCATTTCTAGTTTTTCTCCTTTAAAGTTATTTCTACCTTAGAAGTTACAGAGACATATGATTGTGTGGTTATTTCTACTTATGAGTTAAAGATACCTAAAAAAAACAAGTACTAGTTACATGTGCTAGTTACCTGACAGCAAAGGCAGTTCATTGAAAATAGATATGGAGCATATGCTGGAAGTTTCAACATTGATGATACTATTACTCATGAGGATATAGATAAAATATAAAACATGGTATTTGGCCTCCAGAAACTTGCAGCCTTGTTATAATACCTGTAGAAAGTTAATAGAGATTTAAATAGAACCATTGCATTGTGTTTTGGAGGAAAAGTCCATACTTTCTTCTGATGTCTTTCTCTGGTTTTGACCTTGATTCAGGTGACTCTCAGGGGGACTAGAAATAAGACTTGAAAGTCCAGTTGAACACAGAGAAATAAATAATGGGTAGAACAAAATAAAATTTTATCATTTTGGACCTCAAAACTAAGTTCCTAAAAGTCACCTTTTCTAATTTTTTTTGTTCTGACCTACAAAATAAATATTTCTGGCTGAGAAAGGGCATTTTTATCTACCTAGTGCTCTATCTGGCAAAGCAATGCCTATTTTATTCCAGTCACTAAACAGGGTGATTTCATACAGCCAAATAACTAAGATGCAATATTATGACAGAGAGTTGATGGTTGACTGGAGGTTACTTATTTTGTACCAATAATCTGGCTGACATACTATGCACATTACTCACACATTCGGACTTAAATTCTCTCCAAAGACAACACAGACACTTAGAAGACCAAAGTGTAGAGGTGAACAATAATGAAGATTATCTGACTGCAAGGTACAGAGTCTTTTTGTGAACATATGCTGTGAGTAGTAGATAAAAGCTAGATTTTAATCCAAATTTCTGTTGTGTGTTGTCAGAACAACAGTAACCTTAATGAACAGGAAAGTGCTTAGAGGGGCGAGATACGTAAGTATTTGAGTTTGACAATCCACTGGCCATGCTTAGCAAGCTGTGGTAGCATGTGGTGAGGGATTGTGTTACACATCAAACCCTATCATTGACAGTATTGTAAACCACAATGCTTAAAATAAAATTTTTTTTTGAAAAATGATGTGGTGGGCAGCCTGAGTAGATCAGGACAGTGAAATAGACCTGTTCACAGGAAGAGAGGCCACATAAGGCCTTATGGAGGAAAGGCTAGATTGGATGTGGCCGGTGATCAAAGCACTGGTGACAGAAATATGGATACCAAGCCAGACCTAGTGCATATGAAGGCATATGATTATGGAGCAAAATGATAGTTCCAGTAATAGAAATTTGTTATAAAAATGACATACTAATAAATTTTATATTCTTGGAATATTTTTAGTGATTATTGTGTTTTTTATTTGCAATTTAAAAATTATAATTTTTTTCCATTTCTTGCTTGTGTTTTAAAGACTATGAAAGGTAAAAAGCTTATCTGGGAGAGATATAGCAAAGTTATGCCGATTATTAAATTTTAAAATGTTGTGAATACTGTCATCTGCTGTCAAGCACAACACTGATTTCAAAAAGAAAATCACCATGCCATGGTAAATCAGGTGAAAAAAGCCACAGGCTATGAGAAAAGTGAAAGGAGAGGCTCAAGACTTGATAATGTCACCAGTGATATATAAATATGTGGATCTGTGTATTTAAAAACAAAAGAAAATATCCTGAGGAAAAAATGTTAGCACAGTTTTACACAGGATAACATTTTAAAGAATAGATAAATATTGCTACAGACATGATGCTTCACCTTGAAGTTTTAGCTTAAAGATCTAGGTACGAGGCTTGTGAATTTTTGTGAAGGCATTAAAGGTAGAGTGAAGATGATTAGAAATCAGATGGGAATTTCTAGTACCACATGTGAATGGATATGGCTCACAATATGTGATCTGTAGTATGATTTTTGTCTGTGTATATTTTATATTTATACTCCAGCTCAGCTGTAAGACATTTTTATTGTCACTTTTCACAGAAGAAATAAAACACATAAAATTAATGTAATGTTCAATCTTTCCTCTAACATACCGAATGGGTTGGAAAGAAATTGTAATTTCAAAATAAAGGTTGTAACAGAATGAACTGCAATGTTACCCTTATAGATTCCTGGTCTCCAGGCTCCCTTTGCAGGAGTATGTACCATATTGTTACAACTTTAGCTATATTTTCCAAGTTCTAGATATTTTTGTTGTTCGATTATAGCATTATTTTAGTAATTAACTGCCTTGATGTAGATCTCAGAACTAGCTCTTGTAGATGCCAGGAATTAAATGTATCTGGAATTAAATATACATTTGATAGCACATCAGGTAGGGCGGTTGCCTTGCACACGGCCGACCCGGGTTCGATTCTTCCATCCCTCTCAGAGAGCCCAGCAACTACTGAGAATATCCTGCCCAGCAGAGCCTGGCAAGCTACCCATGGTGTATTCGATATGCCAAAAACAGTAACAAGTCTCACAATGGAGACGTTACTGGTGCTCGCTCAAGCAAATCCATGAACAATGGGATGACAGTGCAACAGTGCTACAGTGAATCATTTAATGAATTTAATGGATGGACATAAATAATCAATCCTAAATTCACTATGGATCCAATTCTAGACCTGAGTGGAATGGAAGTACAGTGAGTGGAAGAAAATTTAATATTGAAATACTGTCTCCTTATACTTCTCAAATCTTCTTTGGTTGGTTTGGACTTTAATAAAATGATTAAGAGTATGGAAATAGAATTGTCCATGGATTTTGTAATGTGCCTGCCAAGTTGTCAGGTGAGGGTTGGGATGGGGAGGGAATCTGGAAATACTGGTGGAAGGAAGTAGATGCTGGGTGAGGGATTGGTGTTGAATTACTGTATGCTAAACTCAACTATCAGTGACTTTGTAAATCATGGGTCTTTAATAATAAGAAAAATACTACCAGAGTCTCAAGTGGAAGAGCCTGACAAGCTACCTGTGGCTTATTCGATATGCCAAAAACAGTAACAATAATGGGCCTCATTGCCCTGACCCTGAATGTAACAGGGATGAATGGAGACGTTACTGGCTCCTGTTTGAGCAAATTGATGAGCAATGGGACGACAGTGATACAAGTAATACTGCTGCCTAGCTCATTGAATTTTTTCTAACAGTTATATGAAGTCATATACAGAAAATTCTTAGTACAGTGCTTGGCACATGCCAATGGTTTAGTATTGGCACTTTTATCATTGCTTTTGTTTTTATCCATCATTGCCACTACAACTAATCCTGTTGCCGGTACTTTGCCAGCATAGTCTTTGGTATATTGAAGGAAACCAAAAATTAGTGACTGTGAGAGAAGGAGACCTAGTACTTTTGAACTTCAGTTAGTTTTCGCAACTACTTAGTGAACACGTCCATCTATGTATGGGTATATTCTAACTCAACATGTCCAAAAGAAGATTCATCATTTTGTTCCCACGCTATTCCTTCTCATGAATTTTCACTGTCATTAGTATTATCATAACTTACCGAAGCTGGAAATCTCAATTTTCTCTTTCTTCCTCTACATTCTATAGGTCTTTTATTCATTCAACTATGATTTTACTGAGAGCTGGGTGCCAACCCCTTTCCAAAGTATTTCAAAAATAAGCATGACTAATATGTCATCTTTGTTTTTAAGAATCTTTGGTATAAGGCAGATATGTAAACTATGAAGTACCTAAAAATCCTTATCAGTAGAACTACTACAGTAAAATAGGTTGACTGACACTTATAGGAGCTGAGTTAAAAATTATATTGTTATTATTCCTATATGTAGCACCCACTTAAGTGCAAAGTGGACTTTATGTGTAAAGTTGATGAAGGCTATAATTATTGTGTTCATTCTGCGTTTTTAAATTTTTGGCTTGGGTTAACAAAACGTCTTTGTCAGGAAAATTACTGTTATACTTATTATTTTCATTTTGAATGCTAAAATATGTTCTTTCACATGACAGTGTCTTTACAGTAAATATTTTTCTATTCAGAAAAAATATCCTTCAGTTGGGTGTGTGTATATGTGTGTGTGTGTTTGTAGAAGCGAAATAATTTGAAATTGACTTTAAGTTTAAAATTTTTCTACCCTTCAGTTTGGATTTATAAATTTAGTTAAGCCTTTACTCTTAGTAATTGTGTCTCTACAAATAAAACCTTTATTTCACTATAAATTTCAAATTTCCCAAATAATTGTATGGGAAGATAATTTTCAAAATATTCCATCAATAAGTTAGTGAAGAGCTCAGGAAAAATAACTTTCAAAATAGGGTTAAAGGATAAATTTATCTAGGAACAGAGTCAAAGATTTA
The DNA here is from genome assembly GCF_027595985.1 of Sorex araneus. Lineage (NCBI taxonomy): Eukaryota > Metazoa > Chordata > Mammalia > Eulipotyphla > Soricidae > Sorex > Sorex araneus. The sequence continues at coordinate 332,214,985 of NC_073303.1, forward strand.
TTCATTCTTTCACCAAATATTTATTGAGTACCTTCCCCTGCCAGACTCTGATCTAGGAATGAGAGAGGCAGCAGTGAGTAAAATATAGTCCTCCCTGAGGCAGCAGATGCTTTCCTGGGAGAAAGGAAAAGAAATAAACAATTAGGCAGCAGGAAGAAGCCAGGCAGCAATAAAATCTCAAAAATGAATTAAAATAAGGGCAATAAGGATGAGAGTAAAGGATGTGACATTAGAAAGATGGGGTGGTGGGGACTTTTCGTTTTAGTGAGGTTGGCAGTGAGACTTTATTAATTCTCATAGTTCTGGACACAGACACTTGAATCCACATCCCCTGTTCTGCACCCAACCTTCCCTTTCACCCTACAGCACCCTCTTTACGAGGTTGTGCTGGTAATGGACTGGATGAGAAAATAGCTTTCATTGATTACTATACAGTCAGCCACGTGTGGAGATTGTCTAGTGTGGTACACAGTGTTGTAACAATAGTTTAAATACTTTGCAATCGGCATCATTATCGAGGGGGAGACAAAATGCTTTCTTTCAAAATCAAGCACCAGCACAACCAGAGCACACTGGTTGGCTTAGCATCTCCAAGTGAGCACATTTTTATCTTACATTCTGTGATCTCATGATCACAAAGAGATTTTCCTTTTTACTGTTTAGGAAAAATTACTCCCCACTCCATTTTTTAAAAAGTTGAAAATCTCACTTGGATATTAAGAATATTTACTTTGGCCTATTAAATATTTATGTTACCCCTCCCCTGAAAAGAGAGATTTTATGACCTTTTGCATTTTTAAAGTAAAACCTTCCATCTGGTTAAAAAGTCTCTTTTTTAAAAAAAAATTCCCTTGGAGTGTTTATATTCTCTGGTAAATGCAATATTTATTCCTTAAAAAATTTGCTCTAGGGTGAGTTCATTTTGACCTGATGTAATTCAATCCAAAAGGAAGTCCAAAAACATAAGTTAATGAAAGCTTAATGGAAAACCATTATATTTATATGTAGTTTAGTGCCTTAATATTCTCCTAAATTGTATGACTTATGATGTTTAATTTGTCTTTTAAACATACAGGTTTTAGTTACCTAACTCAATGAGTGCTGCTTCATTTGAGGGCAATCCTTTATTGAAAGCAACTCTTTTATAATTAGCTCCCACAGACACGTGTCTCTACATATCAGTTGGATATGATTTCTAATCAGTTAATTTTTTAGCCATAAGAAGAGGTTGGTGTATAATCCATGGCTTGGGTTCCAATACATCGGATTCAGTGTTAGTCTGTGAGTAATGTGAAGTACTCAATTACTTAGTATTTTCAAGGGAACAAAACTGATTTCTGAGACCAGAGATATATCTGAATCAAATCCCCTGCATGCTCTAGACCTTCAGTTCTATCCCTGATATCACATTACCAGCCCCCACCACTGCTAGGGAGGCCCTTGGGCATCACCGGGTACAAGTAGGGTCACCTTGCCCTGTCTGAGCTTGGAACTGTCAGGCCTACACAGCCCATGGCTCTTACATGTAGTTGTTCCAGGGTTCCCTCACCTCTGCTTGGGAAGCCCATAAAATCTGATTTATTCTAGTTTTTGAAAATGGTAGATACCATAGAATCATAAAGAAATTTATCCTTTCTTTCCCTCATTTAACTTACTCCAGAGGACATGAACGATACTAATTTTAATTGCTTAGGTTTTTTTAATTTGCTTATTAAAAATTAAAACAAAATTTATAATTTTAAGTTTTATCATGCAGGGTCTTTAAAGTTATTTTCCGTCTTTATTAAGTGTAACTGACAAAGAATAAGATATTTTAGTGTACATTTGATGATTTGATATATGTACATATTGAGAAAGGCTTTCCCTTATTTAATTAACACATCTGTCCCCTCACATATTTACCCTTTCTGGTGTGTGTAAAACCTGGGTCTGGAGAGAGAGTGTAACAGGTGGGGCACTTACCTTACATGTAGCTGACCCAGGTTCAATCCCCCAGCACCACATTGGGTCCACAGAGCCCTGCCAGGAGTGATCTTTGAGTGCAGAGCCAGAAGCAAGCCAGGTGTGGCTCAGAAACAAATGTTGTTTGTGGGGGCACGGGGGGGGCAGGGTGGAGGGGACCTACTCTCTTAGCAAATTTTATTTTTTAATTTTTTTTAGAAAACTTTAATTGCACAATAAGGAACTCTCGAGTGTATTCATCATGTTATACATTAGATTCTCAGATTTTATTCTTATAACTAAAAGTATGTATACTCTTAACCAGTCTCTCCTACTTCCCCCATCCACTGGTCTCTTGCAACCACATTTCTGCTCCTTTTTTCTATAAAAGAGGTAGTTTTTGAAAAATTCCATGTATACCGTGCAGTGTTTGTATAGTGTGTCTCTAATATAATGTCATCCATATTGTTGTAAATGGGAGTTATTTCTTTCTTTTAAAAAGGGTGAATAACATTTTTTTAAAAATCAATTCATTCATTGATATACACTGAACTTTTCAAGACATTGACTATTGTGAGTAATGCTATAATAAGTATGGAAGAACAGATTCTCCCATGAATCTTTCTTCAAGATTATTGTTTCAGGGGCCAGAGCGACAGCAGATAAGACAAGAGCAATAGCACAGCGGGTAGGGCGTTTGCCTTGCACACGGCCAACCCAGGTTCGATCCTTGGCATCCCATATGGTCCCCCAGCACTGCCAGGAGTAATTCCTGAGTGAAGAGCCAGGAGTAACCCCAGTGCATAGCTGGGTGTGACCCAAAAAGAAAAAAAAAAGAGAAAGGCTATCCTTCCCCATTGTATATCCTTGGCCCTTTTGTAAAAACGTAATTGATCATATATGCATGGGATTATTTCTGGGCTCTGTTCTACCTTATTTTCTGTTTTTAGACTACTATTGTACTATTTTGATTATGATAATATTTTCTTAGCAATCTACATATAAATGAAATCAGGAAGAATCATGCCTCCACCTTTGTTCTTATTTGTCATGATTGCTTATCTCCTTCTGCCATTCTATCTCACCCTAAGGTGCAAATAAACTATAAGTGATCAGAGACTTGTTTTATCTGTTTTAATTCAGTATATAGAACAAATCATAGTTCATTGTGTGTGTTGGGGGGGAGATCCTTTTCATCTTGGACAATAATTACCAGACATGTGGTAAGTGCCAAATAAATGTTCACTGCATTAGTTATTCATTTAATGGAATTACATTCATGCGATTAAATGCACATTTGAGAGCAGTTTTTAACTCTGCAATTTAAAAGTAGAAAAATATAAGTAAGACATATTTTCTCCTCTAGAAAGTAATAAGTATATAGGTGAGCTTCAGATCTTTTGGGAGAGGTGGTTGAGCCACATCTGTTGGTACTTGGGGGCTGTTTCTGGCTCTGTGCTCAGGAATGAGTCCTGGTGGTGCTCAGGGAACCATAATTGGCAGGGGATTTGAACATGTGTAACTGCTGCTACAGATACATGGAAGACATTTACCTTATCCTACAGTACCATCTCCCCAACCCAGCCTCAGACCTTTTAGTTCCAGTGATAGCATTTTACTTTTCTTCCGAGAAAGCTGACTTCCTGAGCCACTCCTAGGAACCCCAGAAAGATACCATGAGAGGGCACCTGAGACATCAGTGGATTTGCTCTGCCCAGCGGGGGCAAGTTTTGAACACGTCCACCTGCATGACCTGCTCCCTTACCAGTGTGTAATGAGGATTTTCTCTGCACTCCTACCCCAGGGCACAGATTGAATGATTATAAAGGCTGGGACTCAGTAGTGATGCTTATCTAGTCTGCATTTGGGGTATGGCTGAATTTACCTCCTACTTGCTGGTGCATTTGACCTTCCTCACTTTACAGAGGACAAGTAAAAGAAGGTTCTCATTTATTTGTCAGTAGGAATTGGGCAAGAGTGTACATTGTCTCGAACTTATTCCTGACTCTGTACCAGGATCACTCCTGGCAGTACTTGGGGGACCATATGGGAGTGCCAGGAGTTGGCTGTGTCCCAGGCAGATGCCCTACCTGCTGTACTACCTCTTTAGTCTGCAAAAGTGTGAATTTTCTCATTATGAGGCAGTGCTATTTCCAAGACATAGTATTTACTCAACTCATGGTTGGACAAGATGCATGACATCAAGTGCAACCCAAATATTCTGTCATCTGGGTGCCGATTAGCATCAGGAATGAGAACAATTTTACCTTTGTTCATGAACTGCAGACTGACATCCACATTGCTTAATAAGGACTTGCATGTCCTCTTCTGTCCAGGACCTTGCCACCCTAGTCAGTTAATTATTTAATTCCTGATATCAGAGGACCTAAGGGGAAATCAAGAACCATGGCCTCAAAGAGGAACGAGCGGCCACTCCCTTCACTGCAGACTTTGAGACCTTGAGCTAGTTCCTTAGTGTTTCTGAACTTCTGTCTTTATAGACAGCAGATGATAAGAACACTTCCCTATGGTTATTGTGAAAATTAAATGTAAGTAAATTTCTTAGTAAGAGCTTATAGTGAATATTAGCATTTGTTAAAGGATAATTATTTTTAAAAGATGAAATCCTAACTCTTTACAAATATCAAAAGAATATGTGTCAAGGAGCAGAAGAGATAACCCAAAGACTAGTGTGCGTATTTTGCATAACTGGGAGCCCGGCGACCATATTGTTTCCCAAGCACAGCTACAGTGTGACCCTGAACTCTGAGCCTGAGCACTGTCAGATGTGGCAAGACAAAATGAAACAAGAATATATGTCCAGGACTTACTTAACACATTAATGAGAGTCAGTAAGGGGTGAGTTCAAAGGAAAATCCAGAGTAGGTACATACAAAGGCAATCAAGAATGATATCATAGAAATTTTCATAAGTTTGTAACTGTAAAAATTTTAAAAATAAATAAATAAATTAGAAGGGATGTTGATTGTACAAGCATAAAATTATTCAAGATTTTCTAACAAAAAAAAGAATGATATCATGAATTTTCTCAATAGATGCAAAATTACTTTCTTTCACCTGGAGAGGAAAATGAATTGCTCTTCTAGTTGACAACATTACTTTGCATGCTTATGGGCAAAAATCACTTACATTGCTCTTACTTCAAGTTGTGAAATAGCTAAAAACAAAAAACAAAAAAAAAAAACCCAAAATCCAACAGTGCAGAGACCTGATAGAATTAGTTATTCTGGAAAGTGAACTAGGCAAAAGCTAGTTTTTCATTAAAAATATTTCTGGTCAGTCAGGTAGATAGCCCAGTGGTTATAGTGTGGGGACTTGAGTTCAAACCCTAGCACCATAACATATTCTAAGCACCACCAGGTGTAGACCTAGAGGCTTCTGAGCATCTCTGAGGTGACACTGTGGCCCTAGCACCAAAAGGCCCAAGCAGCACCTCCTTCTCAAGCTCTAGTGATGGATAGTTCACCAAGTATCACCCACCAATAGTGGCCCTTGAGACCTATAAGCAGTGTTTGGGAGCAACCTCTCCTCATGTATATATTTCTGAACTATTCCCTTTTATCACAATTATTTCCTAAGAATATTTTTTGCCAGTGGTTCCTTTATTACATGATAGGATGTTTTGAGTACCAGTAAAATAATGGGGAAAGTTGCTATATAAGCTGTAACAATTTGTAAATAGCTGAGAAGTGAAATTCACACACAATGATTTGATTCCTACATCTAATACTTTCTACATGCTATTGGGTAAGTCATTTAATGTCTTTGTGCTCCTGCTCTTAGCTATGCTAGTGTATTTAAGACTCACTACACAAGGTTATTTTAAGAATTAGAAAAGGTAATATGTAGAAAATTACTTTGGGAAATAAAAACTGGTCTATAAGAATGAGACGTGATTTGATTATGGCTTTCAGCTTGGATTTGGGAGTCATTTTTCTTTAAAAAAAAACTATAGAATAGGAGATAGAGTGGTGAGTTCTTAAACTCACCTGGTCATTATTACTCCAAGTTATAAATCACATGGAAAGGTCTTTAACTCAGTACCAATGATTTACGGTTCTTCTGCTAACACAAAAGCACTTCTTCAGTTTTCACCCATCTGTCTTCCTTGCTCCATAGAGAAGGCAGTGGTGCCAGGGCTGGTAATGATGATCACGGAGACCATGTGTCCCTAATTAAACCTGTAAGGACTGTATTTTACTCTCCCCATCCGCTTCCCTAGGCTGTCATCCCAGAGTCTCCCCTGGTTATCATGTTTAAAAGAAGACCAGAAAAACCACTGATTCAGCCAGCCTGTGGAGACTCCAAGGAATTTTCAGGAATTGGGAAGGAAACCATTGGCCCAGCTCACTCCGCCCTGGTCCAGTTCTGGGTTTTGTAATTGACAAGGGTTGAAGAGGGTTTGGCGTGAGTCCAGGACATGACATTGAAAGCACTGGAGGGAGAGAGCCCTTGAGAGGGAGAGGATAGGACCACAGAGCCTGGAAAAGAGGGGACACGTGCTCTAACTTCCCTGAAGACGCTTCCACAGAGGCCAGCTTTCCAGCAAGACGAGTGCGAGAGGAAGTAACCCCAACAACAGGGCTAGGATTTGGGTTATAGAGGCAGAGGAACTTTCTGCCTACGTTGGTGAATACCATCACATTCAAGAGGTTTGTACTAGACTCCTCTAGAGACTTTTAAGAACAAGAATGGATCATTCTGAAATTGTACGAGAAAGGGTTTGCGTTCCCCTAGTGACTGAAGCCTTTCATATTTGAATACGGGACACAGTAGGATAGTACATCTTCTTCTCCTTGTTTATTATGAGTTAACTTGAGAAGTGAAGGTAGGAGAATTTGAGCATCTGAGTTGGTCTTCCTGTCTACCCCATCTCCTAACTTGTTTCCTTTGAGATAAGCCCCAGTACACCACACTTTTCTCTACCAGAACCTCCATGGCATCTGCCACTCCACCCTCAGTTACCAGTGAACTGACTGTCTCTCTGTGGACTGAGCATCTCCAAGGCTTGGTTTTTCAGCTCAGTGGCCACAGCCCCCAGAACAAGTCCTGCTACATAGTAGGGCCCCACAAATACTAGTTGCCTAAATGTATTAGTAAATGTCTCCTCGAGGAGCTGAAGTCAGACAACAGAGACCTCACTGCCAGAGACACTGACAGAAATCTCATTTAAAAGACAGTTTAGTCTGACAACCTTTGGACTCCAACTCTGGTTCATCATAAAACAGTAAGAGAAGCTGGAGTCCAAATTTCAGCATTCATAGTGAGACTATTTTCAGCTTTCTCAGAGACAGCATCTGTAAATAATCAGGCAGAAGTCTTTTATAAAACAACATAGAAAAACCTCAAAGACTATTCTAAGGCTGCAACATTTAAACAAGATTTTTAACCCATGGGGCCGCCAAAATCAACATGGAGCTTCCTGCACATAAAAGCCTGGAATTTCATAGCAGTGTGGGGGCAAACGCTATGATCGCATTTCCCCCTTTCTAAATTATATGCTGCTTAGTGTTAATGTGAGCAGAGGGCTGGGATGGAGACGGGCCTGAGGGTTACGTAAGTCCCACTACAACCTTCATTCCTTCTGTAATACAGCATCTGTGGTGACAGTGATTGAGGGAGCCACCAAGCTGGCTGGGCTGATGGAAAGCAAAAGGTCACTGGTAGGTCATGCCGTGATCTAAGTATCCCCATCTAATTTGTAATTATACTTTTACTCCACATAGAAAAATGATCAAGGACATTTGCCTTGTGAGTTTTTTCTCTAACTAGATGTTGTTCTTAAAACTGAGTTTAGTAGCAGCTGTAAAACACATCTGTGGCACATTCCAGAATCATTTTCTTTTCCTTCCCCTTTGGAAGAAGGATCAAGAGCCTTATTCTCAAATGAGAAGCAAAGGATGGCATTATTGTTTGAAATCATATGATCACGTTATCGCCCTCAGTCTGATGGATTACGTCTCAAGAGGAGAGAGCGTGTCTTCTGTGTCTCTGGAAGGGGCCACAGCACATTCTGACCAAGCCAACCTCAGTCACAACCACGTGGAACCAGAGTGCTCCCAAGTCCTTCTTTCAGGCAGGCCAACCCTATGTGTGTGGCCAGTCCGATATGAGAGCTGCCAAAAGTTTCTCAAAATACCTGAAAATCACTTAGAGGATCTTTTAGGGTGACATTTATGGCTACTGTGTTATCATATTTTGTACCTGGAAAAGCTAAAATTTGAACAACTATCATTATAGTTCCTATAGATTATATACTTTAAAAAATATATAATTAATGAGCAGGTGTGGTCCCACAATCCAAAGAATAAAAATAAAGGATTCATCTGGATTGCCACTGCTCAACTGCTCAACTTTTAATTTTCCACCATTAAAATCAAAACTCCCCCAAATTGGCTACCTAGTTGCTATTGACAAATAATATAGGTTTGATCATAAGTGTTCCTGTTTATTTATTTATTTACTTTCCGAACAAGGGCCAGTGTCCTTTCTGGTAACAAGGTCACCAACCCTAATAATTAGCTTACTTGAGATGTAGAAGTGTAGAAGTGTACAGGTGACAGGTGTAAAAGTCTAAAGACATTTGTGTCCACAACAAGCAGCAACTGGTTTGCTCGAGCATAGCTAACTAGTGAAGACATCCTGGGAAGAAACAGCAAGGCAGTTGGTTTAGCCACCAGCAGTTTGCCTGGGTTAACCAGATAAGTTTGACTGGTAGTTTATGTCCAAAAATTGACATGATGAGTCAGAACTCAATTCAGCTGGCATAACTCAAACACACAAAACTCATTCTTGGCCTCTTGTTGAGGAAGTGAGTTGGCAATATTTAAAACTGCTTCAGTGGCTGTTTGGAGTCTATTTGAAGAAGCTGGTAGAAAGACCCCAATGGCACTGAGGCCTAGATAAGACTTAAATCTGTGGCCAATCACTGGAATCAAGTACTTAAATATTTTCAGTGTGTTGAAGAAAGTGCCACTCAGCTTCAGTCTGGGTGGCAGAATCTTTTAAATGTGGCTGCAGAACAGACTTTCCGCACATTACTCATGCTGTGAAGTAGGTGATTTAAGCAATTGACTGCCCAAATTAAAGGCACAAAAAGGCAGACGTGTAATTCTTTTAATTACACCTCCAGATTTCTCCTACATTCCTTGGAGTCATTTGTGTTTGCTCCTTGCTTGATTAGCCTAACAGCAAAGATGAACAATACTGAGTATAGAAGTTCCATAAAGGAATAAAGCACCTCATTTCATTTGTTTCATCGTAGCGTTTCCTAGGAAATAAATAAAAGAGGCACCAATCTTAGAACTTGAAAAAATATGAAACCTGATTTTGATCGATTTTAGAAAATAGTAAAGCCTTCAAAAAATGAGTCATACCTTTGTACATTCTTGGCCACTTGCTCCTGTGATGGTTCTTTATATATATACATATGTGCACATATGTATATATATGTATATATATGGTTTATATCAACAGGCAAGAAGATTTCTTTTGGGTTGCACCCGGAGATGCACAGGGGTTATAAATATATAAGTGGACATATATATTTTTGTTTGTTTTGGGGGCATACCTGGTGTTGCTGGGGCTTATTCCTTGCTCTCTGCCTAGGAATCACTCTTGGCAGGGCTTACGGGACCATATGGGATGTCAGGGATTAAATTATGTCAGCTGCAAGCAAGTCGAGTGCCCTGCCCAAGAAACTACTTCCGCGGCCCCAAGACCTGTATCTTTTAAAGTTAGGTCCGTGTTTTAACATTTCAAAATCATTTAGATATAAAAACTAGTTGGAATAGATGTTTTTAAAACTACATGCTTTTTTCCCCTGCTAGATTACATGTAAAACTGGATATTGGAAATTAATCATCAGATTCCCTCGCTCTTCCTCCTCTGTCCTTCTTTCTAAGAAAGATGACGTGGCTTATCCTCCCTTCACAGTCAGAGCTGCAGGTTCCTGTCCTTACCCTGTTGGGAGTCATGCACTGACCCTCTGCACTTCTGCACTGGACCTCACAGAAAGTACTGCACTGGTCAGAAGGTTGCTGGGTCTTGGGACAGAGAAATAGCTCTCTAGGAGTCGTAAGGCAAACAAGTTTAACTTTATCTGCACCAATTCCTCACTAGCTGCACTTAACTTCAGCTAAGTCTTTCGAGTATGTAACGCTGATGAGAGAAAGGATATGAGAACATTCACGTTTCACATGTACACTAAGGCCACAGGCTTTGTTGGCATTTCCATGGGGGAAAACAAAGCAGGATAAATAGAAAGTGCTCGCTTGGATAAATTCAGCAAACTTTGGACTCTGGGGGTGGTCTGAAGTTGCTTGGTACCTGGGGAGGATAAAGCAGAGGAATATTGTAACCTGGGTGTTTGGAATGAAGAGGACGCTTGGCTGAGTAGATAATTGGCATTCTATGGCATGCCCCCAGCTGGGCTCTTTCTTCCCACCCCCCCAAAAAAAAAAAGTTTTGTGGGATTTTTTCTATTTTTTTCTTTGTCCGTTTTGGTACTGGGGATCCAAACCAGGGTTCACAATTCTACCACACTAAGCTACATTTCTAGCCCTGGGTCCTTTTCAGTCTTTAATAATTGATGATATCTCTGGAGGAGCTATTTCTCCCTAGCTAGATGGTTGTTTTTTAAGATGCAAAAATATAATATGTAAAAAGTAAAAAATACATACCATACAAAGAATTTGTTTTTCTGCATCTTTCTTAGTTACCATAGTTACTCTGTGAAATTACACTATCTTTTGCCAAATATGTGCCAAAAATTTGTCTCTAGAGCTTCATTGAATTTTGGATGCATGGTCAGGGATTTATATAGACCTTAAGTTATTTTCCAATAAGAAGCTTAACCTTGACTATGAAGGTGAATTCTTCCCCCTTCACTGAAACTTTTTGAGGACTTTGTGTGGACATTAAGATCTTTTCTATTATATTTCTGCAGAAGAGATTTATCTTGCAAAGGTTCTGTTGCTTTACAAAACTTAAGGCTTTCCCCCTTTCAGTGTACTTGGAAATATTAGGTAATAACTCATTTTCTGTAATTTCTCTGATGTTTCTGGCAATGACTCAAAGGAAACTTTCACTGTTCTAATATCAAAGAAACTTTGGGACTGAAATTTTAATTTAGTGGCACATGCTTCCATAAATTGCCATAAAATATTTTATCAGTTTATATGTATATGATTTTCCAGTTATCTATTGCTCTGAAACAACTTACCCTAAAACTTAATGCCCTGAGGCAATTTATTATTCTTATATCTCTAATCCTGTGTGCCAAGCATTCAAAATTTCAGCAGATACAGCTCACATCTGAATCACCATCCTGGGATCTGGGATGATAGGTGTTTCAGAGAACCCAAAGACATGGTGGGGCGGTCAAGCTCTCTCCCTCTGATGATGGGTTAACTTGGGCTTCCTCAGAGAATGGTGGCTGCAGGGTCTAGTCTTTATATCTGAAGCCTTCAGATTCCGATAACAAGTTTTGCAAGAGCTGGCAGAACCGTACAACTTAGATTGGATATTGGCATAGTACAGCTTCATTTCTGCCATATTCTTCTAGTGGTTAAGGTTTCACAAAGACTGGTAAAGCACTCAAAAGCCTCCAGTCTACCTGAAATACCTAAGAGAGCATATAAATTTCACCTCGAAGTGGAAGGAATAGCACAGAATCCCTGGTCATCTTTGTTCTACCATAGATGATAAGTCAACTTCCCAGAATTTTGCATACCCGCAGTATTTATCTTCTTTGTACTCACATTAAAAACTGCTGTTTCAGGGTTTTTCCAATATAGAAATTGTTGAAGACAAATAATTTTGTCAGCAATTTTTTGCCTAAAACTCAAATTATGATTCCATTATCATCTAAAATTTTGCATATTTTTCAGAGAATTTTTGTAACATCGGATTACATTGACTCTTTCATATTGTCATCTTCATTTTGTAGATGGGAACACTTAATTCTGAATGGTTTAAGTGGTCCAGATCACATGACCACAAATAGCCCAGAATTCATTTGGATGTCTGCCTTCACTGATGGCTTCCTTGAGTTACTTTTTTGTAAGTAGATAGTACAGAGGGTAGGGTACTTGCCTTACATATGGCTGGCTGACCTGGGTTTGATCCCTGGCACCTTATATGGTTTCCCAGCCCTGCCAGGAGCATTCCCTGAGTGCAGATCCAGAAGTAAGCCCAGAGTACCGCAGGTATGACCAAAACAAAAGCAACAACAAAAAAGAAGAAAGCGGAATATCAGAACTTTTAAAAATACATATCGTTTGGAATCTGTATTCTGGAATGAAGAAAAGATGGCTTGCTTCAGGGAAATACTTGGTGTTTGTGTGACTCATATACTTAAAATGTACTTTCACACCCATTGTCTGCATCTACATTCTGATCTCAGAGAAGAATGAGTAGCACCATTCTTTCAGATGAGGATATAGAAGTACAGAAATTTAGCTGATTATGGGTCACATGAATAACTGGTAAAGCACTCAAAAACCTTTCGGGGGAGGAATGTCCAAACCCATTGATGTTCAGGGGTTGATCTTTGCTCTGCACTCAGAAATCATTCCTGACAGTGATTAGGGGACCATATGGAATTCCAGGGACCCAAACCCAGGTCGACCTTATGCAAGGCAAGTGCCTTATCCACTGTACTATCTCTCTGGCCTGAGAATCTTTTGTTTTCCATTATAGTTCAGACAATAGGGTTGCAATAGTTTTTTGAGTTTATAGTATTAATGTACAGAGTTTCTGAGGTGCCAGTGACCCTCCATTCCTGTCCCTATGTCACTTCTCGTTTGACCTTCCATTCAACTTTTTGTTCCCCCATTATTTGTTGCTTGACAGTTAAGTTTTGGTGCATCTTATTATCTCCCTTAGCAACCACCCATGCTTCTGTGTTATTTTGCAACCTACTCATTCTCATCACCACCTCACTCTAAGCTGGGCTGTGATCCAATGTCCAGTGTTTATTATTGGTATTGTCCGTACCCTTGATTTACTTCTCTATATGCCACAGTTGAGTGAGGATATCTTATAATTGTCCTCCACCTATGACTTATTTCGCATAGTATGATACCTTTCAATTCTAATCAAGTTGCCACAAACTACATAACTTTATCTTTTCTGTACTTTTCCATTTATCTGTTGTTGGGTATTTGGGTTACTTCAATAACCTGGATATTGTAATAAGAATTTCAATGAATACGGATGTGCATATATAATTTTGAATTAATGTTTTTGTATCTGGGGGATACTAGAAATAGAATGGCTGGGTCAACAGGAAGTTTTATTTATATTTTGGGGGGAAATATTCATAGTTTTTCTCCACTGAAACTGGAGCAGATGACATTTCCACCTAAGTGAATGAGGGTTCCTTTTACACTACGCCCCTTTGAACACTTTTTCCCCCCTGTTTTTCCCCTACATGTCATTCTCGTATCATGCTGTACTTCACTATCACTGTGATTTGAGCTTCCTTAATACTGGGTACTGATAAACAGTACTTTTATATGTTTATTGGCCATACATATATCATTTTTCTATCGTTTTCAGCTTTCTTTTATTTTAAAAACGTTTTTCATTTTGAATTCACTATGGTTCACTATGAATGAAAAAGTTATTCATATTTGGGTTTCAGGGATACAGTGTTCGACACTGACCCATTCACCAGTGTCCACTGCCCTACACCACTGCTCCCCCTACCCCCTGACTTCCCATTCCCCTCATTTCCCTCCCACCCTCCCGCCTGCCTCTATGGGAAGCTTTATAGAGAGAGAACTTCTGACACTGTGGTTTATATTGCTGTTGCCAACAGGGATTTATGCATAACCCTTTACTAACTTTCAGCCCTCTCTCCTCTTCCTGTTCCTGGTTGAACACTTCCCTCCTCCCTTGTTGTAGTGTTCTCCTCCCGGTCCAGATCCCCCACCTCCAGCCCCAAGTGGCATGCCTCTTATCAATCTTTGTTTCTGCTGTCATTGGGTGTTTGTTCTGTCACTGTCACTGTCATCCTGTTACTCATCGATTTGCTCGAGTAGGCACCAGTACCGTCTCCATTGTGAGACTTGTTGTTACTGTTTTTGGCATAGCTTGCCAGGCTCTGCTGTGTGGGCAAGATACTCTCAGTCGCTTGCTGGGCTCTCTGAGAGGGGCGGAAGAATCAAACCCGGGTCGGCCGTGTGCAAGACAAACGCCCTACCTGCTGTGCTGTCGCTCCAGCGCATTATCCCACATGTGAGAGAGATCATCCCGTGTCAATCAGTAGGGTATTTTTTTCTTAATTTTAGCCCAAGTTCCTTTTCCCAAGACAGAAACTTTTTAACTTGCTTATTTTTGTTGTCTTTGTGGGTGGGATTAGGATGTTGAACACACCTTTGAGGTACATATCTGACAGTCTGCCTTTGTTTTCTTCAGTATATTTTATGGGTCTGGACTAGACCAGAACTTTAAAACTGGAAACCTATGATCATTATTCTTTCCCTGATTGACACTGCTGATTTCTTGGCCCTATAAGATGCAAATGACTTAGTTATATCATGTAGGGCCTTTTTCATAACCAAAAGGCTAGGTCTTGGAAGACAATAATCCAAAATGGTTAAAAAAAGGTAAAAGATCTGGGACATGTTAACATCATTTAAGAAAATAGGGAAACTCTAATCACAGGCAGTTTCTGAATTGTTTCCAGGGAAAACTGGTACTTACTGATTTTTCCTAATATATGTGAAATTAGTTGCTACAGAAATGTCCAGTTTCTTAAAACTTGCTGACAGCAGCAGGCCCTTGGAATGAAATTTCTCCTGTTAATCATGCTTCTGATTCTAATCATCTCAATTAATTTGCTATGCTATTTCCCAAAGTGGGAGTCTGCCCCTGCCCTGGGATGGGGTGGAGGGATGATCCAAGCGGTGGGAATAGTCAGTCTCCAGTCCATTGGTGGGGGGGGAGAGGGGGGCTTTTTCTGTTTGTTTACTTTAAAGAAGACAGATTTCCACAGGGAAGCTGAAAGTTTTGTGAAAAGGAGGGCATTAAGCCCACTAAATTTGGGGACCTCTGCTCCACCAGATCTACTTTCTGTCATTTTCTTGTCATTATTTGGAGATCATTATTCATGAAAGAAGTTGACAGTGGCCTTAGGGTAATAGTTAAAGCATGGGGGTATTCCAAAGAAGGGGCTCCAGGACAATGGCAAGGAAGACATGGTGGAGGTTTGGAACCCAGTTTTGAACCTATATTGATTTATATTTAGGTAGCTCTGTTATGTCATAAATCTTGGTAGCACTCACAATATTTCTGGAAAAGTTCTATTTTTATTTAGATGTAAGCAATATTGCTGAATGTTAGCAGTAGCTACAAGGCACATTTCCTAGCACCAAATTCCTCATTGCTATGCCAGTCCTTTTTCTCAAGTCCCTTTTTGCATCTGGAGTTTTTCACCAATGTTCTTGGTGTTAATTGGCTCCTTATCATTCAGCTTTCAGTTTAGTAATTAACTCCTGACTTCCTTGAAGACTCAGTCTACAAGTGGCCACTTTGATTCTCATTTTTATACTTAATACTATTATTGTCTTGGGAGTGTGATGTTCTTTGTGCATCTCTCCTCCACCCCTTTATGCCCATTTCAGTGGAAATTTCACGAAGGCAGAGACATTGTCTATATTGGTCACCACTATATTATTAGAACACTATTGGCTTGAGAGGTAAAAAAATACATAAAAATGTAATTATACCAAGTTACTCTCCTTTTTTGGTAGTTATTACCTTCAATATCTGCTCTGTCTCAATTTTAAACATTGGTATACAAAAGTATAAATGCTTTTAAATTTTAGTACCATATTATCTCACTACACCTACCCAAAGGGCCCATATCCCTAATGAGCATAGGATAAAGATGCCCACAAGTGCCCATATGACCCTTCTTGTTCATGCCCCTAACCTCCTTAATAATGTCAGTTCTGTCATTGTAGGCTAAAAGTTTAATTTCACTGGACATTGTTTTTTTTCTATTCCTTTTTTCTTTATTTACTACATATGAGTTAGATTATTCAATATTTATCTTTCTCTTAACTTAGTTTTTTTTCACGATACCTTCCAGTTCTATTCATGCTATTGCAAAATGTAATACTTCATCTTTTGTCATAGTTGAGAAGTGTGCCATTGTATACCATAATTTCCTATTCACTCATCTATTTGTCTATTTATTGTGCTAAATTAGTGTTTTTGTGCTACTTGGATGGGAGTTGAATCGCTAAGTCATAATATAGTTCTATTTTTTATTATTTTTTAAGTCTTCATATTATTTTCCACAGAAGCTGAACCAATCTACAATTGCATCAGTGAATGAGGGTCCTCTTGTCTGTATCCCACCAGTATTTTCTGGGTTTTTGCTTGTTTGTTTGTTCGTTGATTTTTGGGTCACACCCTGAGATGCTTAGGGATTACTCCCTGCTCTGCACTCAGGAATTATTCCTGCAGTGCTTAAAGAACATATGGGATGCCAGGGATCAAATCCAGGCCAACTGCGTGCAGGCAAACTCTCTATCTGCTGTACTATCCGTCCAGTCCCATGCTGTTTTAAGCTTTTTTGATGTAGGCCAATTTTCACTGGACTGAGGTGTCACCTCATTATCATTTTGATTTACATTTCCTAGATAATCAGTGATGAGAAGTGTCTTTCATGTGCCTATTGGCCATTTTGTGTGCCTTCTTTGAAGAAGTATCTGTTGAGCTCTTCTCCCCATTTTTATGAGTTCTTAGTTATATTGGTTTTTTGTTGTTGTTGTTTGTTTTTTAGTTGTTGAATTTTTTGAGTACCTTGTCTTGGATATAGCTTTTTGTCCAGTGCTTGCTATGTGACTATTTCCTCCCATTCAGTGGGGTGTCTTTTTTATTTTACCAATAGCTTTTTTCATAGCACAGAAACTTCTTAGTTTGATGTAGTCCCATTTGTTTATTTTTGCTTTTGTTTTCCTTGCCTGTGAGGTTAAATCCCTGCAGACACCCTGAGGCCAATATCCTGAGTGCTTTGTATGTTTTCCTCTACGAATTTTATGAATTCGGGGTAACATCTGGGTAATTAACTCATTTGGGGCTAGCTTTTGCCATGGTGTGACTAGCAATGCTTTCATTCTTTTGTATGTAGTTAACCAATTTTGACAACACCTTTTGTGGAAGAGGCTTACCTTTCTCATTTTATGCTATTGGCTCATTTGTCATAATTCAGCTGTACACATATATGAAGGTTTATTATCTCAGTTCTGTTTAATTAGTCTAAATATCTTCTTTTAGTCCAATACTGTTTTGATTTAAAGCTTTATGGTATAGTTTAAAATCAGAACAGAATACCTCCTGTCATCATTTTTCTGAAGATTGCTTTGGCTATTTTGAGTGCTCTGTGGAACCATACAAATTCTGGGATTTGTTCTTGTGTTCTTGAAGATTGCCATCGGAATGTTGATACAGATTGTATTGAATCTGTATAATGTATTGGGTAGGATTATCACTCAATATCAGTTTTCCAAGTTCATGAGCATGGAATATTGTCTTCTATATCTTTTAATAGTAATTTATATTTTTAAAATATAAGTCTTTCTACTCTGTTGATTCCTAGGTTAATGAAACATAATTATAAATGGGAATTTTAAAATTCTTTCTCTTCTAGTTCATTTTCTTCTTATAGAAACTCAACAGATTTCTTGTAATATTGATTTTGGAGCATGCAAAACAATTGCATATGGTTACTGTTTCTCATAGATTTTTGGTGGGTTTGTTTCTAATTTAGAGTTTTCTGTGTATATTTTTTGTCATCTGAAAATGGTGATAGTTTAACTTCTTTTCCAAATAAAATCCCTGTAATTTCTTTTCTTCTTGACTATTGCTATGGCTCAGACATCCAACACTGAGTTTAATATTAGTGGTGAGAGTTGACATCCTTGTTTTGAGCCTGATTTTAGAGGAGAAAGTTACAGTTTTTTGCCGTTTATGTAATGTTTGTTGTAAGCTTGTTGTATTTGGCTTCTAGTTTATTGGGATAAGTTTCTTCAGTTTTTGTTGAGAGTTTTTTAAAAATTCTGAATAAGTGCTGAATGTTGTTGAAATTCCTCTCTGCATCTAATGATCATATGACTTTATTTTTCTTTTTCCTAAGGTAGTATGTTCCATAAACTGATTTGCATATATGGAGCCATCCTTGTAATCCTGGAAAGCGTTCCAATTGGTTATTAATTTACGTGTTCCAATTGGTCTTTAATTTACGTGTTCATTATTGTTTTGCTAAGGATCTTTGTATCTATGTATGTATGTCCATCATGAATATTGGTTTATTATTTTATAATTTTCTTTTTTAGTGGTGTTCATATCAGCTGATGGTTTCTGTGTAACATTGCCCTTGTGGAAAGTGTTTGGAAACTGGGGGTGGTTTTTATTTCCGTATTTTTTGTCGAGTTCTCCGTCAGACTGCAGCCTACTGCTCCATGGGAACTTCTTTCCTGGAGCCTTTTCTTTTCTCTGACTCTCCCTGACTCTGCCCCTATCTTAGAATTCCCTTATGTCCTGATCGATGAGGACTCAGCCAAGATTCAATCGATGAATACTGTTTAGGATAAGCTTTTGCCATGATCACAGAAGAAGGCTGACAAAATATCTCTTTCTGCCTTCCTTTGAACATTTCCTACATTTATCTGTGCTTTCGAAGATGCTGGAATCTCTACCTAAAGTGCCCTTTATCTTCACATTCCTTTTCTATATACTCCTAATTCACGTGACATTTCACACTATTCAGAATTTAGGGAGGAAATGAACCTTGTAACTTTCATGTTGTTAAAAGGTTCATTTCCTCCCTAAATTTATATTGTTGTTAACATTAAATACAGAGACCTACCAAGCACTGATCTAAATTGGTGCTGTCCCTGATCCCCCCAAGAAACATGTGAACAATGTTCCTGCTGTATGAAGGACCACAGCTAGGTGTGGAAGAGTCCAGCATATTCTCAAGTGATAGAAATGAGTACATAGGGAAAAGATAGAGGCACAAAAGCTACTTATACTCTAGGGTTATGTTAGCAAGTCAGTTAACCTAAGTGCTGAAGATCAGCTGGAGAGAACGGCAACTCATTGTAAGGTGACTCCTCATTGCATCTCTTTTCAACCTCTGACCTAATTTATCTTTCTTTCCTGAACGTTAGATAATCACATTACCCCAGTTCTGTTTTACATTTTACTCACCTACATCGTCACAGCGATAAGTGGAAGGTCTAGGTACAGGTGTGGAAAGGAAGAAACAGAGTCCAAGAGGAGAATTAGGCTGAAATGAGGTTTATTGAAAAGAGAGCACTCCCGGACAGAGCTCACAAGCCTCTCGGAGGCTAATGAGGATCATTCCCAGCTGTGTTTGGGGATGGGTTTATATATGGTAAAGGAAGCCTGGGGCAGAGGATGGTCAGCAGGCACCGAGGTCTGGTAGGTAGTCTTTTGTTGTGGGTTTCAGGGGTTCTGAGATCGATGGGGCATCGGGCCTTCCTGCATATGCAGGTTTCAAAGTGTCCTTCTCTGGGCTGACCCAACAATAAGTAGTACAAGTCTGTGCAATTTGCAGTTCGTTTTTGTTTTGAGGTAACAACTCACAAGTTTACATATTTGTGGATCAACTCATAACATGTTGAGTTTAATTCTGATGTTGCATCTTTTAGTTCCTTAAGCAAAGAAGAAAATAGGGACTGGGCAGTACAGAGAAGGTTTTAAAGTCCACTGTTGACCTCACAAATATTTCATCCACTCCTCCTAGCATGATGATAATTCACTCAAAGACATTTAAGCCCAGTAGCCTGACCAAGAACTAGTGCTAGTGGTTATCGTTTCTCATTATTTTTCTTCGGTCTAAACTCATTTTAAACCTAGCAGAGTATTGAGTAGTTGAAAAATGACAGACTTGAATTACAGTGTAATTAAGTTCAGATGTCATTGTGACATTCAACAAAATAAGCCTCCATGTTATTGTACATTTAACCAAAGAAATTGTGCTGTTGATTTAATTTCCCTTAGATCATAAAGAGCTCATTTGTTTTCCTCTGGTGACACAAAACTGTTTAGTGTTGACTGGGTGTAGAATTTGGTATAGAACTTTTAGGAGTCTACATCCAAAAACATTTCAAAAATAAGATAACTCAGTGTATGTACAGTATTAAGAGAGGCAACTCTCACAAATAAATCACTTTCATGACTATCATTGAATGGGCTTTGAATATTAAGACAAATTTGTAAGACTTATAATTCAGTTAGCCACCAAAAAAATAAGAGTAAGTTGTGCAAAATGATTTGGTGGTACAGAGAACATCTTAAACTGGGGTGCTAAGAATTTAGGCCTAACTTGGAGAACAGACAGTGGACTTCATATCTGAAATGAAGTTAGTTTTGCAGAGACATAGGTACTAACTCATCCCTAGGGCTGAAAGAACAGAATATCACACAGTATGAGGAAAAGGCCTCAGTAACAGAAGATAGAAAATCGAAGTAAGAGCCTTAGTTCTGCAGTTTTCTAGCTTTCTGCCTGGGTTGGTGATTTTAGTTTTATGAAGTCTTTGTCTTAGTGTTGGCTCTTCTGTATGAGAGGTAGTAAGTCACACAAAATTATTGCTGTGGCCGAGTAAAATTACCAACGTTAATATGTTAATAATAGGTTAATAAACTGTAAATCTCTATAAATGTCTGGTGTCCTCGCTCAGCTGAAATGCACAGAATGAAATGAAGAGAAATATTTATAACTAATGATTTCAGACCAGAGTTTGCAGCAAAACTATGGCCACACTTCTGTTCATAACAGTAGCCTTACTAGGTCGAGAGAAGCAAGGAAAGAATGTAAATGAGATTTTCAGTGGTCAGAGAAGGAAGTAGCTCCTGAGGTTCTGCCCAGGAGAGTCACAGTGATGGTATCTATGTATTGTGACCTGCAAACAGGGTGCCTGTAACCATGCATTCTAACATCACAGAGTTCAGGTGAGTCTCTACTGCTGAGCCTTCATTTCCCAATTTCAAAGTAAGAAGTCAAGCAAATTAATTACTGAAGACTTTTATATCTCTGAAATCTACGTTTGCGTTAAGAGTGTTTTTGTTTTGCTTTTGCTTCTTTACCAGTTTTCTGGTCACCTTTGGGCATCAAAGTTTTAAAATTTTATTTTGAAATCATTACAAATTTGCTGTAGAGGGGTCCTATGTATACTTTTCCCAGCTCACCCCAAAGAGTGACACTCGCAACACTAAACTTCAACACTAAACTACAATATCACTGTCAGGATATTAGTGTTGATAAAATCAAGATACAGAAAATGTCTGTTATTTCAAAGTCCCACTTGTTTCTCTTACGTAAATAGCCATGCTTTCTTTCTTGTGCCTGTTCCTTAATTCCTTACATTTGATGCCCACCTCTAGAATTTTATTTTAGAAATGTTCCACAAATAGAATTATATATTAGATAACTTTTATCCCCCCCTCACCACCACCTGTCACTTAACATAAGTCTCTGGAGATTCATTGAGATTGCTGAAGTCGGTGGATGGTAGATACTCAACTGAAAAGGCCTGGAGTGTATGCCTGACAGCGGGAGGCCTAAATTCAGTCTCTAATGCCACGTGATTTCTTGAGCACCACCTGGTGGAGCCCCGGAGACTCCACCCACTGCACGGGTCCCGACACCGGTGGACCCATACAGACCACATCGCCTGAACCTAGCATGAACCATCTGACCCACTCAGCCAGACTTGGTACCCCTGAGAATGCACCTGGAGCTTCCTGAACATTGTGCTAGAGGCCAAAAATACCCACCCCTGTTGTCTATAACAGTGCTTCATTCATTTTTACTAGTGAATAGTATTCATTAATCCATTGAAGACATCTCATTGTTTTCAGTGTGAGGTTATTTTGAATAAGACAGCTATAAATATTCGTGTACAGATTTTTGTATGTACCGAATTTATTCTTTATCTGGAACAGATATTCAAAAGTGTTGTTAGTGAGTAATAGCTGCATAGTTAATTATCTAAGAAACTGTCAAACTGTTTCCAGGATGATTACATTTCCTACCAGTAGTACATATGATCTAACTTCTCCACATCTTCACCAGTATTTGGTGATGTCACTTTTTATGTCCATTTGATAGGTGGGTAGTGTTATAATCATTGCAATTTTATTTTACATTACTCCAATGACTATTGGTGTTGGCTCTCATCTTTTCTTTCATGTGCTTATTTGCCATCCTCTATCTTCTTTGATGAAATGCCTCTATGCATCTTTTGCTTATGTTCTAATTGGATCATTTGTCTTTATTGAATATATAGTTTACAGTTATTTTCTCTACTGTGCAGCTTACCTTCTCATCTAAATAGAGCTTTTTAAGAAAGAAAGTTTATAAATTTGATATTCAGTTTACTCTATTTCTCTGTCATGTGTTGTGCTTTTGGTGTCAGTTTAAGCACTCTTTGCAGGACTCGAGCAGTAGCACAGCAGGCAAGGTATTTGCCTTGCATGCAGCTGACCCAGGTTCCACGAACAGCATCTCTTTTTTTAAAAATTTTTTTTAAATTTTATTGAATCACTGTGAGATAGTTACAAGCCTTCATCTTTGGTTTACAATCTCACAATGATCAAACACCCATCTCCACCAGTGTACATTCCCCACCACCAGTAACCTGGGTATACCCCCCTTTCCCACCCTCCCCCTGCCTCTAAGGCAGACGATATTCCCCATATTCTCTCTCTACTTTTGGGCATTATAGCTTGCAACACAGACACTGAGAAGTCATCATGTTTGGTCCATTACCTACTTTCAGCACGCATCTCCCATCCCAACTGGTTCCTCCAGCCATCATTCTCTTAGTGATCCCTTCTCTATTCCATCTGCCTTCTCCCCTCCACTCATGAAGCAGTCTTCCAGCTATGGGGAAATCCTCCTGGCCCTTGTATCTACTGTCCTTGGGTGTCATCCTCATGTGATGCTACCCCACACTCCACAAATGAGTGCAGTTCCTCTATGTCTGTCCCTCTCTTTCTGACTCATTTCACTTAGCATGATACTCTCCATGTTTATCCATTTATAAGCAAATTTCATAACTTCATCTCTCCTAACAGCTGCATAGTATTCATTGCATAGATGTACCAAAGTTTCTTTAACCAATAATCTGTCCTAGGGCACTTGGGTTGTTTCCAAATTTTGGCTATTGTGAACATTGCTGCAATGAATACATAGGTACAGATGTCATTCTACTATGCTCTTTTGAATCCTCGGGATATATTCCCAGAAGTGGTATTGCGGGGTCATATGGAAGCTCAATTTCTAGTTTTTGAAGGACTGTCCGTATTGTTTTCCAGAAAGGCTGGACCAGTCAGCATTCCCACCAACAGTGAAGGAGCATCCCTTTTTCCCCACATTCACACCAGCAGTGGTTGCTTTTATTCTTTTGAATGTGTCCCAGTCTCTGTGGTGTGAGATGATATCTCATTGTTGTTTTGATTTGCATCTCCCTGATGACTAGTGATGTAGAGTATTTTTCATGTGCCTTTTGGTCATTTGTATTTATTTTTTGAGGAAACTTCTGTTCACTTCTTCTCCCCATTTTTTGATGGGGTTGGAGGTCTTTTTCTTATACAATTCTACTAGTGTCCTGTATATCCTGGATATTAATCCTTTATCAGATGGGTATTGGATAAATATTCTTTCCCATTCTGTGGGCTCTTTCTGTATTTTGGTCACTGTTTCTTTTGAAGTGCAGAAGCTTCTTAGTTTGATGTAGTCCCATTTGTTTATGTTTGCTTTCACTTGCATGGTCTGTGCTGTTTTGTCCATGCTTTTAGCTTCAATGTCATGGAGAGTTCTGCATACATTTTCTGCTATGAACCTTATAGATTCATGTCCCAGCAGCATCTCTTATGGTCCCTGAGCCCCTCCAAGAGTGAACACAGAGCCAGGAGTAAGTCTTGAGAACCACTAGATATGACCCAAACACCAAAAAATAAAAAACACCTCTTTTTTTATTATTGAATCACCGTAAGATATAGTTATAAGCTTTCATGTTTGAGTTACAATCACACAATGATCAAACACCCATCCCTCCACCAGGGCACATTGCCTACCACCAATATCCCCAGTATATCCCACCTTTTCCACCCTCCCCCTGCCTCCACGGCAGACAGTATTCCCCATACTCTCTCTCTACTTTTGGGCATTATGGTTTGCAAAACAGATATTGAGAGGTCATCATGTTTGGTCCTTTATCTACTTTCAGCACACATCTCCCATCCTGAACAATTCCTCCATCATTTTCCTAATGATCCCTTCTCTATTCCAACTACCTTCTCCCCCCACTCCCAATCCCTTGCTCATGAGGCAGGCTTCCAACTATGGAGCAATCTTTCTGACCCTTGCATCTACTATCCTTGGGTGTCAGATATAGAAGGCCTGCACTCATTTGTTGAGTATAAATTAACATAACATAAGACTGACATCCAAAAAACACCTCTTAACTGGATGCCCTACAGATAGTCTTCCCCCACCCACCCCCTCACATACACAGATTTTTTTGCTTTATCTTTAAATATATGATCCATATTAACTCAAATTTTATAAACAGTTTGAGAATTACCTGTGAATGTATAATTTCTCTAGCAGCATCCATTGAAACAATTAAAGCATCATTTCCTCTACAGAATGACTTTCATGTTTGTCAGAAATCAGTCATGTGTATGTGGGTCTGCATCTGAGTTCTCTGTTTTTAATTGTCTACATTCTTGACTGTTGGGGTTATATAATAATATGTCTTGAACTAAGCTAATTCCTCTAAATTTACTCTTCCAAGATTATTTTAGCTATTTTAGCCCTACTTTTCTATGTAAATTTTAGCATGATATCTGTGCCATTATCAAATGCTTTCTTTTCAGTAGGGCTGTTTTTTTGGGGGGGGGAACTACAACAACAATAGTGAGTTTTGTGTTGAAATATGGAATGTAATCAAGGTAAAGAGAAAATGAAGTGAAACTTATCAGCTACGCAGGTGGGGGTGGGGGTGGGAAGTATACTGGGGGTTTTGGTGGTGGAATACGGGCACTGGTGAAGGGACGGGTGTTTGAGCATTGTATAACTGAGACATAAGCCTGAGAACTTTGTAACTTTCCACGTGGTGATTCAATAAAATAATTTTTTTAAATATTTATACTGGATTAGTTGTGGTAGTTTGAGGGGGGCTTTAATGTATTCATTTCATAAAAGTTGATAAAAACACTTACATAGACTTGTTCTTAGTACACTTAGTAGTCTTTTAGTCCTCTTTTGATTTCTGAAGAGTCTGTAGTGATATTTCTTGTTTAATTCCTGATGTTGGTAATTTGGTCTTTTATCTTTTTTGTTCTTCTTTTTAAAGACTTGTTGACTTTTTTGTTTTTGCTCTTCATTTCACCATTTCTCTATTTTTCTATTTTACTTTTCATTGGTTTCTATTATTATATTTCCCCTCCTATAGATTTGTCTTGAATTTCTTTTTATTTGTAGGTGTTTATGAGAAAACTAAGTCATTGATTTGAGACTTTTGCTCTTCTCTTATGTATGCATTTAGTGCTTTTAATTTTCCTCACAGCACTGATTTTTAACTCTGTTCTATTTGTTGTATTTCCTTTTCATTTAGTGGATCTTATTGAAACCTTCTATTTTAATAACAAGGATTTGGTACAGGAAGGGTGGGAACTGCCTGAAAATTGCTTAAGTGGAGGCATAGCCCAGGTCTCCCACTCAGCTTCCACTGACATATGAGAGAGGTCATTATTGCTTCTATCATTGCTCATTATTGAGCATTAAGTAATCATGCTTAATAGCGTCAAGTAATAATGCTTAATAGTGTATCTTGGGGGCTGGAGAGATAGCACAGTGGGTAGGGCGTTTGCCTTGCACACGGCCGACCCGGGTTCGATTCCCAGCATCCCATATGGTTCCCTGAGCACTGCCAGGGTTAATTCCTGAGTGCGAGTCAGGAGTGACCCCTGTACATCACCGGGTGTGACCCAAAAATTGGGAAAAAAAATAGTGTCTCTTGGATGTTACATGTAAATGGCTTATAGTGGGGCCCGGCTTTGGCTCTTCTCCAAGTGTTCTCTATCACCACCCTAGTGAGGGTTATTGGAGAACCTCATTATAGCTTCAAGTGTTCAAGTGCTGTACTTGGTTTTTTGCTAGCATGCATAGAATACGGAAAACAGTTTTGTTTTGGAGAGGGAGGCTAGAGCATAGTATTTATTCTTCAAGTTGACAATCTTGCTAGACTGCCTCTTTCTTTGAGAGAGCAAGATTTTATTGGGACCTTTGAGGGGGGGAGGCATGTTCTTTCATCTGTACTCTAATTGTTGGTTATTTCAACACATTCCTACTTCAGACATCCTGCTTAAACAAAGTAAAAATTTGTGACATAAAATAGAAATAAGAACCATTCACCGTTCTATTGTTCCATAGGTCCTAAAATCTCATGCTAGTCATTCTTTTCCATCTTCATAATCTTAAGGTTATTTTTATCCTCTTTGTCCAGAGTTTTTATTATACTCAGCAGGGGAAAAGGGAGAAAGTATGTGTTCATTTTATCTTCCTAAAGTGATCTTCCTGGTGGTAGAAGTCCTGGAGCTCTTAATTGTTAATGTGGTTTTACAACTTAAATATTTTATAAACATGTGGCATCACTTAACAAACCAAAAGGACATCAAACCACCTGCAGAAAACATTTATTTCTAGGATTTTAAAAAGAAAAGTGTCTGTCATATGCTTGGTACTTCATTCATAATTTTACTTAATCCTCAGATAATCCTATGGGGAAGGGTTATTTATTAATCCTGATTTATAGAGGTGAGAAGTGAAGCTCAGAGAAATTAATACCTTGTTCCAGAACAGCCAGGATTTGAAGTCAGTTTTGCCCACATTTTTATTTCATGCCACAATCTGCTTGTGAGCTTAACTAGGACAGAGGGGATCTTTCCTGACTTTTTTCCATGCCCATTCCTGGTATGTACCATGCAACTCCAAATCAGTTTTCAGTAAGATGGAACACTCATATATATAGGTAAGATTACACATATAAATGTAGATTTACCTATACATTTAGTGAGGAATCCTATACTTACTATAGGGAATTATAAATAGCTGTAGGGTTAAATTAATGTCATGTTCATATGTTCTAGTATTATTCTATAACTATGCCAAAGATGTATAGAATACATAAACAAAGATTTCAATTATAGATAAATAAATACTTATAAAATCTGATATAATGGAACACAGTAATTTCCACATTGAGGCATTTTAACTTCTATTTACTATGAAGTAAGTTATGTCAAAATTACTTCCTATGCTTCTATATACATATTCATGAATTTAGACCTATTTCCTCCATATGAAATTTGACTTAAAGAAATATTTGATATATTTCCTTCTTTCCTTGTACTTTTCTCAATATTTAGCAATATTTGAATTTCTAGTTTCCGTTTGAGAAAAATATGAATAATTCAATATTAAATATACATAAACTTCTGTCCAAGTTCAAAAATCTGACATTTTTTTTCTTTTATTAACTACCGGAGTTTCTGGTATAGATAATAGGGGGGGAAAGACTATTAAAGGAAGTATAATATGTATTATTTATTTATAACATGGATTTGGTGTTTTTTTTGTTTGTTTGTTTGCTTGCTTGCTTGCTTTTTGGGTCACACCCAGCGATGCATAGGGGTTACTCCTGGCTCTACACTCAGGAATTACCCCTGGCAGTGCTCAGGGGACCATATGGGGTGTTGGGAATCGAATCCGGGTCAGCCGCGTGCAAGGCAAACGCCCTCCCCACTGTGCTATTGCTCCAGCCCCAACATGGATGGGTTTTAATCATGAAAAACTTTGTGTATCTCACTGAGATTAAATTAAAAAGTAAAATAAAATAAAACATTAAAAAATTTAGTACTTTCAAAAAAAATCCCATGGATGGGTTTTATCATGTGACAAGGATGTCTCTGATTCTCAAACTTTACTACTGCTTAAACTTTACTGAGTTAGAGGGAAATACTGATATTGGCGGTACTCTTTCAGGGGCTAGGCATTATGCTAACCTTTGAATAATGTTGGCTTAGGTTTAATTATTATTAGTTTACCAACTCAGAAACTGGTTTTGAGAGGTTAAATCACTGTGTGATGATGGAGCAAAGATTAAGCCTAAATCTTTCAGATTTTAAGTCTATGATCTTTTCAGGACACCAGGCTGAAATACTCTTTTATGTTAAAAACCAAATAAATTGACTTGACCTCCTGCATTATGAAGATTTATTAAAAATTTATTACCTGGGTTAGCACAAGTAACTGAATTCCTTCTCTTCATCAGTCATATGTTTAGCAATTTATCATATTCCTTCTTTGTAGTCCAGAGTTTCTCAGTTTTGACAGCACACCAGAACCATTATAAAGGAACTTTAAAAAGAATTTCAGGTGTCAGGCTTTATTGCACAGAATTTCTAATAAATGGCCTGAAACAAGGCCTAGGCAGCTATTTTTAAGTGCTCAAGTGAGTCTGATATTCTGTTGTGATTGATACGTCAAAATCTCATCACTTCCTCTCATCTCTAACATTGCTCCCTATGATGGTTAATTTCCCATGTCAGCTTGGCTGGGTCTTGGATTGCCCAGAACCAAACATTCTGAGTATGTCCATGAGTGTGTTTTGGATTAACATTAGAATCAGTAGACTGTGTAAAGCAGATTGTTGTCCCTAATGTTATTGGACCACATCCAGTCAGCTGAAAGCCCCAACAGAACAAAAAGATGAAACCTCCTGCAAGTAGGCAGGTTCTTCTGTTTGACTGCATTGACTCGAGGGCATTGTTTTTCTCTCTGTGTCAGATTGAATGGAAACGTTGGCTCCTTGGGGGCTTGAACTCCACTGTATTTCTGATTGGAAAGACAGCAAATTACACTATCAGTACTCCCAATTCTCATGCTTTCCCAATGGGGAGGTGATTGCCGAAAGAGATAAGAGAAAAATGAATCAAAAAGGCTTGCAAGCCAGTCTAAGAAAACCTTGACAGACAGATCAGTCCAGAGGGAAAGCAAAAACTGGAGGGTGGGTGAGGCAAATTCAAAGAGTCAGAAGCTCAGGAAAGTAACCAGAGGAGGGTAGAGAGGTAGGGTGAAAGGAAGATGGAAAAGAAAACCAGAAATCCACGTTGCCTAATTGTGGAACCATGAATGAAGTAGCCGGGTTGAAAGGCCTGTGTTGGACTGACTGGATTCTTTCTCAGTCAACTTATACTTCCCATCCTTCATCCTATTCTGAATTAATATGTGGTGCAAACCTGAATATTTTGTTTTATTTAGTAACAAAAAATCATGACTTGCTCAGAAAAGTCTTAGTTTACAATACCAGTTCCCCATAAATTTCTATCACAGTGATAGCATTTTTAAATATGTGAAAAGGCACTAGATTCTGTATTGTTGGAATAAAATTCATTTTTGTGTCTTATAAATAGTAGAGAACTAATATTTTCATGTGATCAGGTGTTTTCTTCCCTACACTGCTCACAACTTTAACAATTTTTAATAAAACCACAGGAGTTCTCTAAGTTCAAGAAAAATAAATCAATTTGAAGAAATCAAAAGTAGTTGTCAAAGTTTATCTACTAGTATTTTCACTGTAATGTATTGTATGAGTACAGTGGTGTTGCCACCACAGTAAGACAAAGACATCAATTTCAATTTTATACTTAATTGTCGCATTATTTTACAATTTTATTTTATCTAAAATCAATCAATAAAAAATTCATCCAGAAATATATTTGGAAGCTCTAGAGCAGCAGGAGAAAGGGAAATAGCTCAGCGACCTTGAGCACATGCCGTGCTTGCACAAGGCCCCAGAGTTCAATCCCAACATCACATTGTCTCCCTGTCACTTCCTCCCCAGAAATGGTTGACTGAGTGTCACCAGGTGTAGTCGGTAGGCCTCCTTAGCATTACTAGGAAGGCCTTCAAATAATAATAAAATGGAGCCAAGAGGCAGTGCAGTATGTAAGTCTCTTGTCTTGCACCCTGCCAACCCTGAATTCAATCACTGACACACCATATGGTCCCCTGAGCACAGTCAAAGAGTGATTTCTGAGCAGAGAACCAAGAGTAAGACCTGAGCACAGCCAGCTATAGGCCCCAAATCAAAAATACTAATACTAATAATAGTAAAAAAAAATTATATTAGAAAAATAAAACCTCTTCCAACATCCCCTACCACTGTCATCAACTTTTTTGTTTAGTGCCATAGATTTCTGAGAACAAAGTTAAGCCATCCCTGTTTCAGTTAAATTTGGTTTCAGGTGAATCAGAAGGATGCCCAGTGCCTCAGGGAAAGTGGTTGTGAAAGTAGTGTGAATATTTTAGATAACTTTTTAGTAGAAGTCAACTGATCTTAATCAAAAATATATATGTATGTATATAATATATGTATTAGCACACAAGGCTCAACCTGTATTTAAAAAAGATAACTTTTTAATATTCCCTTTGTCAAAACTGCAATATTTATTTAGCTTTACACTTTAGATACCAAATACTAAGAATATTGAAATAAGCCTAATAGAGTAGAAATTGGATTATTGGGTTATGATCAGAAAACATTCATATATAAGACAAATTCTACATTTCATTAGCCCTTACCTGCAGAAACTCTAAAGAGATTGATATTTCCAGGTAGACATTTTCCCCTCAAGGAAGTTAAAGTCTGTCACCTAATTGGGAAGGGACAGTGCCAAACTGGCTGAGTAGGGAACTGCATTGAACAACTTCTGTGATCACATACAAGCAAAACTACACCAAAACTTGGATCAGTCTACACAGAAATCACTTGAAATGGACAAACAGCTTATACAATGTGGGACAAAAGGACAACAGAGAGATAAGAAACAGAGGGAGACTCTCACCGAGACGGAAGCCCCAGTGGGAGCCAGAAGATAGTACTGCAGTTAGAGCATGTGCTAGGCCTGTGTCTGGCTCAGGTGGATTTCCAACACCACATGTAATTCTGAGCATTACTGTGTACAGCGCTGGAGTCTCCTGAGCACTCTGAGGTCACACAATGTATCTTCATGCCCTTGAGCTGAGCCAATGGCTTGGTTAGCCAAGAATCAATGATAGGGCCCCTGGACCTTTTGAACACCACCTAGGAGCTCCCCACCACCACCACCAAAAAAAGAAAAGGAAAAAATAATACGATTATAGCAACGGCTGCAACTGGGAAGAAATTTCTGAGGTGCAGAACTTTATCCTGGGACGTAGCAGGATGGGACATTGCGCTGAACACTGGGTCTACAATTATATACTTACAACACTAGAATAGGAGGCTAGAAGCTATAGGGTATAAACAGGGTCAAACAGACTGGCAGTACCACCTTGGTAGCCTCTTGCAGCCGCCTGATAGCAATACTGCTACCAAGCAGAATCTCATTCTCCATAGTAACAGACCCAGAGGGTAGATCCCTGAGGAGAGCTCCTCCACCTACCCCTAGCAAATATCTGAGCTAACTCGAGCTGAGAGGCAATTATCAACAGTATTTTCTCCTGGCAGAAAAGAGACCCAACCTCTGCCAGCCCACACTTGGCTGCTAGCAGCAAAATGTAGCCTGACAGCCAGAAAGCATCCTGCAGATCTTCTAAAGCATGGTCAGCTAGCAAGGACATCCACTACCAGCTGTGCTGTCTTGCAGGCCCGTGGCCAGATAAACTCTACTTCCTGCCAGCACTGGAACATGCTCTCTTTTATCCACTGGTACTAATGCTCCAGCTTCCTTTCAGATCTGCCCACACATGGGTTCCCCCAGCCCCCTGCCCAGGTCTCTAAGCCTGTGGCAACCCAATGGTTGCCAGACACTAGCAACCTTAAATCTCTGGTTGCATTTCTGTATGCAAACAGTAAACTAGAAATAGAGTTCAGTACCTCAGGAAAATTTTAATAAAGGGAAAGACTTGTACCGAAAACTATGCCACTGTTAAATAGGACAAGAGAGTCAAAAAGATAGTACAGTGGATAAACTTGCACACAGCTGACCCTGGTTCAGTCCCTGGTACCACATATGGTCCCAAGAGCCCCACTAGGAGTGATCCCTGAGCACAGAGCCAGGCCAGGGTACCACCAGGTTTAATCCAAAAAAAATAATCATCATCATCATCTTATCCAGAGCATTGTACAGAGAAAATTCAGTCCTTATTAAAATTCTTACAGCATTCTTCAAGAAAGAGAACAAACTTCTTCGTATGGAACCACAAGTGGCACAGAAGACCAAAAGCAATTCTGAGGAAGGAAAGCAAGAATAGTGATAGCATACTTCCCAGTTCTATATCTCTAAAAGCTATAATAATCAAAATAGTGCGGTATTGTAATAATAGTAGTTGTAGAGATCAGTGAATCATATTGAGAACCCATGAAACCAACCTTCAGATACATGCATCGACAGTTAACTTACCACAAAGTTAACTTACCACAAAGGATTCAGATCATAAAATGGAAAAAGGAAAATCTTAAATGGTGTTGAGGAAACCATATAGTCATTTGAAAAAGAATGAAATTGGGAGCTGGAGACAGTACAGAGGGTTAAGTTCATCATTCCTTGCACACAATCACCCCAGTTTGATCCCCAGTATCACAGAATCTCCTGAGGACTGCTGAGAGTGACCCAAACAAGCACTGAGCTAGGAGTTGCCCCTGAGCACCCCCAGGTGTGACCCCACCCCAATCCCCACTGAAAAAGAAAAAAAGCAGGGGAACAGAATCAAAGGAAAACAAACCCTCAGACTCTAACCACAGAACTGACTTTTCTGAAAAGAAACAGAATTTGTAAGGTTGGAGGCCTCCAACAAACTGGTAGAAAGATAATGACATTTTGGCGGGAGAGGGGGGCATTGTGTGGAGACATTGACTCCCTTAAACATAGACAAGCTTGTGATCCATCCTTACCTCAGTAAAAATGTAAATAAATAAAAATAGCCACCCCTACAACTCCATTAACTAATCTAGCCTGTTTTCACTAGGGATAAAGAATGCATCTTAACAAAATAAAAAAGGAAAGTTTATTTTTCAGGAAGCTGGAACCATATGTTTCCAGATGCTGCTTGCTTCAAAACTTAGGGAAAGATGGGTTAAGCCACTTCTTTGAGGGGAAAAAAAATCTCAAATTGTTATTTCTTAAAACAGAATAACGAGCCCTCCAAAATAGTAAATGTTACCAGAACAATAATAAATAATGGTACAAATGCCCATCTTCAGAATAGCAGCCAGTCACGTCTCCCATTGCACAACCGACAGGCATTTCTTAGATGATTGAAGACACATTCTGAGTTATAAACATCCGTCAGATTCCAGTGTGTGTCTCAGGATTCCACCACCACGGTCAGCCAATGGTTGAGATCACTGCAAGGTCTGTGGGTTAGCACTAGACAGCTGAAATACTACTCAGTGAAAGAAAGTACCTGGGGTGAAATAGCCCTTCAGGAAACCTAATAAAGAAGAAAGGAAATGTTCCATTTAAAGCCAAAATTGCTTTCCTGAAGCATGGTCAAATTATAGATGAAATACAATGGCCCTTCCGTGCCAGAAGAATAATAGTTCATTTCCCTTGCATGCCCGCTGCACCCTCTTTTTCTCTTAAGTTTTATTACATGTTTAAGTACGTTATTGGTCATTACAAGTGTGTAAACTTCTGAGAAACTGAAAGGATCATTTATCCTAGAACTATTGAACGTGCAATTGGCACAGGTTGGACGCAAAGCTGTTTCAGTGTTTGGACTCCGTCGCTCAGGAGCCAGAGATCATCCTGATAGAAATTTGTCTGGGTCCTTTCCATCTTCCGGATACTCACTTGCCTTTGTCATTTTCCAGTTTTCATTCCTCCCAAGCAAAGCCACCAGAATTGGAGATGAAAGGGGTTAACCACTTATATATACTAAGAGAAATATGAAAGTCCTTGCAAGACCTGAAATGGGATTTCCTAGAGACTGAAGGAATAGCACCTCTCTCATCACCCTGCAGCACTTCACAAACATTGCTTGAAGACTGAGTCAGGAGCAGGGGTCTGTTGGGTTGGTCTAGCTCCAAGCAAACTGTGAAACAGATGAAAAATTAATTTCCTGAGTGCTTCACCACAACCCTCCCCACATATCTGCCCCCGTCTGCAGAAGGGGCCTCCTCCTTCCAAGTATCCAGCATTAGCCCAAATTTTAATACTCTCTTAACAGCACATAATGACCCAAAGTATGATTCCACCCCCTCGTGCCTATATTTTAACAAGGATGAGAACTAGAACAAGCCACCTGCCAGAGATAGAGAAAGCCTCAAATGAAGGTGGGTCTGTATATCCCATCAGGTGTGCAGCCCCAGGGCCTAACCCTTGGGAAGAGTTCAAGAAATGCTTATTAAGTGGATGAATAAATTAGTGGATCACAGGACAACATGGAATGTCAGTGCAGAGCTCATGCTTTGAGCTGACTAAACAAGAAAGGTCTCCAGCTAGTAGAGCGGTGGAGGGCGGTGGGGGACAGTGGAAGGTGGGGGGGTACGGACAGGACAGAGAAACTGAGCACCCTTTAGAGTGAATCATTCTCCTGGTCCACATCCCTGTCATACAACGCCAGGCCTGTCACACCAGTGGTCCCTGCTAGGGGACTGAAATTCACTCTATCAGTACCATCTTTCACTTGGCCTGAACTTAGCAAGAGAGAGAATGCCTCAGACGCCAATAGTGTGCGTTTTCTGGGATGGCGTTTCAGGTTTGGCTTTTTGCTATGTTTCCTAAGTCTGTTTGGTTCATTTAAAAAAAAAAAAAAAAACTATGCCTTGAGCTACTGAGAAGCAGGCTATTGTACATGGGTGGCTTGAAGTGTTTGAAATTATTTTGATCTGCTCTTCTGTCTTAAATTGGTAACAAGATCAAAGGAGTTTGGATATGTTTAGTTTAAGACTCAGGACTGTATATTACATAGACTGGCTACTTTCCTTCCTCCCTTCCTCCCTCCCTCCCTCCCTCCCTCAGTCTCTTCCTTCCTTCCTCCCTCCCTCTCTTCCTTCCTTCCTTCCTTCCTTCCTTCCTTCCTTCCTTCCTTCCTTCCTTCCTTCCTTCCTTCCTTCCTTCCTTCCTTCCTTCCTTCTTTCCTCTTTTTAGGCCACACTTGGCTGTACGCAGGGCTTACTCCTGGTTCTCTGTTCAGGGATCACTCAGCAGGGCTCTGGAGATCATACAAGGTTCTGGGGATTGAACCCAGGTCAACCACATACAGGGCAAATGTACCTATTACTCCTCTGGACTAAACTGGCTTTTAACTTCTCTGTTCTTCTTAAGTTCACAGACACTTGGAATCAGCATATAAACACCCCCAGTAGTATGAAAAGAGGCAGAACATGGAATGTGAGGTCAAGGTTGTTGCTTCATCTCATTTCTCCCGCCCCCAGCACACCCCTCCGCTAAAGCCTAGAGATTTCAGATGTCTTGGCCTACATCTTTACTTGACCTCAATGTCAATTTCCTTCTCATCTTTAAAAAATATGATTAATGATTTTTCTGAGCAATGTATGGACCCCACTGACTCAGAGAGTTCAGTGTAGCCATTAACTTATAGTTAACTTGTGCTCTCATGGCTTTAACTTTTCTTCTCTGAGAGAACTTCTTCGCTGCTGTCAGTGGCCCATGTTCTCTCCAGATCCCTGTCCCTCTGGTGGAACCTGGGCGGTGTAGACAGTGGCCTCTGATCTCAGGTAGAAGCTTGGAGGGAAGTTTTCACAAGAAGCTCATGAGAGGAGACCTGGGTCAGATGGACCTTGGAGAAAAGTCTTCACTGGCAAAATTGGTAACATTTGCTGATCTTGTGTTTTTTCCATGCCGTAGGTGGAAAGGGGAATTTGCTGCTAGTTCCTTTCATCTTGACGGTGGTTGCTTTTCTTGGAATGAATAGCAGCATTCCTCTAGAAAGAGAAATTGTGGCCCTGCAATTGAAAATACACATGACAGGGATAATTTTTTCAAACCCCCAGTTGGCTGACAAAATCATTTTACTGATGGAGATGCTCTTCATGGTGAAGGAGTGGCAGTGTGGACCAATGGAGGGCGAACAACAGACTCCTGCCAGTGGCCTGTAGTTTCCGCACATGGAGGAAGTGCAAGAGAGAAAGATGTGTGAAGATAGTCCCTTTTTGGGTTTATTTTGGTGTGTACTGAAGCAGTGTTCTGGGGGCCCAGAGAACACTCCTTGTGATGCAAGACCAGCTCTTCAGTACCAGGGCTGTAGGATGCAGTGCTGCTCAAGCCCTGTGATACAGGGGTCCCCCAGGCTGCCAATGATGCTCAAGGACCTCCAGGGCTGCCTCTGGCTATGCTTGGGAAGCCACAAACCTTTGCTTCCACCACCCCCCTCTGTTAACCTAGGCAGATGGGCCTTATACCTTCCATCAGTGCTCTTCACTGGTCCACAGGGTTAGAAATGTTGAAACCACTGGTCTGCCCCCTCGGATACAACTGCTGCTCTGTAGACTGGTGGGCAAGCCCGCACATACAAAACGGTTGAAGGCTAACCTTAACCAAAAAAGATTAAATGCTTCCTTTTATAGATATAAAAGGCATCTGAACAGGTTTATCACCTGTAACTTTCCTACTTTTCTTTGCTTACTAAAAGGTGCTACAAGTCAGGGATTAACCTTTTGCCACACACGACCTTTTTTCCCCAAGAAATGCAACATGTATGAGCACTGCCAGAAACCCCTCGGACTTAGTACATGTTTGATTTCAAATTAATTTTTGATCGTTGCACCTTATTATGTTGAAAATTTTTGTGACCCTCCCCATAGGGAATAGTGACCCACATTTTAAGAAGCTAGACTCCAAACTACAGATACTATTGATATGAATCAGCTGTGAAGCTATCATTTTCCTAGAAACCCCCAAACCATAATTTTTCCTGGCTGGGTAACTTGAATCTGATGAATGGACCAGTCTTTTGTCCCTTGTCTCCAGTTTCTTAAATTTAAAAGCAGAGCATATTCCCTGCCTGGTTACGTGTACCTGATGAATGGATTTACCAGTTGGATTATCTGGTTTTAACCTTCACAGAAATCAAGGATGGGAGAGAGCACTCTTAACAATACAGGCTCCAAGAAAACCAAGCAAAAACTGCAGAGGTTGTACTTTTACTGCTCCTACAATAAACTGTCACCAAAACTTTAATGTTACAGTTGTAAGGTAGAAAGAGTGGTAATCAGCACTAATCTAATTTGACTTTCCAATCGGCAAAAAACAATTGCTATCAGAATTATTAAAATACACCCCTTGCAGCTCAGTGAGAGTGTACATTCCTTACACATGTGAGGCCCTGGGTTCAATACCAGGGAACCACAAAAGTTAAAAAGAAACAAAATTGTTAAAATATCACTCATGTTATTAAAAAGAAAATACATCTGTAAAATTTTTACAGGTCTGTTTATTTTGTATGTTGAATTATTAATAATAATAACCAACAATTTATATTTTAACAAAGAATAAATAAGAAAATTGGTGGATATGTATTTAAAAGACATGGAACTCTACTGTCCTAGCAAATGGTCTCTATTAAAGTTGGTGTTCGTATTAGATGATCTCACTCATCAGTGATATACCCAGAAACAAAACATGGGACACACAATATCAAATGGTGACAAATCCTGGGCCTGGGATTACAAAACTCAGATTTTCAAGCAGTGGAGGAAGAGAGTGTGGGAAATGGATAGTTGCACTAAGGTAACATAAGACAGTAGAGTGAAGGGTCATTGGTACTTTGAGGTAGAGTAACTGTGTACATCGAAATCATAAGTATTTTTATTTTTTTTTCTGAGATGGGTATTCCAAACTCTTTTATTTTTTTTATTACTTGTATTATTATTTTTAATTAATTTCAATGCTTTCAATATATTTTATTCTTGTTTTAAATTATGGAAGTAATAGTAAAAAGAATTAGAAAATCACAAAAATTTTTAAAAGAATGTTTTTAGTAGTTTAAAAGGAATAAAATTCAGGTGAATGAGCAAAGAAAATAATTATTTTTTCTAAACAAAATTAATAAACACAAAAAGTAGTTAAGACTTGTCACAATAACCTGAGTCAATGGTAAACGCTATTTAAAATAGAGCTTCTAAAGAAACATATGTTTCTATAGGAAGGAATTTTTATTTCTTATTTTTTTATCTTAAATAATACAATACATGCTTTATTAAATTTATTATATTTCTAAGAAAATTAAACATGA
Organism: Sorex araneus; assembly: GCF_027595985.1. Classification (NCBI taxonomy): domain Eukaryota; kingdom Metazoa; phylum Chordata; class Mammalia; order Eulipotyphla; family Soricidae; genus Sorex; species Sorex araneus. The sequence continues at coordinate 332,253,245 of NC_073303.1, forward strand.
TTTGAGGCTTCACTGAGTCATGGATTGTTTGCAGATGGGGATTGTTGTCTCAGTGTTCCTGGCTGTCGACTAATCAGGCAATTGTCCTGAAAGTACAGTGTGATTTCTTTTTTTTTTCCCCTGGCTCTTAAAGTATTTTTAAAATTATAACCCTGTTACCTAAACTTTAACAGTAAGAAAAGAAATTCTGTAATAAGAATTAAACTGATGTTAATTCACCTGTTTTGCCAGTAATTTGTTTATTTAGGGTTTTTTTGTTTTGTTTGTTTTTTTTTAGTTACCGTGAAATTACAAAGTTATTCCTGATTGGGTTTCAGGCATACAGTGTTTCAACACCAGTCCCTTCACCAGTGTCCACTTCCCTGTATAAATGCCCCCCGGCCCCCTCTTGCCTTCACCCACCAGTCTGCTTCTATAAGAGATGCTTTTTATTTTAAATAAGATTTTGCATTGTGGTTTATAGTACTGTTGCCAATAGGACTTTACACAGAACACTTTATCACCTTTTAGCATCACTTCTCCTTGTTGAACTCTACCATAGACTTTGCCCCCAACCCCTGCCTGTTTCCCAGCCCCCTCAGGTGGCATGTTTCTTACTGAATTTTGATTTTCATGTTCTTTGTTTCCATTGTCTTTCTATATCCGTTATTCTACCATTGTGTTTCTTTAAATTCCTCATATGAGAGAGATCATTCTGTGTCGCTCTCTCCCTCTCCAACTTCACTCAGCATCTTGTTCTCCACATCCTTCCATACATGAGCTCCCATTCTTTTTACAAGCACACCTCAGAGCTATTGCAGGCCCAGATCCAGACTACCACCACAAAGCGAGGCATATGAATTTCCTGATTTCTTAGTCCATATACAATATATCTACACCGTAATCTATTAAGCATGCAGTTGTACTATGTCCAATAAAACAACACACATTAATGAAAAAGAATTTTACCAGCTCCCTCCATGTTGCAGCAAATTTCATGATTTTGTCTTTTCCTATGGTCAAATAATACTCCATTGTGTATGTGTATCATACTTTCTTTATCCAGTCATCTATTTCTGGACATTTGGGTTGTTTCCAGATTTCTGGCTTTTGTGGAAAGTGCCACAAGAAGCATAGGGGTGCAAATGTCTTTTCTCCATCTTGTTTTTGAGCCATACTGCCAGTAATTTTTTAAAAAACAGTAGTTATGAAGCTTTGACTATGTGCTAAACTATATGGAAAACAGAGATATTCATATTCTACAAATGAGGGGAATAATCCAATAACTGTCTTTTGCTTTTTTATCTCACTGAGTCTGATCACTTCAAAATCCTTTCATTGATCCCACAAAGTACATTGTTGTTTTCTGTGGCAGAATGGTATTCTACTGGATATATATGCCAAAGCTTCTTTTCTCAATCATCTGAGGAAGGGCATTTGGGTTGCTTCCACTTGGTTTTAACTGTTGCAAATAATGTAGACATGCACATCAGGGTGTAAGTGATCCATTTGAATTACTGTTTTCATATCTACAGATAAATGCAACATAATTATTTCCATTTTACAGATGAGATAACTCATTCTTAGAGAAAAAACTTTTTACCTTTGTTATGCAACAACTGACAGAGCCATGAATTTGAAACCAGATACTACCCAGAGCCCTGCTTGATCCAGTGTGTCACTCTTCCCCTTAGTAAATAAAAGTTACAATGTATTCAGCAGATTTTATTAAATGTTCAATCCTTCTATGTGTAGAGAAATCTAAGATTAGTCTTACTCTCTTTGGGTTGGTTTTTGTGTGTGTGTGTGGTTTTGTTGTTTTTTTTTTTTTTTTTTTTGCTTTGTTTAGTTGGTTTTTTGGGCCACACCCCATGGTACTCAGAGATTACTCCTGTTTCAGCACTCAGGTGGACTCAGGCCATCTGAGGTGCCAGATTGAACCTGGGTCTGCCACTTGCAAGGCAAGTGACTATTACTTTGGTTCCAACCTTATTCTCCTGAACAAGTGGGAAAGCCAGGCTTGGAGAGATTCATTGTGCGTGACCACATTTGGGGGGGGAAATTGTTTCCTAATACCTTATTCTTTTCATCTAAAAATTAAATAATTTTGACCCACAACAAATTTTGCAAACATTTTATCCTAAAAACAATGAAATTCAGTTGATGGTCAAAGGTTGATGGGCACAGGCAACAGACCTACCGGCCTATAAGTCTGAGGGATGATAAAAGCCATTCTACTGATATGAACAGGACTGGGAGGGCTTACTAACCTGGGGGTCAGGAATCTCCCTGTCTTTCCAGAAATATGCAAAATTAAGAAGGACCCAGGGAAAGTCACACAAACTCACCAAAACCAAGAAGATCAGAGAAGGAGCTGGTTCTGGAGCAAACAGTATAGTAATCTCAGCCGGCCAGATGGAGGCCCATCTGGTGTCCATAACTCATGCCGGCCTCTCCCTCTGGGTGGCTCAGTGTCAAAGAACACAAGCAGGTGGATGGTAGGTTTTGGTTTGAACCTTTGACTTCTTGCATTTAATCATCCTACTGTGGCTCTTTCCAGTTAAGGCAAACAAACTTAGTTTCCATTACTTTTTTGAGGTTTCTGGAAAGAAAGGTCTCTCTTGCCAGGGCCATTGCACACAATTATGCATGTTTTGTTCTGCAGAAACCCCCTCCAAAAGGTTGGTCCCCCTTTATCTATTGCATGCAAAAGCACCTATGTTGATGGCCTTGGTCACTGCTATGGTGACAACTTTGCCATGAATTTTGGCAGGATAGTGTCGATAGAGAAAATGGAAAAAAAATCTAGGGAACAAAAATGTTATGTTTGATGAATCTTCCCTTTTCAGCCCAGATTGTGGCCTTGAGTAGGTCCAGGTAAATAGGTTCCCAATTCACTTGCCTTCAGAGTTGTTAGAAAAGCTATCTGACATTGGATTAAGTCATTTCAGATCAGAAAGCCCTTCAAAAAATATATTACAGTTATCAGTATCCATCAGTGAGACTTTGCAGGGCTTATGAAAAAGAAAGAGCACTTCAATTTTGTTTTGTGATCAAGAATTTCTGAGTTTTGCTCAGAAAAGCTATTTGCTTCCAGGACTTGATGAACTGTGTGATTCTCATTCATTAATTGCCGATTCTGTGAAACATGTAGACTTTGGATTCATCATCCACAGGACTGGCTGAGAAGGAAAAGGGTTAGCTATGAGGTGACAGGATTGCTCGGGAGGGAAGGGTGTCATCTCTGTTCACAGAGCTGATAGCAAGTTAGTCAACTACGCAGTCCAAGAGCCCAGCCAGCTCCTTGGCAGTTGCCTCGGCCCTTGTGTGTGCTGGGTTGCAGAGGGCCCCTAAATTGCACAGTAATGGCTGGTTCCTCAGCAGGAATAAACATGTGCTTTGAGTTTTCCAAATGAGTCAGACACACGCTGCGAGATAAATGCTGATAGCAAGCAGATGTGACATGTGCTTTTTCAAGAGGGACAGGGAGGGCGATGAATTGGCATCTCTCAAGTCCTTTGAGATGATGACCTGACATGAGGGGCCTGGTTCTATTTTTAAAAAAAAAGCAACAAAACACCAGGTGATGCGTCACTCTCCACTCCAATGCCCCCCAACCCCCACTCCTCACTCCCAACCTGCCTCTTGCTTCTTTCCTTAAGAGGAATCTACATTTTAAGTCTTAAAATGTAAACGTGTTCTGGCTCCAATTTGTCGGCTGCCTCTAATCGCCTCGGAACTTATATAAACTCTAGGTGAGTGATTTCCCCAGGAACAGTGCCCCCTTGGAATGCATGTGCTGTGAACTCGATTAAACTTTTAACCTCACATTTTTTCTGGAAAGGATTATAATCCATGTTTTTATTGTTTAAAAAAAAAAAAGCAATCAGAAACTTAAAAATATCCAATGCACTTTTTTTGTGGGTGAGTTGGGACACCTTCTTGTGAGCTTTTCTTTGTGTTATGTGTGCCCAGGGATTGTACACATGTTGTGGCAGAATTTAAAGAAGGTGCTGACTTGTTTCAGAAGCCCGTTGTCACTGTTTATAGGGCCCTGGGCCCTCCAGCCCCACTAGAAAACCCCTAAGTGTCTTTAAGCTGATAGAGGACACTTCCCAGTCGCCATGTGACACCTGTAAACGACACTCACAACAAATGGCTCCATTGTCAGCAGAGCATGAGGTCCTAGATTTCTGCTGCATTCTTCCATACTTGTCTTTCATTTTCACCTCATCTTCCAGCTCTAGGCTTTAAAACTCTTAGGTTCTCCCAGAGTGTTTGGCAGAAGCAGTCCAGGATGCCAAGCCTGAGATATAGCATCTCCTTGCAACCTCAATCCCCTTCCCTGTCCTCACTGATCACTTCCTCAAACCCTCAAGGCAATTTGTTAGTTCTTCAATACAAGAACTTTTTTTTAACCTAGTATGACACCAAGGAAACAGATGAACTGACTTATTCTCTCCCAGGAGTTTCTGGTTATTTATACTTCGGGTTTTTTTGTTTGTTTGTTTCACTCTTAAGGGCAGCTAGCATCAAAGATATCCTGGGAAGAGAGGCAAAAAAGTATAGTCGAAATGACATCTGCACTTATATGTTCATTGCAGCACTGTTTACAATAGCCAGAATTTGGAAAAAACCCAAATGCCCTAGAATGGATGACTGGTTGAGGAAACTTTGGTACATCTATACAATGGAATACTATGCAGCTGTTAGAAAAAAGGAGATCATGAATTTTGAATATAAGTGGATCGGCATGGAAAGTTTCATGCTGAGTGAAATGAGTCAGAAAGAGAGAGACAGACATAGAAAGATTGCACTCATCTGTGGTATATAAGAATAACAGAGTGGGAGACTAACACCCAAGAATAGTAGAAATAAGTACCAGGAGGTTGACTCCATGGTTTGGAGGCTGGCCTCACATTCTGGGGAAAGGGCAACTCAGAGAATGGATCACCAACTATAATGTAGTCGAAGGCCATGCGGGGGAAGGGAGTTGTGGGCTGAATGAGGGCTAGAGACTGAGCACAGTGGCCATCAACACCTTTATTGCAAACCACAACAGCTAATTAGAGAGAGAGAACAGAAGGGAATGCCCTGCCACAGTGGCAGGGTGGGGTGGGGGGAGATGGGTCTGGGGAGGGTGGGAGGGATGCTGGGTTTACTGGTGGTGGAGAATGGGCACTGGTGAAGGGATGGGTTCTTGAACCTTGTATGAGGGAAACATGAGCACAAAATTGTATAAATCTGTAACTGTACCCTCACGGTGATTCACTAATTAAAAATAAAAGAATAAAAAAAATAAAAATATATAAACAAACGAAAAAAAAGATATCCTGGGAAGAAGAGTGAGCTGACACTCAGGTATTTGTTCTTCTGCTAAATCATTGCAGAGCCTTGGGCAAGTCATTATGTCTGACAGGCCTCAGCTTTTCCTATTGTAAAATGGAACTGCTGGATTGAAACAGTAATCCCAATAGAGTTACTGTAAAATTTTAAGAAAGCTATACATTCTGCCCACCCTGAACCAGAGAAAGCTCCTTTTAATTTTCTCTTCAGGTTCTCTCTCTCTCTCTTTCTCTCTCTCTCTCTCTCTCTCTCTCTCTCTCTCTCTCTATATATATATATATATATATATATTTATATATGTGTGTGTGTATTTGTACATATATACATATATATTCATATATATATAATCTATCTGATTTTCCTTTTTGACTGACAACTCTGAAACCTAATAAACCATTGCCTGGGCCCCATTAATACTGTTAGCCTGCGAGTTCACTCCCTTACATAGGCAGGTCCCTGCCTCGGCCAGCCAAAAGCAGTTATGGAAAACAGACCCTCAACAATGTACCCCTTAAGCATTTCCAGTGGGAGTAAATATGTAGGGAATGTTACAGATAGATGGGGGCTGGTAATGAGCTTTTGAGAAATAATGAAAGAAGAAAATGTCTAGTTCTGAGTAGCCCTAAGGCTTAAGCAACACATCCCTTTGAGATGCAAATTCTGGACTCTTTGGAGATGCTTAAACTGAGGCACCACCCTGAGAGTGGAACTCCTCAAAAAAAATGTAAAGGTCACAGTCAGAATCTGAAAAAACAAGCCAGAATCCAAAGCTTTTCCTGTGACAACCCCCAGATTAATTTTTATGTGCATACAGCACCTTGGATCCAGACAAAATTGTATATAACCTTCCAAAAGTTATTCTCTGCTTTTTCCATTCTGGAGAAACCTGTATTATTTCTTTTTTTCTCTCTCTCTCCCTTTCCCCATTTCTCTAAGTAAATTTTTTTAAATAAAATGATTTCACTTCATAATGTTTAGCATGTTTAGTGATGTTAGCAGTGCCTAGTTAACATGCTTGCTGCCCCTTTCTGCTATAAACACTAGGATGCTAGTTTCATGTTCTGTTTCCTTTATCCAGTGGATATTTTAGATTCTTGAACCAATGGACTGGAGCAATAGCACAGCAGGTAGGCGTTTGCCTTGCACACAGCGGACCCAGGTTTGATTCCTCCATCACGCTTGGAGAGCCCGGCAAGCTACTGAGAGTATCCCGCCCACACGGCAGAGCCTGGCAAACTACTGTGGCGTTTTTGATATGCCAAAAACTGTAACAACTAGTCTCACAATGGAGACGTTACTAGTGCCTGCTCGAGCAAATTGATGAACAACGGGATGACAGTGCTACAATGCTTGAACCAATGAAAAACTATTCTGGAACTAAAAGAACAAAAGATGATGTAGCATCATCATTTTCTCTCCATTTGGGAAAATGACAGAGTTATTGGTTACTGGAGGTATGCACATTTATTTCCTTCATGCCTCCACATTCATTTCCTTCATGCACCCAGAATAATCCATGTTGCTTCCCACCCTACACTCTTTCTGGGCTTTTCTAATCCGGGATCAGACAGAATCAGTGCATCTTTTTATGTTCCTATTTCATTTGATTCATGTTTATGGATATGCCTAATCTATGGCAGACAGCTGGAATTTGACCCTGTATCAGAAGCTTTAGGCACATATTGTAAGGGGAAAAGCACCCAGTTTCCTGTCTCTAGAAAATGTTTGAGGCTTAGGATCTTCTCTGAGATAGAAGTGAGCCAAGTATTCTGACTCTGACTCTGCAAGACAATGTCCACTGTACCTGTGCCTCCAGCAATCATTACCACAAGCCCATGCAGATACTTAAAATTACATTATTGTTACCAAGGTGGATAACTAAATGTCAGGGCCCGTTCATTTACTTGTAGTTTTACAGACATTTGTTGGCTTTCTGGAACTGTGGTTTGACAGTGGAAATGCACAGATAAATGCTAAAAATAATTCTTTTAAAGAGATTCTGACCATGTAAAGGACTTAGAAACATCCTTTAGAAAGCAGATTGGATCTCAGAGAACCTTATATGAGGCCAGTGTGCTAAATATATTTTTGTTCTCAAAGATTCAGAGAGGTCTACTGAAACACAATACAAAAAGAAGAAATTAAAATGCAGGAAATGATAAGAGAAAAATATATATAAGATGATGAACAGTTATTTACATACAATTTATTAAACAGTTGTTAGTGGGGAAAAAAATGTTTGTCTTTGGTCATCCAAGATATCATAACAAATAGGGAAATGTGGACTTTGCTGTATCCACATTTATTTATTGGTTTTTGGCGACGCCTGGCATTGCTCAGGGGTCATTCCTGGATTTACACTCAGGAATTACTACTGGTGCTTGAAGGACCCTGTGGGATGCCCAGCTTGAACCCAAGTCTGTTTGGTGTAAGGCAAGTACCCTACCTGCTATACTGTTGCTTCAGCCCCAAGCAGATGTGTCACATTAAAAAAAAAAAGTCAGTTTCTCAGGAGAAACAAGCTTTTGTTAGCATGAAGACAGGGAACCTCTCCATGGATTTTAATCAAAAACTCTATGTGGAGATGCAGTGGAAATATCTTCAACAAAATCCCTACCCTAGCAATTTTTATAGGACTGTTTCTTGTGATGTCCATCAATGCAAGACAGTGGCATGCTGCCAATGTGTAATTCAGTCAGAAGAATTCTACCCAGGGCCAAAACGAGTCAGCTGAAGTCTGCTGCTTTTTGATGGTTTGGCGTGGTGTGCGGATATAATTTCAGGTATCTTGAGGAACAGGAGTCCTTCATATCTTTTAGGCAATCATCCACGAATATTGTTTCTTACAACGGGACCCTTTGAAAAGTATTGAACCGCAGGCAGTGAACTTGTGCTTCTCTTCACTGGCAAAGATGTCAATAACAAGGGAGTGTGAGCTCTCGGTTATGGAACAAAGGAAAAGTGCCGAGATGTATAATCAGGGAATAAAAGGAATTGGTTATTCAAATAGAACTATTCCAGTTCAATTCAGACTAACCTAGAAGTGGAACTAGGTGGCTAACTGGACATCCCTAACCTCGTAGCTCATATCTAACTGGGAACTCCAGGTTGGAGGTGGAAGCATAAAATTCCCTTCCACTATAGAAAGAAAGCCATGGAGTAATTAGCTTTGAGATTTGACCCTTTTCCTTGGCTGCTGAAGCAATTGTATGAAGCAGAAACTGAAATTTAAGAACTTGGTGTGTGCATGTTTTATTTTGATTTTATCTCAGGAGGCTTATGGCATTCACCAAATAAAACCTAAATTAATACATCCTTATGATTCCCACTCAATATCTAAATTGAATTGCACAAAATATAAACTTTGAATAGTATCTGTCCTATTGTACATATTAGAACTAAGTCTTGATCAAGTTGGTATGATTGTAGAGTGGAGAACCAGAAAAGTTACTTAGTTCCTTTTCATTTTTAGTTGTTTTTCTACCTGACCAGGCTCAGCTGGCTTATCCAAAGGAATGGTGAATTGTAGATTAATATAACATGCCCAATAACATCCAGTCCATAGTAGCAACTGTTGGGAAAATTTCCCAGTGTCATGGGTATCTTCTTGAATTAACTCAGAAAAAAATCAACTCCTTAGCAGGGGTGCTGAAGTGATACATCTGTTCATAGGAAATAAACATTCATTAGTTCCTGGATCCAATGGCTGGTCCCAGGTACATGCCAACTAGAAACAATCCAAGGATTAGTTCTTTTAGTCTTCTGTTCATCATACAAATTATTGCTACATTTAAATGGGTTGATGTGAATATACTCCATATGATACAAGATTTCACATTCCCAAACATTATAGAAATTTCAAATAATCATACCTGTTAATATTTAATACTAACAAATCTTTCCAGTGATACTTACTGAAGTTAGAGGAAGATCTTGACCTCCATTTGTGGCAAAAGTTGCTTTCCTTAGTACTCAGGTAAAAATAAATTATTGCCACCCCCACCTACTTTTCATTGATGATAAAACACTGTGTACTTACTTTGGTGTGGAGTGTATAATTTGTAGGTATAGACTGTTTTCTCTCGGTTTTCCTGAAATGCAATAAGGGATAAAATTGGACAGTCACCACTGACACAGTGCAATAAACTGTAAACTGTTGTCCCATACTCTAAACTGTTCTCCCAGTCAACATGAGTGCTTAAAACCAGAGAATCACAGACTCTCCAAGAGATTATCTCAGTATGGCACCCCAAAGCTCCTATTTATAAATGAAGGGATTCCACATCTCAATAGAGTAAGCAGTTCTGGTGACTCAGTATGAGCTCTTTTTGTGCTAACAAATTGGGACATTGATGCCATTATTTGCCCAAGTTTCCAAAAGAAATCTGCCCCAAATGAAATAGGGTAAACTGTTCCAGAATGTTCTTTCCTGTTCTCCATTTGGCACACCAATTGCCACTTATCCCTTTCTAGTTGGCATCTTCACATAAATTGAATATGAGAGGATTTCACATCTTCTAAGTTTCTTTCCGTTCAAAATATTGGTAGAAACTGGTGAGAAAATAGTTACACACCTAAGAACCTTCTCTTCATTGTTAGAGATAATTTTATGGTAAATCATTGGAAGTAAAACTGTTTGACAACCAAAACCAACTGTTTTGACAGTCCCACTGTTTAAAAGAAGATTTGCAATAAAATTGAAATATTTTGTATTAAAAAGAAAGAGAGGGTCAGAGAGATAGTACAGTGGGTAATGTGCTTGCCTGGCATACGGCCAACAAAGGTTTGATACCAGCATCCCAAATGGTCCTCCAAATCCGCCAGGAGTGATTCCTTAGTGCAGAGACAGGATAACTCCTGAGCACCATCAGGCATGGCTCAGAGAAAGAAGGAAGGAAGGAAAGGTAGGAGAGAGGTAACCAGCAGCCTGCTAATAAACCAGTGCCTGCGGGCATTAGCATATATTTTCCTGATAAACATTGGTTTGCTGGGGAAAAAATTGATTTGTCAGCAAAGCAGGCCTGGAGTATCCAGGGCCCTATGTGGCTGCTGCTAGACAGTAACATTAAGAAAACTGGGCCTTCTTAATTTCTGGGGATTACAAACACCGCACCAAAAGAGCCATCATCACTTCTATTATCTTTTAATCATTTAGCATTGAAAAAAGTCTTTTGCTGAATGATCCAGCATTTTGATCCCTACTGTTTTAGGAAGGACTGGAGCGATAGCACAGCGGGTAAGGCGTTTCCCTTGCACATGGCCGACCCAGGTTTGATTCGGAGAGCCCAACAAGCTCCCGCACTGCGGAGCCAGGCAAGCTACCCATGGCGTATTAAATATGCCAAAAACAGTAACAACAAGTCTCACAATGAAGACGTTACCAGTGCCCACTTGAGCAAATTGATGAGCAACGAACGACAGTGCTACAATTTTGGGAAGTTCCATGCCCACTTCTAAATCAGTGCCCCACAGGAGTTTCTGCTTTGAAAGATTCTAGTCCAAGTCTATCATCTCTCTCTGCCTTCTGTAACAAACCAACCTTAGAGCAGCAGAACTGGCCTCCCTTCCCAGATTTTGGGAGTACCTGGAGCCTGCTCCTGGAAATATGATTGGGTTAAATTGGCATCCTATAAATTCTCAGTGTGTTTGTTCACATTTGCTTTTATATATTTATGCTCTTAATGTTGAAAATCAATCTGCAAGAGTCTTATCTTCAGCCTTCCAATTAGAACACAAGCCAGCCATCAGAAAGTTGTAGATGAGGTTTGTGTATACCACAGCGGAAAATGAATTTGCATTTGTGGCCTGATCTGTGAGTGTGATTTTGACCACGAATGAGATTTCCACACCCCTTGGTCAGGCTCAGGGATTAACAATTTTTCAGAGTGCTGTGCCAAGTTTCCAGCTCCGTTCTTCAGATTCGAGTCTGTGGGTGGTATGGAGTGAAACTGTTTCAGGAAGCAGGGGAGGAGGAGGGATGAGTTTTCTGAACTGGTGGAAGAAAAACAGGGATGACCTTACAGTTGGATTTAAGGAGCTCCTAAGAGATTTGCTTTTACAGTATCTTGGAGAACTTCCATTTTAGTACAGTAGGTCATGCAATAACAAATGCATAATGGAGTCATTTCATTTAACATTGTTCCATTATAAAACTGATGAGAAGAGCTAGAGACATGAATGAAGTGGTAGAGCACATGCCTTGGATGCGTGCGGCCCTAGGTTCAGTCTCCAGCACCACCCACCATCCTTCTCAATGCAGACACAGCCAGATGTAGCTCCTATAGCTACCAGCATTCAAAACAAAAATAAACCCACAAAAGTAATTCCAGCCAGTATTAAAGAAAACAATGTAATTTCAGAGTTGCGCTCATTATACTGTATTTTGCTTAAAATCACAGTTTCTAATGACCTATCAATAATGACAATATCTATGACAGTAACTGAAAACTGTGTTGTGTTTAATTACAAGTTCAATTTTATCATAAGTGCATCTTTTCAGTTGTGGCAGACTTGGGGTAAATTTCTTTATTTTCACATTAATGTGAATGAGAGAGTCAGGATGCACTGGCTTAAAAACACTGGCTTAAACAATTTCTCAAGCAAAGAGTTTTTTGTTGCAAAAGGAAGAGGTAATTGGAACCAAGGAGAATTGACAAGGAGGGTATTGAATGAAGGATTTCTGTTAGCTGGAAGAAAGAGTGTCAGGAGAAAGAAAAGCAATGCAGATGGGGAGATAGAAGGGTGTTCAAATATAAATCAACTCATCCTATTTAGGGGGATGAAGGTGTGTGTGTTCTCCCAAAGTTTCTTTGGCCCAAAAGAGAAGGAGAAGTGGTATATAAGGATTGAACAAATACTTTAAAAATTATATAACAATAGTGCTCTTCAGATTTCTCTGTAGCACCAGATTTTGTGGCAAAATCTGATTTTGATGCTATCGTAATTCCTTGGTATTCATTCATTGCTAGAAATATCTTTAGTTCTTCGCCCAGTATCTCTAGATCATATCTTGAACATGTGTGATCAAAGGTGGTAAATAAAATGGCTCCAGAGATTTAAAACTTGAATTTATAAATTTCGTTGGGCATGTGGTTGACATTTGTGAAGATCTATATAGATTCAAAAGCTTTCAGTGAATCTCTTCCAAAAGAGTCAGTGGATGGTGCTAAGCCCTAAAGCTGTGTGGGCATGCACAGTAATAATGCTGTCACACTAATTAAGACTAATGACCAAAAAGAGCCATTGTAGATAACCCAGTCAGGCAGATTTAGAGATTATACAAATAACTGTTTTTGAAACATCAGTCTAGTTTAATTTTACAAGGTCTTTATTTTAAATGAGGTTGTCTATGATAAAATAATATAAAAATAGCTTACCATTGTGGAAGCTGAGGATTACTCCTTATATGATTTAAACATACATTTTTTTCAAGGACCAATTATATAGATGTGTATTACTAAGTCACTTTTGTTCCTTATCCCTCCTGCTGTCCACTGGAGACTTTTACAGATCAACCCCTTGATTTAAAGATAAAATGAAAGAAGTTTTACAAAACTCCTATCAACTATTTTGTGTGCAAGCTTCTAAAAACCTGTATGTTCCTCATTAATTAAATTCCCCTCTAATTCCCTCGATCCCAGTGTTGTAAAGAGCTAATAATTGAACTGACTTTTCCTAAGTAGAAATAAAAAGTAAAGTCATTAGAATTCTACTTTATGTGATATGAATTTTGTCATATGTAATGAAAAATGCTTGATAAACCCAGCAAAATCTCAAAGTTTTTATACACTGATTATTCTCGGGGGCTGGAGAGATAGTACAGCGGGTAGGGCGTTTGCCTTGCACGCAGCCAACCCAGATTCGATTCCCAGCATCCCATATGGTCCCCCAAGCACTGCCAGGAGTGATTCCTGAGTGCAGAGCCAAGATAACCCCTGAGCATTGCTGGGTGTGACCCAAAAAGCCAAAAAAAAGACAAATTTTGCTTAAATGCTATCAACAAATATTTTTCATTTCTTGGGATATATTATTCTGAAGAGCTATGGAAGTAGAGTCAGTTGTACTAAAATATACAGTCAGTTGTATTGATCAGTTCTCAGACATTGCACAGGAAAACATCTGAAGGACTGTAGAATAATAGCACAGAAACCTACAAACAGTTCCCTGGGAATTTATCGGTGGAAATTTCATCATGGGATTTAGACTAGAAGCCAGTGTGCCCTCACCTCTTAAGGTCTGGGTCTACTAGGAGAGCAACAATAAAGAGGGCATGAGAAAACTAAGAGCAAGTGGGAAAGTCTATGCTGTTGCCTCTGTCAACTTTTTGCTTTTTCTCAGGCTCTCCTAGCTTCTGCCATGTGGCTCATTCTCAGGCATGCTTCAGTTTCTTGCCCTGATAGAAGAGAACACCGTCCTAAAGCAAGACATACTTTATCCCCCATGGAAACAGAAATAACATAATTAAGACCACTGCTCGCAGGGACACAAGTTTATTGGCAATAAAAGGCAGCTGTGCTGACAATGCTACCAATTAATCTGCCAAAAGCCAACTTGTCACTGTGCTAGAAAACAGGAATGGAAACATCCAGGGATCTATATAAAACATAGACAACAGTCCGAGGGCAGCAGCAAAGCATCCCACTCTTCTCTGCATGCAGTTGAGTTCTGCATTCATTGCCCAATAAAACTCACCACTTGGAGCGTGCCTTAGGTTTGAGTCAGGTGTTCTAGCACTGAGCCTCCTTTAGAGAGGCTCAGCAGAGGTTCCTAGGAAGTGTCAGTGGTAACATGGGGAAGGGGATACAGAGTGGGGGAGGGAAAAGAACTTAAATTGTTTGGGCACCGGGGCATTTGAGCTATGCTATTTCACTGAGTCTTTGTAATTATCCTACATAGGAAGGACAGCTTCCTAGTTTCCACAGGAGGAACTCAAGACACAAATTCAGGCCTCCTAGTTCCCCATCCATACTGTCCCCATAACAATATGTATTTTCAGATGCTGCATCAGGTAAAGTTTGTCCTAGATTTGGCTGATAATGAATTTATAGTCTAACTGGGTAAGCCACTTCACTTCCTTGGGTCTCAACTGTCACTGTCACTGTCATCCCGTTGCTCATCGATTTGTTCGAGCGGGCACCAGTAACGTCTCTCATTGTGAGACTTATTGTTACTCTTTTTGGCATATCCAATACACCACGGGTATCTTGCCAGGCTATGCTGTCCGGGCTCCATACTCTCAGTAGTCTGCCGGGCTCTCCGAGAGGGGTGGAGGAATCGAACACAGGTTGGCCACATGAAAAGTGAACGCCCTACCGCTGTGCTATCGCTCCAGTCTCAACATTGTATCTAATAAACTATTCTTTTAAAAAGAATAATTATGTAGATGCAGAATGATCTCTCTCATATGTGGGTCTTTAAAATATACAACAAGGTAACAACAGAGGGTCAATAGCAACACAACAGGAAAATTGATCCACAGAATTGAGTTGGTGAGGAGAGATTGGTGGGATGGGTGTTGGGATCCCTGGAGGAGAGAGGTGGAAGTGCGTATGCTGGTGATGGGAGTGTTGTTGCAGTTATATGCATCGGAAACCATCATTAACAGTCTGGTAAATCACAGAATCTCAACCAATAAAAATAAATCTCTCAAATTACAAAAATATATCACTGTGTGTGAGCGCACGTGAAGTGTGGTATGGCGTGGTGCTGGGGATTGAGGAAACTCAAACATAAGAGACACACACACTCTACCACAGAGCTACCTCTTAGTCAGAACTAATCATACTTTCACCATACAAGCCAGCAGTTACATGCCTTGATATTTACCACAGAGAGGTTGTAAACTTTTTTTCTGCCCAGAAATCTGCACATGAATGTTATATCCATGGTCTTTCTTTACAATCACCATTACAATGACAATTTGTTGACAATCAATTATAATGCTAACTTTCTCCACAGAGATATATTTGCCCTAACTCTTCCCTAGCTCATTGACTTGACTCAAAATTAGATTAACCTTAAAGAATCTCTTTAGGAAGCATCTTAATGTTCCAAAGATCACTCTGCTCTCCCCCCAACCCCCTACCCCCTCTCTGTCTCTCCCCCACACTCACTCCTGGCACTTAGTCATATCAAGTTTCTTCCTCCAGGCCAACAGCCCTCTGTTTAGGTAATCAGCAGCAGTTTGTCCCCCTCCCCCCACCCCGTTTACAGTAGCTCTGTAACTTTTCCCTTATGAAGTGATAGCTACTACTTTTAGGAATGGCTACAGCAAAAGTCAGGATTTTCATTTTCTCAATGAGGAAACATATTCCAACTCAAGACCAAAAATATGGAATGAATTAAAATTTCCTTTCCTTTCTATCTTAAAAAAAATGCCACTTTAAGCCACTTGTTTAGAGTTGGCTCTAATTAGAATGCATTAGAAATAAGGGCATACTGTGCTAAACCTATTTTTTTAATGTATTTTTTAAATCTGATCTCTTCTTATGCTCAAAAGGACAGCATTGTGTAATTTTGTGTGAATGTCAAGGGACAAAAGCAGTTCAAAATATTTGACCTAGATAAACATATTACCATTCACTCCATCTGAAAATATAGGGATAATTAACTTAGACAACCATATAAACAGCAGGGGTCCCCTCCAGGGTGTCGGCCTCCTTAAGTCAGCAGAACCTCCCCAAAGTTGCTGTTGAGTGTGGCTGCCTTTATGGCTGTGTTTTGAATTGTTCTACTGAGTTATATACTATTGTGGAAAGCACTTTTGGCGCATTTGGCCCTGCCTGGATTTATTCCTATGTCCCAGACTTCTCATATTTATCCACTTGGTAAGATTTATAATGGATTTGTTCTCCTAAATTTAAAAATAATCTTCACTGTGCAAATTTGATCACTTATTTAGTCCTTACAAGCCACTGAGATCCTGGACTCACACAGCATCTGAGAGATCAGCCAACTAATCCCTTATTTGATGCTTCATTTCCCCCTACAGGCTCCACCCAAGGGGGCCTCATGCCGGTGGGCTGCAGTTATAGTTGTCAGGCATCAGTTGTCTGTGCCCTCATAACCTCCTGTTCTTTGAAGAATTCATCCTTAAGAAAGCTCGTCCTAAGAATGAGCTGAAATTGGTCAGGAACAATAGCACAGTGGGAGGGTAGGGCACTTGCCTTGCATGTGGCTGACCCAAGTTTGATCCCCAGCACGTGGAATCCCTGAGCACTGAACCAGGAGTAAACCCTGAGCACTGCCACGTGTGGTCCCCCAAACAAAATAAAACAAAAGAATGAGCTGAAATCATTTCTTTCTAGTTCCTGACTTGCTTTAATACAAGGAAAATAATAATTTTGTTTTACACAAAAGGGAGCCTCAGATCACTTAAATCCTGATTAATAAATAAACCTTAATCTTACCAGCAGGGGCTTGCCATGCAGAACAGAGCCAAGAATAATCCCTGAGCCCAGCCGGGTATGGTCCAAAAACCAAAAATAAATAAATGCATTTTATTTGTGTGTGCATGTTTGGGTTTTCATTTATTATTATCTTTTTTTTGCAGTGCTCAGGGCTAATTCCTGGCTCAGTGCTCAGGAATCACTCTGATGGGCTTGGGGGACCATATGGGATACTAGGGATCAAATCCATGTCAGCCTCATGCAAGGCAAAGATCCTATTTGCTGTCTTATCCGCTCTGGCCCCATAAATACATAATTAAAATAAAACCTTCTGAGATACAGCAAATGTACACAAGACTTGGAATCACTGTTCTGGAGTCTTCACTGAGATGAGACATTGCTGCCTGCATAAGTTGCGTGTAGAGGTGTGGGTGGGGTTGGACTCAGGGTAGGTTGGAGTCGGTTGAAGCTACTGCCTGTTAAGTTGATAGGTCTTTACAGAACCTAGAACTTGTTTTATTGTTTAGTCAGTAACAACAAGTCTCACAGTGGAGACGTTACTGGTGCCCACTCGAGCAAATCGATGAACAGGGCGACAGTGCTACTTAATCTTAAACTCTTTTACATTGATACAAAACCAATAAAGTTTTGATAAGTTTCAAAACTGAGATAACTGAGCTCCTGGTTCCATGTTTCATGCTTTACCATGTTCCAGCAGATAGCATTTTATTTAGCTCTTGGGGATTGTGGGCATTGGGATGTGGGGTAATAGAGTGCGGCCTCCTGAGCTGTCACTCCCTCCCAACCTCTCTGATCCTTCAGATTGCACATTCAGCTGCACCCATCACTAAATCATATTGGATTTGCTCATCACATAACCTCCTAGATCTCTTTGTCATAGTGCTGCTACTAAACTTTTATCTCAACAATTCTTTTTTTCTTTAATGAAAACTTCACCACTGGTATTGTGAACAGTGCTGCAATGAATGTATAGGTACAGCTGTCATTTCTGCTGTGCTTTTTTGCATCCTTGGGATATATTCCCAGAAGTGGTATTGCCGGGTCATATGGAAGCTCAATTTCTAGTTTTTGAAGGACTGTCCATAGTGTTTTCCAAAAAGGCTGGACCAGTCTACATTTCCACCAACAGTGAAAGAGCATCCCTTCTCCCCCACATCCATGCCAGCATTAGTTGCTTTTGTTCTTTTGAATGGATCACACCCCATTGTGGTCAGCTCATAACTCTGCTTTGGGGGACTATATGGTGCTTGCAGTGCTGGGGATCACACAGAGCACTTTTACCTGGATGGTCTTTCTGGCTCCCAGCTCTATACAGGGTAAATACAGGGTAAAGTAGTGCTGAGAGGCAATAAATTGGTCGTTGACATCATGATAATAAAGGACATGCTCTGACAATAATTTCATTTGTACTTTAGCCCGCCCACACGGCAGAGTCTGGCAAGCTCCCCATGGCATACTGGATATGCTAAAAACAGTAACAAGTCTCACAACGGAGACGTTACTGGTGCCCACTCAAGCAAATCAGTGAGCAACGGGATGAGAGTGACAGTGACAGTGAATGAAAACGTCACATGATGCAGTGATAAGACTCAGCAAGAGAACATGGCTTTGGGAACAACAGCAGTCAATTCCCAGGCCTGGGTTCCAGAATTAGCCACACCTTCTGCAAGACTAACACAGCGCTGGGAAACCCTAGATTCCCATAGAGCATAGAACCAGAATACATACCCCCTAGTTGCAGGTAGACCCCTCCAAAAGGGATTTGTCTGAAATCCCTTTGCCTGAAAAGAAGGGAAGAGAGAGATCCCACACATAGGCTCACTGTGTGCCACCATCAGTGTATCCATTGTGAATGCACAATCACACTTAATCTGTTTAGTACTATGAGGTGCACTCACTATACCCATTTTACAGATAAGGAAATAGAACTCACTGGGACTAAGGGCCAATAAATATGGCATCAGGACAAAAATAAGAGCTGTAGGGCTGGAGCAATAGCACAGTGGGTAGGGCGTTGCCTTGCACGCAGCCAACCCAGGTTCGATTCCCAGCATCCCATATGGTCCCCTGTGCACTGCCAAGGGGTAATTCCTGAGTGCAGAGTCAGGAGTAACCCCTGTGCATCTCTGGGTGTGACCCAAAGAGAAAAAATAATAATAATAAAAGCTGTGCCCTTCCCTACTGCTAAGATGGAAAAAGACCTTTAGAGTTTCAGCCTTTCCAAGCCCTTCTGGATCCTCTACCACATGCTAAGCATCTGGTAGGTTAGAAAAACCTGCTCCTCTGGGAGGAGATGCTGGACACCTAGAAGACATCTCTCCAGTCTTCAAGCTTTATTTGCTAGATGCAGGCAGAAGACCACAATTTGTGAAACTAATTGAGCCTATTTTCTTAACTTTACATGAAAAGTAAAAATGTTTTTGCCATTCATGTGTATGAAAGATTTATCTATGTAGTGCCTGACTTAGAATAAGAATGTTTTATATGGCAGATATTTGATCATTTAAAGGCACATTTTGCCCTAAAAATAATGTTCTCTTCTGGTCAACTGTAGTGCCCAAGTAACTCACTTTGTGTATGGTGTGTGGTGATGAAAATACTTTTCCAACACCATCACTAGTGTTTTCCGGTTCTCAGAGCAGCGCATTGCTGATTCCTAATTAAAGTCCCTATTTTCCTGCTTTGGCGGCAGTAGTTTTTGTCATTATTCATTAGGCCATCTACCTGGTACACTTGTTTAACAGGCACAAATAATGAGCCCTTGGCATTAGTCAACGCAGCAGTTATTTTTCTGTTATGGATGAACTGCTTTAATAAAACACAAATGACACCAAGTACCTGAACTGTAGAACCATCACAATTTAGACATCTCTCTCTTCTCCTGTCATTTTTGTGCCAGTTCAATGAAAATTGAGATTTACAGGAAAATTATGTCTTAATAGAATAACTATTTTAACAGTTCCTTCAGACATAAATATTTCTGCATTTTTCTGCTCATATTTTGGACTGCATGATATCCCTCCCTTCCTTTACCTTTCTCTGATTTGCATTCTGCTGGCTTAGACATTTATATAAGTCTCAACTTCTTTCCTCAGTACCTTTGACATTCTCTGGCTCTTTGGAAAGGGGCCAATAATAATGGAATTTAAATTGGCAGAAATAATATATGACTTTATATAGGAGTATGTGTCAGCTAGTTTTCCAGGGACTGAAAGGAGATGGAATGATCCTGTATCTTTCTTTCTCTCTATTCTCATTCACTTTGATTTCCTCTCCTCTCTCAGGCACATACATATGTTGTGCCTGAGTTGAAAACTGAGGCCTGGTGCATATGTGGGCTTTTTATTTTTATGTTTTAAATTTTATTTTTGAGGTATCACCCACTCTGTTCCAGTCCATGCATCCTGACCGTGGTGCATTAGTTAGGGTCCTAGCTGGGACTCACAGCTTCAGAGATGCAAGAGGTGGTGTGCGTGTGTGTGTGTGTGTGTGTGTGTGTGTGTGTGTGTGTGTGTGTGTGTGTGTGTGAGACAGAGAGAGACAGAGACAGAGACAGAGACAGAGAAGAGAGAGTGGCCATGTATATCTGTAGAACTAAATGAATGCTATGTGAACAGTCAGCATACATTTTGGGGCACTTCCTTTGTGCAAACCAGTCAATGATAACAAAGAAGACACAGTTCTTCTCTGGACTGTGGAGGATTAATTCATGTAATGCGATGGCATTTGGGTGCAATGAGCATCTCAAAGAGGGAACCTCTTAGAAGTTGGGCTTCATAAAAGGAGCTGGAATTTTGAGATGGGTGATAGAGGATAAATAAAGTCTGTGCAGGCAAGCCTGCAGAGATGTTGCAGACCGAATAGAAAGAATATGCTAGGTAAGTGTGGGACAGGATCCTACACTCTGGAAGAAACAGCTTCTCTGAGGTTGGAGTTTAGGGATGGAGAAAAAAAGACAAGGGGAGAATTAAATGGGGCCCTGTACACCATACTTTGGAGTTTATGTTTTACACCCTTAGCAATAGGAAGTCGCTGCAAACTTTTAGGCTGGAAGAAGTTATGGCCAAACATACCGGGCATGAAAGCTGAGGCTTGTCTGCTAAAAATAATCCAAATCAGAAGGAAGTAGCATTCTTTCTTCATCATTGGAAAAAAAAATCAAATAAAGCTCTTACCTCAGCTCTGGGTAGAAATCTTCGCTTTTTCCTCCGGAAATACAGCTCTGTCTTCTCCCTTGTGGTTTCTGTGCTAGCGCTTTCTTAATCTGCTCTTGCAAGCAAAGCTCCCAGATGGCCACAGCCCTGCCCGCTGTCCCGCATACACAGATGTCTGAATTGATGAATGGACTCCTCCCTTGTACGTCTGACCTTTGTCTCGCCACCTTCCCAACTGTGCAACTCTGGACGGTCTCAATCAAACCCCCTCCCATGGGGATTCATGAGGCCCCTTGGGAGCTGACCACTTCTCTTAAATCACTTGTCACAGACACTGAGAGGCCGCTACTTAGTGGAACATTAGAAACAGTTTTAGTATTTTGAACTTTGACCCTGAACAAGTTGTGATGATTCTAGAGTCCAATCTTTCTCTTCTGCCCCTTGTTTCCTCTTCTTTCTCCCCCTTTCCCTCCATGTTTCCTCCAGTTCTTTCTCTTATGCAGACTGTTTTCATTGTATGGACTTAGTGTGGAATAAAGAAAGCTTCTTCCATCTTTTCCACTTTTTCTTCAGTGAAAATCAAGTGATAAAAGAGTTGAGCAGTTTGATCATTCCTGCTCCATAAATGGCGTGATGGGAAGGAGACGGGGTCTCAGGGCCCAGCCTGTACGTGCCCACCGCCTCCCACTCTATCCTTCCCCAGGAGTGTTTAGGAAAAGGTGTTACTGGCAGTTTGAAGATACGTTCTTGAGATAAAAAATAAAGAACTAAGAGAAGAAATAAAGCTTCTAAGAATGGAAACGGAGGCTGGGAGAGTTGACAGTGGAAGAAGAAAGGGGACATTGGGGTTACCAATCTAGAGGTGAAAAGGAAAAGGGAGAATAAATTGTGAGGAACTACATCATGTCAGAAGACTCTTAAAAATACAAACAATGGGGCTGGAGCAAAAGCACAGGGGGTAGGGCATTTGCCTTGCACGCGGCCGACCCAGGTTCGATTCCCAGCATCCCATATCATCCCTTGTGCATCCCATATCATCTGGTGTGACCCAAAAAGCAAAAGAAAAAAAAATAAAAACAAAACATGGTTCCCTTAGAGTATTCTTTAGGAATCAATTTCCCAATGGAGAAACGAATAGATTGTCTTGTGTCAGGAGCTAGTTGTTCACAGTTGTGTGCTTTGATGATATAGGGCAGGAAATCAGCTGCAAAGATCTCAATTTTAAGTTCCTGGAGGGTGAGACTTGGGTGCTGTTTGCCTCATTCTCTCCTTCACTAGTCACTCTGCAGAACTTGATGTCATCCTGCAGAAGGATTTGTGACGTGTGTGTGTGTGTGTGTGTGTGTGTGTGTGTGTGTGTGTGTGTGTTTCACAAAACAATACACTTGGGATCTTTCTACATGGTTTCACAGGACTTAGAAGGATATTCTCCAAGTGCTGGCACTATCCTTGCAACAATTTTCCCTAAACAGTGGAGCAACTTAAAATAACCATCCATTTGTCTACTTCTATAGCAGTTTTGTTTTTAATTCACTCTGGGGCATTGAGTCCGTTTTCTGGTGTCCGGACAGCTCTGTGTGGCCAGGCTACACGGAGCAGAGTGCTCTCCAGGGAAAGTGCCAGGCAGCAGAAGTCAACACCAAAAGTCAACAGTGGAAAGTGTGTTGGCTGCTCCAGAATATTCCACCCACAAGTGATTTCTGTGGCATTTGTTAATGTTTCTGGCAGGATATTGCCAGAGCCGATATTCAGCTGGGGGTTGCTGTGATATATCCCTCCCTACTGATCAGTGCCCTGCAATAGCATTTATTAAATACTTAGACTTCCTACCACCACGCCCCCTCCCAGCTATGGACTCAGGCTGAAGATGTGCACAATCATACATTCTCCCTTCCATTGAGTGAGTATTGAGGATCCTGGGATGTTACAGTGCCTAAATTGAACCACAACTCTCTCAGTAGGAAGAAGTGGGCAATAGGCCCCATACCACCCAGTTTCCCCATTCCTTGGCTGGCCAGGGAATCAAGCCCAAGAGCAAAGACTTGAAAGAACCCCATGGGTGGTGCCACTCTGAATCCACCCCTGGCCCTGGTGCTTTCTTTGGAAAGCAAGTGCTCTGAATTCAGGCTCTGAATAGACAGAGGATTAAAGTCCTTTGAAATCAAAAATAGGTCTTCAAACATTGTTGGCCATGGCTAAAGGGTTCCCTCCACTACAGCATAGGTCCAAAATCGAGCTCATGTCTTCCAGATGCTTCAGAAAGCTCATTTCCTTATTACAAGCAGGGCTGTGCTAACTATGGATGTCAGACTTGGATGCTGAGGAGCAAATATTGCTGGAGGAGAAAAATGACAGCTTGTGTGTCCACCGAGACACCAAATGGAGGGGAGTGCCCTTAACAGGATATCCAACCATGAACCCAAACTTGTTGGGGTCCAATTCTAGTTCCTTATATTCCATAAGTTCTTTATGGCTCTCAACCCAACTGATGGACAATAGAGCCCTCCAGCTCACATGTGCCGAGTGCATCATGTGCTGACCACTCTCTGGCCATCTGGAAGCCATTAGTGTTCAGCTGCTGGCTCCGTGCTTGGGTTGCAGGAGGCACAGCCCAACCCAGTGCAAAGCCAGGGAGTTCTTAGCTTCCGGTGAGATTTCCAGTTTAAAACCCAGGGAAGCCCTACCCTCCAAGCCACCCTTAAGTCCCCTTCTCTCCTCTCCTTTCCCTTGTCTCCACCAGGTGCCCTGTAAGCAATTGCACATCACCATGGGGGATCCATCCTTTCTTCATTTCTTGTCTGGCTGTAGGTTTGAAGGGAGGGGTGCAGTTAAGCCACTTTCTTCAGAAGCCCCTGGGAGAGGATTTGTCCTTTACCCTCTCTGCTGAGTGTTTGTAAACTGGACAGTCTCAAGAGAGCCAGCTCCCAGAGGAAAGCAGGCTCACCCCTAGCCATCAGAAGTCATCAGGATTACTCCACCATAATAATCGCTGCCACTAGAACCCAGAAATGTGCTAGGAGCTATGTTTGTCTTACTCTAATCCTCATAATAGCCCTTCTGACAAGGACACCCTGTCTCAATGCGTTAAGCAGCTGATAAAGGAAACATTGGATTCTAATCAAGGTCTTTGTGATTCCAAAGTGCAGAGTCTGTCTCAGTGAGCTTGCATCCTACTACCTCCACAGCACTCCCCCCTACCCCCACCCCTGCCAGCCCCCTGATTTAGGCCCCGCTGAAGGGTGGAAGCCCCAGGAGGACAGAGGAGCAAAAAAGGAACAAACATCTGCAGTTCACACTAGATAGTCCAGTCATGGATTTTTCTAAGGAAGCAAAATGATCTTTCGAAAGGAAACTCACGCTGTCTGTCAGCTTCTTGCCAACTCTACTACAGTACAATCTGCCAAAAACAGCCAAACCTTGTTTTGGGTATGAAAGCAGCTGTTATAATAAACTCCTCTGCTCTACCTCTTTTTCCTGTTATGGTGGAATGTCTGTTTAAAGTAAATGTCTCCAATACATGGATGTTTGGGGGGTCATAAAAACATTTTTTTTTTAATTGGCAGGCTCTTTCACATTTTTTGGTGAAGTTGGGAAGTAAACAGAATGCCACACACCATTTCAGATTCATGTAGTATGAAAGTTGCTGGATTCTGGAGCTTTATTCCCTCCCACCACCCTTGTGGACCTGAGCCTTGTCTGTTTTTGACTATGTTCCAGAATGAATGAATTTCTGCCTTTCTTTTTTCCTAGGACTTCCAAAGCAGAGCAAGGGATGACTGCACCGATCTGGGTTGATCTGAGTCAGTTCGGTCCTGATTCGGTCCACCACTAATTTGTGACATCAAGTAAATTACGCTAAGCCTTGATTGTCTGTATCTCTAAAATGGGGATAGTAATAACTATTGAGTGAGTTATTCATAATATAGTAGCAAAAAATTGAATGATTCTTATTAAGGGCTCAGTGCTCTGCATGTGTTTACATGTATTTACATATATTTACATATATTTACTCATTTAATCATCTTAACAATTCCAAGGTGTACATAATCTGCCAGTCAAGTCAAACCCCCTGTATAAATAGCAATGCGTAAAACTGAAGGAAATGTCTGCCTCAGTGAAACTTTATAAACTTGTTTTTAGGGGAAGTCAAAAAATAAATAAGATCTTAAGTGGTGATACATGATATGAGAAAAAGAAGAAGACAATAAAGGGATCTGAAGAATGATTGTGAGCAGTCTGCAATTTCTTTCTCTTTGGAGTGGGAAGTCCTAGTAGCGCTTGGGCCTGGCATGAGGTTACTTAGGGTCCACCCATCCTCCACTCTGCAGTGCTCAGGGTCCATGCAGAACCAGGAATCCAGTGCATAGCTTAGACTATACACTTGAGTTATTGCCCAAGCCCTAGAGTTTGTAGTTTCCAAAAGCAGGGAAAGCTGCGCTGACTTAGTGGCATTTGAATAAATTTTTTTTAAAAATCTAAAAGACAAGAACAGGGTCCAAAGTGATAGTACAGTGGGTTGGTGCTTGTTTTGCACATGGTCAACCCGGGTTTGATCCCCAGCATGCCATATGGTCCCCCGAGTTCCACCAGAAGTAATTCCTCAGTGTAGAGCCAGGAGTAGCCCCTGAACATCACCAGTGTGGCCCAAAAATAAAAATAAAGGGTAAGAACAGTGGGGAGAGTCCTAGGCTGAGAAATCACAAGTGTAAAGAAAGGCCTATGGCTGCAGGGCTGGGGTCTCAGCCCGAGGCAC
Organism: Sorex araneus; assembly: GCF_027595985.1. NCBI lineage: Eukaryota > Metazoa > Chordata > Mammalia > Eulipotyphla > Soricidae > Sorex > Sorex araneus. The sequence continues at coordinate 332,278,885 of NC_073303.1, forward strand.
AGCACCCAAAGGAGGAGGATGGAGGGGCACAGTGGGTGAAGTCAGCAGGTGGGAAGGCAGACAAGATAATGGAATAGTGCACCTTGGTTCTTTGTCTTGGTGAGATGAGAAATTACCAGGAGGCCAGAGCAGAAGAGGGTCTGATTCTAAGATATATCTATTTAACAGATACTAATACAGCATTTCCAAGATAAAGAGATAAGTTAAGGTCTCTTTGAAAGTGTAAAATTCATTTCTGAGGACATCAAGGTATATTGTCAGTCAAGGTCTGTTTGCCTCTTTGCTCAGTGAGTAAATCACTAGGAACGTGCCGGCTGTATTAGATCATTTATTCTCATCTGCTCCTCATTGCCTTTGAAACACCTCCAATTCTAGCAGTGCTTTACAGATATGCACTTCAACCAAGTGGCTTAAAACACCAATCTAGGTCTTCAGTATTCAAAAGCTCCCTCCCTTCTGCATCTTTTGTGTCTTTCATGGAACAGGCCCATATTTGAGAAGTCCAAGCCCAGGGAGAACAAAGAGAAGAAGCTAACATGGAAATGTAACATCTTCTCAAAGTACATTGAAAGAAACACACATTGCTACTGTCATTCTGGCATATCCCACATCTCCTGGTACTAAAGATGATGTATCTGTTGGCTTATGCTCACTTACTCCAACTCAAGCCTTTGTGGGTCTAGAAAGGAACACCCCAACAGAAAATTCAGCTCAGGGTGCTGTTTCCCCTGGTATAAAATTTCTCCATAACAGCCATGTTCCACCCAGTTCAGAGAAGTGCTTGAGGGGTTCCTAGCTGAGACTTAGAGAAGCCTGCGAAAGGGTTTGTCAAGAATCACAGTTCTCATGTCCTGGAATGCAACCCCCATCCTATTTATGATACATGATTATATACGGTAAACTATAATGGACACAGTTTCGAAATCAGGCTTCAGTTTGTCCATTCTAAGGTATATAAAATACCTTCTTTCATGTGATAAAACAGTTCTGGTCCTGCCTGGATCCATTTTCACATGTCCATACTGCCTCTCCTAGTTTGTTCACTCTCATGTCTTTGGGACAAGAAGGCAGACAGAGGAAGGACACTTGCCTTGCATGTAGCCAACCAAGGTTTGATACTTGACATTGCATATAGCTACCTGAGCCCCACCAGAGTAATCCTCCAGCGCAGAAGTAAGCTCTGAATACAGTTGGGTGTGACCCCAAAAACAAAACAAACAGAGATGTCGAAGTCAGACACGTGATTTAGGGCATGGAGGGGAAGTGTGGCTATCAGAAATAGGATCACCATAAATGTAGGCCCATAGAGATCTTATTAGGGGTTAAATTGTTTGCCTTCCTTTGGGCCAACAACCCCAAGTCATTCCCATTAACTGCATATGAGCATTTCCAGAAATGATCCCTGAACTCAGAGCCAGGAGTAAGCCCTCAGCATAACTTGATTATGGTTCAGCCTCTGTCCACAAAACCCATAAACGTTAACAGTATTGTAAGCATGTCACCTAAACAATAAATTTTGTAACAAAAATTTTGGCATAAAAAAAGAAATAGGATCAAATATAGTTCACACTTTATGGATGAGATCAATGATATATAACAATATATAAACACAAGTCTATTCAGTTGTTCTTGAATTGCATTGAAAATTAATGTTTCACCATGATGGGAATTTAAAAGAGAAAAATTATAAAGTATGCTTGCTGTAGATTCATTCCCTCTTCCTATCCACCACCACCATTTTGCCCTGGTCACAGATGATCTGTAGGCTTTGCTCTTCTCTAACTTGAATATACAGTAAAAATTAAAATAATAAACTGAGGCATCTGAAGAAATTTAAGAGTTTGACATGAATTGCTCAGATTCAGCCAGCACCAAACCAGAAGTGGCCAGAAGTGCTGCTACCACAGGAACTAGGACAAGTCTCACACAGAGGAAGAATGGAAGCACGGAATTCTTCCCCTCCCTCTTTTTTTTTAATTGAATTACCTTGAGATGCAGTAACAGACTTACAGACTTTCATGATTCATTTCAGTCATACAATGATCAAGTACCCATCCCCCCACCAGTATCCATTCTCCACCATCAATGTTCCCAGTATCCCTTCCGCCACCCTCACCCCTTCCCAACCCCTGCCTCTGTGGCAGGCACGTTCTCTCTTTCTCTCTCTCTCTCTCCTTTTGGGTGTTATGGTTTACAATACAGGTACTAAGAGGCCATCATGTTTGGTTCATAGTCTACTTTCAGCACACATCTCCCATCCTGAGCGATCCCTCTATCATTTACTTAGTGGTCCCTTCTCTATCCCAGCTGTCTTTCCCCACAGCATGTAAGGTCGGTTTCCAAGCCATGGTGTGATCCTCCTGGCACTTATTCTCTCCTGTCCTTAGGGTCTCCTATTATGTTACTTTATATTCCACAAATGAGTAGTCATCCTATGTCTGTCCCTCTCTTTCTGACTCATATCACTTAGCATGATACTCTCCATGTCCATCCACTTATATGCAAATTTCATGATTTTTCTAACAGCTGTATAGTATTCTACTGTGTAGATGTACCAAAGTTTTTTTAATCAGTCATCTGTTCTCAGGCATTCGGGTTTTGTTTTGTTTTTTTTTTCCATATTCTGGCTATTGCAAACAGTGCTGCAATAAACATACAAGTGCAGATGTCATTTCTGCTGTATTTATTTATTTATTTATTTATTTTGGATCTCCAGGATATATTCCCAGAAGTGATATTGCTGGGTCATACGGAAGCTCAGTTTCTAGTTATTGGAGGAATGTCCATATTATTTTTCAAAAAGGCTGAACCAGTCGGCATTCCCACCAACAATGAATGAGAGTACTTTTCTCCCTGCATCCACTCCAGCATTGCTTATTCTTGTTCTTTTTGATGTGTGGCAGTTTCTGTGGTGTGAGATGATATCTCATTGTTCTTTTGATTTGCATCTCCCTGATGATTGGTGATGCAGAGCATTTTTTCATGTGCCTTTTGGCCATTTGAATTTCTTTTTTTTTTTTAATTTCATTTTTGAGGAAGTTTCTGTTCATTTTTTTCCCCATTTTTTTTATGGGATTGGTGGGTTTTTTTCTTAGAAAGTTCTACCAGTGTCTTGTATATCCTGGGTATTAAGCCCCTATCTGATGAATATTGGGTAAATAATTTTTCCCATTACAGAGCACAGAATTCTTTGACTATAGCTTAAAACTTTGCTAGCTTGTTTAATTTGGTTCGCCTAGTGTTTTAATCTTATAATCTTGAGGCATTTACACACTAGGATTTATGTGTGCTTAGGAAGAATTTCCAGTATGCAAGTTGACATGGTTGAATGACCTTCTTATTTAATTCACTTAACAAATTAATTTCACAGTGTCTCTGTGGGGGTCATCATCCTTTGCTCCAGCACTGTAATCTGTTTCCTTTAACATGTTGATGCTTACTACAAGTGGCTCAAACTTGAATATGATTTGATTACACAGATTGCCACACCAGCTTCAGTGTGTTAAAAGTTTAACTTGTTTGGCCAGAGCTGTTTTTCTATTAGTAGAACAGACAAAAAACAATTCTAAGGCATCAAAACCCTTCTTAGTGACATAACGTCAAATATCCCCATGGCTAAAGGCAATTTGATGTACTCTTAAATCGCTAAAATCTCATTATTGAGTGAACTGTGTTCCTCCCTTGGTAAATAACAGTTTCAGGTGTTCTACAACCTAGGCTTCTTAAACTGTGTGTCACTACCAAATATAGGATTTCTTAACTTTTTAAAAATTTGTTTTAAGACAAATTTCTTTATGATTGTCAGATATTTTTTGTATACTTATGTCATACTGAAAGGTACATTTTATATCAAAAGGTACATAAAATTTCCCAGGCAAAAAAGGGTCTGAAGTGGAAAAGGTTTCAGAAAACTTTCCCTACAAATAATATAAATAGGAAATGATAATCTGCATCTGTTTCTGTTTGTTCCAAGCTGTAGCTCAGGGACTTAACCTGTACTAGAAATGAGACAGTTCAGTTCGAGTCCACAGAGTTGGTTCTGTGGAGTTTTCTTACCTATTTTGTATTTTGTGAGAACAAATGAAGAGAGGGAAGTTGAGACTGGAGGAAATCCAAGATGTGCTGCCATTGTTGGATCATCACATAAACACTTCTGTTATGTGATTTGTACCCCATGTGATGCTTCTGTTATGTGATTTGTGCCCCATGTGATGTGTGACTGGGAAGTTAGCTGGAGTGGAAACACTCAGGTCTTCCCATCAAGCTCAAAGTCAAGACGATTTCTTTGTGGCAGTCATCCTATAGATAAAATGTATTGAATAATGCAATCGGTCTGTCATTTGGGGTTCTAGAAGCCATAATAAATTAGTGTTTCTAATTTTATAAGCACTGTCATAACCACAGTTGTAAGTGGGAGTTTTCCCTTCACTTTAATATATGTTCCTTTACTTTACTAGGTGTTGTTTATTAGGTGGTGTTTCCCCTAGTGCTATATAAAGTGACAGATTGTTTCAAGGAAACCAGTAGGTTGTATTTACAGGGGTTGGTTGTCTTTACTGGCTTTGCTACTTTGCTAAAACTGCTTTCTAACAGGAAAGAATATTCATAGTAGCTGGAGCTATTAAGTTCAGGTTTCATTTTATTCCTCATTTAGGAACAAGCATTTTATGAATCACTGAGTTCTTCTTTTTCAGTTCCTCTTCAGGGCTATGTTTGATGTGAAGGGAATGAAGCAGGACTGTCCTTGTGTTTGCAAGATGATAACACTGTTGACCATCAGCATTAGGGCTGAATCACTGCAAGACTTTTCCAACTGGGTTGGGAAAGAGTTTGCTTTGCCTTAGAAGGAAGAACACCCACCCATCCAAGAACACCCACCCATCCAAGACCACCACCACCATCACTGCCCAGGCCACATGCTGGAAGTTGTGCACATCTTTGGTTTTCCAAACCAAACCCAAACCTGCCATCGAGTCCACTGTGTAGCACCCACCTAAAACAAGTATTTCTTCCTAACTGAGGGACCACAGAATTAACAACAAACTCACACTGTGTTCTTAGCTATATATGTATCACTAGGAACTGAGGTAAACAAATAAATGCTGCAAGTTAGAAATAAAATAAACAAATAATGCTGCAAGTTAGAAATAAAATACACAAATAGTCAAGGATTCTGATAGAATTTGAAATCCCCACTTGGGATAGTAGAAAACTACTGAGCCAGGCTTGGGCTAGATGCTGTTTAAACCTTTTCTTTCAGCTTATTTAATCAATTTACATCCTGATTCAGAACTGTTTGGTCATTTTTAGAAATAAAATTCATTTCTTCCAGCATGAAATTTAAGTGATTTATACCCTAAGAATTTATTACCTCATGCAATTTTGTGTATATTTTCAGAGTGGGTATGGCCCTGACAAAATTTTTCAATTCTCGGCTATAAGAGGTCAAGTTCCAAAGATATTCTGCATTCACTCTGAGCTGCTCAGCTAGTGTAATTCTGATTTTCTTGTTTCTATTTCTGGATCTGATTGTTGTTGTCACCAGTACTTATATATCTCATGAAGGTACAGAAGCTTCAAGTTCATTTGGATTCTGATTATATTTTTCTACCTGACTGATGAGGTTTTAATTTCTGCCTGATTTTAAGACCCAAAGGTGGGGCTGGAGCGATAACACAGCAGGTAGGGCATTTGCCTTGCATGTGGCCAACCTGGGTTTGATTCCCAGCATCCCATATGGTCCCCCAAGCACCACCAGGAGTAATTCCTGAGTGCATAAGCTAGGAGTAACCCCCGTGCAATGCCAGGTGTGACCCAAAAAGCAAAAAAAAAAAAAATCCAAAGTTTTTTTGAAATCCTTTCCTCTCTAGTGATTCCTTTATCTCAATTCAAGCCTGTCCATAGGTTCTTCCATCCACATGTCACCTCTAAATATTGCCATCCCATTTCAGATGGCTGACTGATCAGGTGTTCTTCTTTGCTTCATCTGCTTATAAGAAAGTAATGTTCTTTCAAGATGGTTGGTCCAAGTTAAGGCAAACATATGTCCATGCTATGAAGCTAGCAGACATGGAGACTCAACCCTAAATATTGTCAGCTTCACTAGGAATCTAAAAATTACCCCCACATCACAAAGAATCTACATGACTGTTTTTTTTAGTTTCCATGAACATTTTTAACTCTAAACACCTACTGTGTAAAATATCTCTTATAGGATTTCAGATAAGATCTCAGTAAACCTGGGATAGAGAGATAGCACAACAGGTAGGATATTTGCCTTCCATGCATCTGACATGGGTTTGATCCCTGATACCTCATATGGTACTCCGTGCATAGCCAGAAGTGATCCTTGAACACAGAGCCAGGAGTAAATGCTGAGCACTACTGGGTGTAACCCCAAAACTAGTAAAACAAAACAAAATCTCAATATCCTGGAAGGAGAAAGAAGAAACAATAGTCCAATATAATCTCATCCAACTTGGACTGTGCCAGTTATCCTGAACTTTTCAAGCAAAAGGACAGAGCAGTTTTCTGGTTTTTGGTTTTTGGTTTTTTTAATTTTTTTATTAGTGAATCACCATGAGGTACAGTTACAAACTTATGAACTTTTGTGGTTGCATTTCAGTCATACAGTGATCATTTACCCATCCCTCCACCAGTGCCTGTTCTCCTCCACCAATGTTCCCAGTATCCCTCCGCCACCACTACCCCATCCCACACCACCCCACCCTACCTCTGTGGCAGGGCATTCCCTTTTGTCCTCTCTCCTTTGGGGTGTTGTAGTTTGCAATAGAGTATTGAGTGGCCATCATGTTCGGTCTGTAGTCTACTTTCAGCACGCATCTTTCAACCCGAAAGGACAGAGCAGGTTTTTTTTTTAATTTATTTTATTCTTAAATTAGTGAATCACCATGAGGGTACAGATAGAGATTCACACATTTTCAAGCTTGTTTTTCCCTCATACAATGTTCACAAACACATACCTCCACCAGTGCCCATTCTCCACCACCAATAAACCCAGTATCCCTGCCACCCCGCAATCTCATCTTCCCCCCGCACCCTGCCTCTGTGGCAGGGTATTCCCCTTTGATCTCTCTATCTCCAATTGGGTATTGTGGTTTGCACTAGGGGTATTGAGTGGCCACTGTGTCAGTCTCTAGTGTGCTTTCAGCACGCATCTCCCTTCCCGCACTGGATCTCCAACCACATTTCACTTGGTGTTCCATTCTCTATCTGAGCTGCCTTTTTCCCCAGCATGTGAGACCAACTTCCAAGCCATGGAACCAACCTACTGGTACTTATTTCTACTATTGCCAGAGCAGTTTTTGATTTGTTCAAATGTAATGAGCCAGTAGCACTAGCTTAAATTGTGTGCTGGTATATGTATAATAGTCAGCTTTTCAGGAGGTAAATTTCTGATCTGCAGCGTTTACCAACTTTCATAAAGTAAATACTACTAGGATTACCAATTTCAAATCACCAATGAAAAGTTTCAACATAGGTTGGGTGGTGGGGGGAAGGGGAACTATGGAGGATGGGAAAAGGGGAAAAAAAGTTCCAGCATAGACTTCAAAAGAAAGAGCAATAATAAATAATTATTATAAATAAATAATAGATAAAACAGTAACTAATTTTATCTAGTTCATGTAAGCTGGCCCCAGCAAACCTGTGAGAAATCTATGGGAAATTTTAATTTTGCTTAGGAATCTTTGTTTATTGGAGAGAGAGCAGAGGACCCCCCCTCACCAGCCATGCCTGGCAGTCTGAGGAGCGACTCTTGGTGACTCTGCTGCTCAGGCCCATTACTGGAGACACTGAAGCTGCAGCAGTGCTCAGGGAGCCTTCTGGTGTAGGATGCAAATGAAGGGACTTCGGGTCGCAAAGCAAGTGCACCAGCCCTTTAAGCTGCCTCCCCAACTCCAAAAATCCTCTTGCGGGGAAATATCCTTACTGTCTAAGAAAAGTTACTTGTGTGAGTGCATATTTACACGAATGCACAAATCTAACCGTACTTTCATCTAGTTATTTCACTTTACACAATTTTTCATTTTCAACCAATTTAACTCATTTGTGAACTCTTTACAAGACTTGAAAAGTTTATTAAGCATACACTTTCGCACTTACTGTACACTATTATCACTTGTTGCATGTCTTCTGATTGTTTGGCTTGTTCACTTTTTTATACTAGGGATTGAACTCAGACCTCGGGCTTGTGAGGCACGTGCTCCACCTCTATGGGAGCCCCAATCCCAACCCAACCCCATCCCATCCCTCAGGCCTCCTGATTTATTTATTTTTTTTTGTAGAGCGGTTTTCACTTTTATTTTTCAGTTTCATTCCTTGGACCTCCATAGCCATATCTGTCCCCTGAAAAGAGTTCTTGCTCTCTCCTCTGCATTCTGTTTAGATAGAGAGCATGAATAGCAAGTGGTACAGTGGTACGTGGGCTGCCCTTGCTAAGTCTGGGCCCGCCCACCCCGCAGGCTGTGTGGGCAGGCGGTCTGTCACTCTCCCAGGGATTTGTTTGCCAACTTCCCTCATCTGGGTCATTTCAAGGCGGCAGACTCATTTGCCATCCGGGTCCAGAACTGAGGCTCCATTCAGTCTGAGTAGACCTTTGAAAGCGCCGACAATGACATGAGCTGCTCTGCCTGGCTCACTTCCCTTTCACTTCAGTATCCTCAAGTCTAGCCTTCACTTGAAGACACTACAAAGCACTTATTCACAGAGGAATTCACGGAGGAGTGTCATGGGACAGAGGGGTTTTTTTTCTTACATTAAGGCCTCCCTTTTTCATTAAAATACTAGTTATGCTTTTAAAATTTATTAAGTATGTGAGAGATAATAGGTTGAGAGTTTTATTGGGAGGTGGGGGGAGGGAGGGACCATCTCCAGCATAATGTCCACATGACCAGCCATAAAACAAAATAATTATCAATAGAGACATACAAACTCCCAACAGAAGCTAATCCTATTAGCTTCCCAAACCACAGTTCTTAAAGCAGCCATGTCTAATGCACGTTTTGTACTGGGTTTGTTCCTCTTTGCTTTGTCCAGTGAGATTGAGTTTGGTGAGTGCCGAGAAGCACAAACATGCTGCTTTAGGATGTTGGGTTGGTTTTTTGGGAAGGGGGTTTTGGAATCACCGGGAGATACACAGTTATAAAGTTGCTTGTGATTGTAAAAATGATTGCGTTTCTGTCATACAGTGTTTCAACACCCATCCCTTCACCAGTGTACATTTCCCACCACCAGTGTCCCCAGTTTCCCTCCCAATACCTTCCCCTTGCATCCGAATCCCCTGCAGCCTGCCTATGTGGCAAACACTTTCTCTCTCTCTCTCTCTCTTTCTCTCTCTCTCTTTCTCTCTCTCTCTTTCTCTCTCTCTCTTTCTCTCTCTCTCTCTCCCTCCCTCACTCTCTTTCTCTCTCTTCCCTCTTGAGCATTATGGGTTTGCAATATAGGTACTGAAAGAATATCATGTTTGTCCCTTTTCCTGCTTTCAGCACTCAGTTCTTGTCCAGAGTGACCATTTTCAGCTATCCCTGTCATAGTGGACTTCTCTATCTTAACTGCCCTCCCCCTTACCACTTGCAATAAGCTTAGGATGTTGGGACTTGTTTCATTTGGGAGGACCCTAAACCAATATTTGTGGTTCTTTGATTAGGAAATTGCACTGAGCTCCCTATCACTATGACAGAAATAAGAAACTCTCCATGCCTGGGATCTTGGTTGTTTGGGAGGAAGAGCTCAGAGTGTCTGTGCCTGAGACACTGTCAGTCTCCGAGCTGAAATCCTCCCCCATGATGTCTACACTCTGGCCTGCAAGACAATGAGAGCAGCACCTCAATCATTGCCTCGAAGGCTTGTCACTAAAGATGGGAAGTGAAGGCAGGGTGGAACGATAGTATAGTATGGACCTGGGTTCAATGCCCAATACTCCATATGATCCCCTTATCCCCATCAGGGATTATCCTTGAGCACAGAGCCAGGAATAAGTCCTGAACACTGCTGGGGGTGGCCCCTAAAACAGAATCAAAAGAAACAAAGTGGGGGTATGGTGACACCCAGCAAGTCAACTTATACCTGCAGGGCAAGCGCATCAGCAGCCTGATGGTGCCTTCAGGCTTCTTGATACCCCCAAATTGCCGTTGTGCCTCTGGCCAGACCCCAACAACTTGGAACCAAGTTTTACCAAGATATCGAATGGCCAAAAGTTAGGTATGTGGGAGCCACACCCACAAACCACCTCCAGCTCAGCTATACAAGCTCATTTATCGGCCTTATTTCAGAGACCCATAAATCTCAAAAGAGATCAAAATCAGGGCATTGAAGTGTATTAACAGCCATGATTCAGAGACTCACAGATGAATCTCAGAAGAGAGAAGCGTGTCGCAGAGATGCCTTTGGACCCCAAATATTTAAAAATTTTTAGAATTCCAGGAGTGCTTAGCTGTTTTTGTGGCTGCACAACATCTCATATTATTCATAACAAGCAAAACAAAATAAATTATTTAACATCTGCCTTTGGGACAGGCTTAGGTGGTTGTGGGAAAATTTGAAATAATGGTGATGGGATTGGTGTTGAGATGTTGATTGTAAACAATTATTGTGAATAACTGTGAAAATAAAATTTAAAAAGTAATGAGGAGTTCATGCCTGCTTCAGTCAGCTTAATCAGTGGATGAATAAATAGCAGTACTCCTACCTTAGAATAAAAAGAGACGAAGTTGGGAGTGGAGATTATGAAACAACCACATCCTTTCCCTTAAGAGATGGGGACTAAGGAAGTGGGTTGTCTTAAAATAATTTTCCATAGCCAGGAGCTACTCTCAGTGGGAATGTGCTTAACTCTGTGACCTGCAATAGTAGACAGTACTGGTTTGCTTAAAGAAATACCAGAGTGAGACTGGAAGAAGCTACCAGTGCCATCACACAAACTGATGATTTATAAATAATATTAGAAGTCAATTCTGACCTGTTATGTCAGCTCGTTCCAGCAAACCTCCTGAGAAATCTATGAGAAATTGTGAAGTTTGAATTCTTTCCTTAAAAATCCTATTTTAAGCAAATATCTTAATGATACATAAAGAAGATGGTAGATCTGATATTGGCACTGAAATTATAAGAGGAGGAAAAATACATAAGATGAGCATAGATTTTTGCAAAATGAATCATGTAGGAGCTGAAAGGACTGGGTCCAGCAAAACTAGTTAGGAAGGGATTGACTGAGGAGAAAGTTTTGGAGTTAAGTCATTGGAAAGATGAAGAATATGTAGGAAGGTGGAAACTCAGATCCAGGGGTGCAAGGGGCAACACTGCAGGAGTGAGCAGCTAGCCCACGTGTGCTGGTGTACCTCCCATACTCCAAGCTCCTACTTGAATGTTACTCTTTGAAGCCCTCTCTGACCCTCTGTTTGGAATTGCCATCTTGTCTCTCACATTTCCTTTATCCATATCTAGCTTTATTTTTCTTAGTAGCATTTTGTAAGGTATTTGGGTTACATCTGGCAGTGTTCAGGGGCTACATCCCAACTCTGTGATTGGGGGTCATTCTCAGTAGTGCCAAAGGGACCATATGTGTTACTGGGGGGTCAAACTAGTGCTGGCCACATGCAAGGTAAACACCTTACCTGCTGCATTGTCTTCAGCTCCTCTAATAGCATTTGTCACCTTCTAGCCTATTAAAACACATTCCCACTGGGCACATTCTCTATCTTGGCTAGTTGCCACATCTCATTTCTCTAAATAAAGCCATTTTACTTTTAAAAATTCTCCCACTGGAATATAAGTTCTGTAAGCATGCTTTGGTCACCCTTATACCTTGCATATGGCATATATTGGCTACTTCATATTTATTTCTTGAATAAATGGGACCTGGCCAGAAGGAAACAGAGTGAAGTAGTCAATGTTTTGCAGTCTGAAGAAATTTGGCAGAGTCTAAAAACCTGTGTGCAATACCAATCCACTTCTGTATGATGGAGTGAACAGTGGCATGCAGTAGGTGAATCTCTAGGCTGGTGATCTAGATGTTGACAGAAATTTCAGCTAACATTCTTCCTGAACTGTGCGGCTGGGAACTGCATAGTCAGAGGATGCCAGCCACTGAACATCTTAGAATTGACTTTGAGCGTCCTGGAGCTGTTTCTATGACAATGAATAACTACTGTGGGTTTTCAAACTATGGGATAAAGTAGGTATTTGTAAAAAATAATTGACTTGGTTCATGTACTCAGGCATTTTTTTTTTCTTTTTGGGTTACTCTTGGCGATGCACAGGGGTTACTCCTGGCTCTGCACTCAGAAATCACTCCTGGAGGTACTTAGGGGACTATATGGGATGCTGGGAATCAAATCAGAGTTGGCCACGTGCAAGGCAAATGCCCTCCCCGCTGTGCTATCACTCCCTCCAGGCATATTTTTAAAGGGCAGAATTAAGCTACTATAAAATAAATTTGGTATGCCATATGATACATACTTCGTTTACCTCCTTCCTTTTTGCTAATCTGTGTCACCAGCACCTACGGGCTGGAACATGGTGGCAGTCGTTTTGGTCCATAAATGAAGGAGTCTCTAGAGACTGGCTTTTGAGGCTTCTATTTTAAATGAACTTCTTTTGGATTCAAGCTTAAACTGAGCAGGGCTTTTGCATGTCCCATAGTCTGCCTTAAAATTATAAAGTAATGTCTCTTCCTGGCTCACCCCATTCCAAAAATTCCATCACCTTCCATAATTTCCCTGAGGGATAACAAAACTCCGCAGCCAACCCTTTTGACCTCTCACAGAGATAATGAGCATTTATTTAGGGTGAAATTAAGTACGTCACCACAGAATGGTAAGAGAGAAATTATAGCCTGTTCAAGTGTCAGGCCTGTAATAGTTAACTTACTGGTGCCTAAATTCCATGCTCATTTTTGAGAAAGATGTGTTTATCAACATTTGCAAGTATATTTTAGCACCCCTTTATTTTGACAGAACACTTCTACAGGCCTGACCTGTCAATTTATTACAGTTTATCTTGACTTGTTTTATTTTCCACTTCTGAAAGTCAAAAAGCTTAAAGCAAAGATAAATCTAGGTTCAGCTGCATAGCTCTGCTGCTCATTTGCTTGACTCTGCCACATCTTTGAGACACTCACCCTACCCCGCCCCTAATACACTCTTCTAAAAATGATAAAATTAGGGTTAGAATTCCTGCTTTGAAGGACTTTGAAAGTGTTATAAGTAATGAGAAGAGGATAAGCTGGAACCTGGCAGTGCCCGCCATAATGGCATTGCTGTCCTTAGTCATCCATATATTTTTCCCCGCCAGCCTCACCAGGAGTGATCCCTGAGCACAGAGTATAGAGTAAGCCCTGAGCATTGTGGGGTATGGCCCAAAAAAACAAATGAATAAATAATGTTCATATTTAAAGGACTAAAACCAAGAACCTATAATGTTCTTCCTTTCTCATATATATAAAAATTTTCTAATAAAAGCATCAGCAGCATCACTGTCATCCCATTGGTCATTGATTTGCTCAGTAACATCTCCACTCATCCCAGCCCTGAGATCTTAGCAGCTTCTCTTTACTTGTCCTTCCCAATGGTGCCGCATTAGAGGCTCTTCAAGGTCAGGGGAATGAGACCCATCATTGTTAATGTATTTGGCATATGAATACGCCACAGAGAGTTTGCCAGGCTCTCACCCATATGGGCAGTAAACTCGAGGTAGCTTGCCAGGTTCTCCAAGAGGAGAACTAAGCTATCAGATGTTGCGCAGCCGCATCTTCCAGGAGCTTGGTTTTATAGTCTCTGGATGTTGGCCATTGATGGGATTACAGAGCACCGGGGGCAGTTTCTGGATATGACTGCCTAGCTACTGGAAAATTGGGTGGAAGAGGCCCAGTCCCGAACGAGCAGCCTTGGAGATCTCAGCCTCAGGTCCCGCACACCTGGGTTCCTCTGCCGGTTCCTTCATACATGAGGCTCATCCAAACATGTGGAGAGTGGCCTTGAGCATGGCTATGGCTGGGTTCCGGAGGTCTTCAAAAGCCAGGGCTCTGCTTGAGGCAGGGAGGGAAACTCAACCTGCCCCTTCTGAGGGACCTCAGTGAAAACAGCCAAGCACGGGGGCAAGAGATGTGATAAATAAAAACATACCCTTGGTAAATGTATAGGATATTAATATAAACCTGAAATTAATGCCAATTAGTTTTAATTCATAAAACACTTTTATAAATAAATTTTGTTTGAATACCTCTTGAAAAGTACAGAAATCCTAAGAAGTCTCATTTATTTTGCACAGAACACCATTTTTCTCAAAGTATTTTTATTGCTGATTCTTGCCCTGCTTACATTTTCATCATTCTCCCCATCATAGGGATGGGTACCCAATCATAGTATGACTAAAACACAAACACGAAAGTTTGTAAGTATGTAACAGTTCCCCACGGTGATTCTCAAATAAATAATTTTTTAAATTAAAGAAAGGTTAAAGAGGGGCTGGAGCGATAGCACAGCGGGTAGGGCGTTTGCCTTATACGCGGCCGACCCGGGTTCTAATCCCAGCATCCCATATGGTCCCCTGAGCACCGCCAGGGGTAATTCCTGAGTGAAGAGCCAGGAGTAACCCCTGTGCATTGCCGGGTGTGACCCAAAAACAAACAAACAAAAAAAGAAAGGTTAAAGAAACTTTGGTACATCTATACAATGGAATACTATGCAACTGTTAGACAAGATGAAGTCATGAATTTTGATTATAAGTGGATCAACATGGAAAGTATCATGCTAAGTGAAATGAGTCAGAAAGAGAGAGGCAGACATAGAAAGATTGCCCTCATCTGTGGAATATAAAATAACAGAGCAGAAGACTAACACCCAAGAATAATAGAAATAAGTACCAGGAGGTTGGCTCCATGGCCTGGAAGCTGGCCTCACATGCTGGGGGAAAAGGCAGTTCAGATAGAGAAGGGAATATCAAGTGAACTGTGCTTGGAGGACCTGCTCAGGAGGGAAGATGTGTGCTGAAAGTAGACTATAGATTGAACACGATGGCCACTCAATACCCCTATTACAGACCACAACACCCAATTGGAGAGAGAGAACAAAAGGAAATGCCCTGCCACAGAGATGGGGGTGGGGGATGGGATTGGGGAGTGGGAGGGATACTGGGTTCACTGGTGGTGGAGAATGGGCACTGGTGAAGGGATGGGTGCTTGAACATTGTATGAGGGAAACACAAGTATGAAAATGTATAAATCTGTTACTGTACTCTCATGGTGATTCACTAATTAAAAAAAATTTTAATTAAAAAAAAGGTAGTATTTGTTCATGCCCCCCAAAATAATAATAATAATGGTAATAATAATAATAATTCTCCCCATCATTTAGGAAATTTGGCATAATAAGGTGTCCATAAATGAGAATGTATTTGGAGAACTGAATTACTCATTTAAAAACTTTTTTCTTAAAAGTTAAATCCATATCTCATCATTTAGTAAATGTTCTCTTTAATAAGGAAAAAATAATGTCTTATGAGTATTTTATATATTCCTGTTTTGTGATAGTGCTATTGTATAACGTCCAAATAACTAGAATGTTAACTCTTACTGTTTTGTTGCTTTTGAGGGCACTTTAATTATAGGAATGTATCTGAATCATCAGTTTTACTGTTAGAGCCAAATCCTTCTCGTGGACTTATGGGAATAGATGCCACCAGGCAGTAGATTAATAACTATAAAAAAACCACATGAAAAGGTCACTGCAAATCTCAGATCAAAACCTGTGGTTTTCTGGATTTTGCAACCTACCAGCTTTTTGAAGCCTTCTCTGGTAACATGATCTTTATGGCAACACCACTGAGCTATAGAGCCTTCGAGAATGAAGACAGTTCCAACGTGCTCCTCACTTACTCACAGGCTGGCTTTTCCCTAATGAGATGGAGATTGAACAGCATGAATCCGCTTTGACAGATGAGGCCTCCCTGGATGACAAAAAATATGATAATCATGGAGAACCTTTTGTTTTCAAAAAGGTTGGAAAAATAGACTGGATTGGAGCCTGGACCACAACACTTGGAGGACTCTTTATGGAGAACCACAGCAGAAAGGAATTCCCTTTGCTGGTGAAATCTTCTGAGCCTTTGCAGAGTCATTCCTGCAGTATTTAGATTATTCCCGCCAACCAGCTAACCGCCTCCCACCAGCAGCCCCAGCAGACCCCCACACTTCTTAAACACATGTGATTAGAAAAAGGGCAACACAAGGAACTTGGAGTTTGGGCACTGGGGACCCAATTGTCGGCCTATTCTGAACTTCCGTGGGATACTCAAGGAGTTAACCTGAGTATTCCAGTTGGCTTCACTTAGCCCTCAAACTTTTTATATAATAAAAGCTTGAGTATTAGAAAAATACATTCAGAACCTGAGCCAAGAATCAAGTTCAGCTGGAGAGAGTTCAAGAGGAATAATCAATGGAAAGGCCTACATCTTATGGGCACATTTTCTCTGTGGCCTGCTGAATTACAAATGTGCAATTTGGGCCAGAGTTGGGTATTATTTTTTTTGAGATAGCTAGATCTCGTGGTGGCAGGAAGCAAAATTGCTTCATTCTTTGCACTAAAATCTCTTATCAGCATTCTACAGATCCGTCCCTACTCTCTTTCCCCTATCCTGCCATTCGTGTTCCCCATGGGAATAAAGTCCCTCGTCTCTGAAAGTAATGCTAAGAAAACAGATACTACAAAGGCTGGTAACAGGGGGATCGCTGTCTTGAATGTTTTCTGTGACCATCTAGGTTCAGGGGGGAGGGGGCCCACAGCTACACGAACCAGCGGGATCTCTTTGTAGTAGGTATTCATCTGTTTGGCCAGATGGCCTCCCAGCGGAGGGCAGAGAGGGAAAGATAAAACAGAATTCTTATTAAAAATAAGTCTCATGGGGGAGAAAAAACAAGGCAGAGAAAAAATGTCCAGTGAAGAAGAAGGCCAGGCAGTGCCATCTGATATTGATTAAATGCTGATATACTCAGCAATGAGAAATGCATGTCATGAGGAAGTGACCCTGCTCTTCAGAATGGGAACCAGTGACAACTGTCTGGGAGCAAATCTCATGAAAGCCTCATGTTGCAGTAAACACAGTGCTGGAATACGGGCAAGGATGGTATGGACAGACCCCCGTCCGGGGAGTTGCTTTCCCATCAATAGAACAATGATGCTTGGGAGACCTCTAACCCTGGCACTCTATTATCTGCAACATTCCGCATCCTGAACAAATCCTTTGTCCACCTAGTGAAGTGTAGGAAATAGCTTGGGGAATGGGAAAAACTCACCTGCAGCAATCTTAAAATTTTTAAAAGAATTGGTGAAATATATCAAAGTGTCCCTCAATCTTTCCACAGAAACTTTCCTGCACCCTGTATCTGCTATCCCTCGTCTTACATTTGCCACTAAAGCAAGTTTATTCTTTCTAAACACATAAGGTGGCATATACTGGGGTCTACCTATACTTCCCCTTCCCCCAATTCCAAAGATATTTTCACTCTAAGTAAATTAAGGGGTTTTTGTTTTATTTGAAAGAGCCAGATTCGAGAGCCCAAGAAGTATGGATGTATTTGCATGTATCCTTTAATGATCCCCTGAAGATTTGGTTTCTTTGGACCTTGTCATGAGAACCACATAGGTAAGGACAGATTATAGTGTGAATGGAAAAATGAAAGGCTGCCACACTAGAATAAGGGCAGGGAAATGGAGAGGCAAGAATGACAGGAGACTTCGCATAGCAGAGTGATGAGGACAAGCATTTACAATCAGATCAACCCAGTTTGGAATCCTGGCTGTGATGTCTGTGACGTGTTTCAGTTCTCACTACTATGTGTTTGTTTATGAAGGGTTATTATGTGAATTAAAGACGTGGTATATAAAAAACCTAGGTCAGACCCTGGTACAATGTAGGTGGTAAATGAACATCAGTATCTGTACATGAGAGGATCATGATAAAAAATATCCCACAGGATGATTAGCAGGGCCTGGTGAGTAAGTACAGGGCTTAGAGAGTAAGTATCAGACAAAGCTGCAGGGTGTCTTTGAGCTAAACCACCTGGGATTGAGATAATAGTACTTGGGTTGGATAGAAGTAAGAGTTTTAGGTAGAAGTTGGAAATCTGGTTTGACAGGGCTGGTTTTGGACATGAGAGATGGAACTGAGACATTCACTTGACAATTAAAGGGAATAGAAAGGGGAAGGAGTCAAAGAAATGGGAAAATTAATGCAAAAGAAGCTGACATTTTCTAGGGCTATTTGAGCCAAGAGTCTGATTTTACATTTAAATTCCTCAAGGTATTAGCTAATCAGAGTTTAATCCAGCATAACTGTTTCTTTTCCTTTCCTTTTTTTTTTTTTTTGGCTTTTGGGGTCACACCCAGCGATGCTCAGGGTTGCTTCTGGCTCTGAACTCAGGAATCACTCCTAGCAGTTCTCAGGACACCATATGGGATGCCAGGGATCAAACCCGGGCCGGCCATATGCAAGGCAAACGTCATACCCTCTGTACTATCACTCTGGCCCCATAACTGGTGTGGTTTTGGTTTGGTTTGGTTTGGTTTGGTTTGGTTCTGTTTTTGCTTTTTGAGTCATACCCAGCAATGCACGGAAGTTACTCCAGTCTCTATACTCATGAATTATCCCTAGAAGTGCTTGAGAGACCATATGGGATGCTGGGAATCGAACCCAGGTCGGCCGAGTGCAAGGCAAATGCCCTACCCACTGTGCTGTCGCTCCAGCTCCCCATAACTGTTTCTTAACTAAAATTGGTATTCCTAGAATTTTTGTTGTCTTGTCTTGGTGTCTCTATAGATATTAGCTATGATGCTGTGAATACGGTCTCTTTGCATGGTGGCTGTGCGGTGTGGCTGTGGCCCCCAGGGTTTCTGCAAGATGGCAGGGACCCAGCCCGCTATCCTCCCAAAAGCACTCAGGATTTTTCAGTTAGAAAATCTAGACCTCAAAAGGAGCTGTCTACTCCAGCCAGACATCACCTGCACCTTGTTGGAAATGCTGAATCGAAGCTCCCATCTCAGACTTGATGAATGGGAATCAGCAGTGTGTCTTGCAAGCGTGACATAGTTCCAGAAGCACAATTCTAAATCATCATCCCCAAGCTAATAGCATCAGTATCACCGGCGAATTTATTTGAGATCCAGGTTCTTAGGCACCCCCCTTTCCCACCTCCTGAAGTACAATCTGTTTTAATGAAATCTTCAAGTACTACCAATATACACCAGAGGTTAAGTAGCACTGCTGGAAGGCATTGAATAGACAGCCCACCGGCCCAACAGAACGATCAAACCTGAAAGTCAAAACTGACTCATTGTTCTAAACTGTTTCTCTCATCATTTTGCACTAAACACAGCCAAAGAACTCTTCTCACTGAAAAGCGGCAGTGTGTGTAAAACTACAAAGCAAGGAAAGAAATTTCAGCTGTGGCTTAATCCTCACGATTTACCCATCAAAAGTTACTGAGCACAGTTAAAGGAGTCTTTTATGCGCTGTTATAGTCCTTTAGTCACTGTTACTCTTCGGGGAAGTTACTAGTAAGACACACAGAGGGGAAGAGGTAAAGGAAGGAAGTATATGCTGTAAGGGTACTTCTTACAATGTGATTTTCACATTAAAATATCCACAGTCTTTGTCTTCTGCATTTCTAATCAAATCAATAAATGGAAAGTTGCCTTTTTATGGGTTAGCTCTGGAGTCACTTAGAGAAGTGTAGTGATTTACCCTGGACTAGAGTGTTTTTCAAAAAATTGAACTGTGAGCAATAAAAATTTATCTCCATTCCTCAAAAATGTCTGGTTTGTCTAGTTATTCCGTGGATGTTTTTCAAATCACCATGATAACTTCAAGATATATATCTGTTCTTATATATATCATTCACAAAAATAATTATATATGATTTAGTAATGATTATATAATTTTATCATGGTCATAGTCATAGAATTACCTACATTTTCTACTAAAGAGGAGAGTCCATTACAACTCGTGGCATGTCGGTTAACCAGTGGTGGGAAAGGATGGTCATCACGTGTGATGTTTGCCAATTTCCAAAGCTTAAGTACTTCCTCCAGGATTGACTTCAGGCTAATAGCAATTTGACATACAGCTCCCAAAATTCTTATGAATTGAATGGACTCTGGCAGGCCATCAGAATGTACTTGCAGTACACTGGTGAAAAAATACTTTTTTTTGTTACGTTTGAATTGTTATAAATAGGTCCAACAATGGCTGAAACAAATAGATTTAACTGGATTTAAGTGTTTTATATAATTTATCATAAAAATTTTTATCAAAAGTATCATTGTAATCAACATAATGGAACTTAATTTGAAAGAGTGAGACACAGTGTGTAAGCTATGTATGTTCAGATCATATTAAATACAAGTGTAAAATATAATGATATTCAAAGTATCTATTTGCTGAAAACGTATGCTTGATTTTTAAATGTCACTCATTCTATAGTAAGGTATATGTTAAAAGTATTCTTAAGTATTCTTTGTTACAGAATTTGAACCAAAATATAAAAAAGATACTTCTGATATGATGCTTTTGGCTACTGTTATTAAAACTTGACTTTTCTTCCATTTTTCTTATAGGTATTCAGGAAGGAACTCAATGTACCAAATGTAAAAATAGCTGGGCACTGAAGTTTTCCATCATATTATTATACATTTTGTGTGCCTTATTGACAATCACAGTAGCCATTTTGGGATACAAAGGTAAGTACTCTTTCCTTTCTCCCTTCAAATAGCAGACTTCCAGTTATTAATTTATATACAAATAAATATTTGCAAGTATAACGTGTCCAGTTTAGATGCAAAAACTCAGCAACATAGCAACACTCTGAGCCCCATCTGTGTCTTGAGCTTTCTGTCACCATGGGACCCTAAGCAGTGTGTTCATGTGGGGAGGGCAGGAAGGGAAATGGAAACAATAATCATGGTTCAGGGGCCCGAAAAGTAATACAGCTGGTAAGGTGCTTGCCTTACATGCAGCTGATCTGGGCTCGATTCCTCACACCCCATATGGTCCCCTGAGCCCACCATAAGTGAGCCCTGAATGAAGAAAAAGGAGTAAGCTCTGAACGCTGTCAGGTATGAACTCCCCCCCAAAAAATCATGGTCCTCCCTGAGTTATAAGTACTTTCCTTTTTGTTGCTATTCTCCACTTATTTCTAGCTACTCCCTCTTGTTTGTCTTTCCCCACCCCCAATCTTATTTTGAAGAGGCCCCATAAAAAGCCAGGAATCAACACACAAAAAACTAGATTGACAGACACTAAACCAAACACAGGATCTCCAAAGTAACAATTTACTTCACTCAGGGTTTAGCCAACTAATTCCCTTTTTCCCTCTTTAGCATATTTACTATGGCTACTATTGTTTATATAGCCCCGTTAAAAATAGTGCGTTCTAGAAATTAAACACAGAGATAGCACCTCAACTGTACTTTATGGAATGTTAGACATTCTTTCAACATGTCTGGTTTAAGGTCAGCGGATTATTTTTGCCTGAATCCTCCAGACTTGCAGACTAATGGGTTCCCCTCACCCCAGCTTTGTCCCAGACACCACAGGTAGAAGGTGTCATGATTCAGAACCACCAACTATAGAAGCCCTTTTACAGAGAACAGCCGTGGAAGCCTTCCTGTCAAAGACACAGGAGACAGACATGTCAACTGTTTTTCAGCAAGAGGCAGATGTGGGGATCTGCTGAGCTTCAAAACCTTCACTCAGCTGCCATCTCAAGTGCCTCCCACAGAACTGACAGATTAACAGTGAAGAATTTCTACACTTCCCGTCTCGGTTCCTTGGCCCATAGTCTTGACCTGAGGAGACAGGGATTCGAGCTGAATTCCTTCCAACTTGGAACTCCTCCCACTTCTCTCCCAGTGTTTCATGGTTTCTTGAGGAAACATCATGTATTGGGATGAGAATGAATATGGATCCAGATGATCATTGTTCAACGCACAGTTCTGCCTTTATTAAGTAATTTCTGGCATGCCAGGCATCTGAGTGCTGTGTAGCCTGGATATGAATCACAACCTCCTAGAATTTTATTTATCTTAAAATGGCAATAATAATAGTACCACTTTTCCGGGTGATTGGAGATGAGCAAAGATGATACCATTGATATCATCTTTATCTGTTATTCATCCCAAAAGATAGTTGCTGTGATCCTTTTGTTCCTTCATCATAACTACACTTAGATGGCCCTCAGAATGATGGCACATGTTGTATTCCCAGTATTGCACTGGTACAGCAGATAGGCATTTGCACACAGCTGACTCAGCACCCCAGATGGTCTGCTGAGACCACCAGGAGTAATTCCTGAGTGCAGAGCCAGGAATAACCCCTAAGCACCACTGGCTTTGTACCTAAAATAAAGAACAACAACAACAACAACTTTCAATTTAGGGCCAGGTGTACCTCGGTGTACAGCACTTGCCTTGCAAATGTGAGGACCTAAAATCAATGACTGGCACCACCACACAGACACACAAACACACACACTGCACACACACACTATATTTATCTATATCTGTACATACAAATATATATACACACATACACACATGCACACATGTAGATAGATAGATAGATAGATAGATAGATAGATAGATAGATAGATAGATAGATAGATAGATAGATAGATTCTATGCTTTTAACTACCACCTATAAGGACAGAGAGGGTGGGTGGGAGATTATGTTCATTCAGTAGTACACTGACTGATTTGAATTCAAGCAATGAGAATGTGGGTGATTACCAGATTATTACTTTATCCATTTGTGATGATTGCGCTAATGTAGAATTAGTCAGGTACAGTGTATTATAAGAGGATGAGGGAAGGAACCTCCCAGGTAATTCAGCTTGTTCTCTTTCTTTGCTATATGACATCAGTATCTTTGTGTCTCAATTCTTTGTGATTTTTTTACAAGTAAACCCAGATAAAGAGGGACCTTGAAGTCAAACAGCCACTTAATGTGACTATTAAAACAGGAACTGGGGCTGTCCTGTTTTACTACAGGAGCAGAAGGCATGCTCTCCTAACCATCAAGCTGCTGTACTGTACCACACTGACTTTTTTTAAATTCCATTTTATTTATCATTGTCACTACTTTGTCATCTAGATGTGTGAAGCCTTCACTTGCTACCTCTCCTTGTCACTTTATCCTTGTCCCAAGATTGCCTATTCTGCCTGGGGATGGTGCTAGAGATTGCACCCTGCAATGCAAGTTCTCTTCCCTGCCCCCAACTTCCAGACGATTCTTTATTTCTCCTTTCCTGTCATAGAGCTGCAAATTAGGATATAACCAAGTTCCTTCTGCACAATTTGCTGAACAAGCCAGAGCACTGCTGAGTCACCCAGATAGGGCGGTAATCACAGCAGTGATCATGAGGCCTGTCAGCTACCTCAAAAAGTGTTTTCCTGGAAAAGTACAACTTGGTGCATTCTCTGCCCTGGAATGTTCAAGTTCTTGGAGCTTCCATTGCAAAAGCCATCTGTCTAAATTCCAATGGATTGTGAATTCCCCAGGATATTCCTTGAACAGGAACATTCTACTAATTTATCTTCCCTCTCCTCAGGCATCCATCTCAAGGTAATTAGCAATTAGAGAAAGACAGAAATCCTAATCTTTTCCTATAGGACTTTCCTCTGACTCAGCATTCCTCCTCCTAAATGTGTAACTTGCTACTAAGCTGTGCTGAAGTTGATAACGATATAAAATCAAGCTTTCAAATTTTTAATCAGTTCATACACTGCCCCAAAGCAAGTTGGCAGTGATCTTGAAATGGCTTTTGTGGGGAGGGGAATGATGAGCATTGGTTTTAGGGAAACACTTGGCAGTACTCAGAGCTTACTGCTGGCTTTGCATTTAGGGATCACTCCTGGTGGGGCTCTGGTGACCTTTTGGGTGCTGGGGGTGAAATCCAGTTCAGTCACATGCAAGTCAACCACCATAGCCACTGTACTATCTCTCTGACCCCTGAAAATGGTCTTTAAATCATAATTAAATAGCTCCTAGCTCCTGTGTGCAAAAACAAAATATACTGTAGCTCTTATGAGAATAACGCCCTCCACCCTGCCATCAGATATTCTGTGTTATTTGTTGCACAAGGGGGACTCATCCTAAAAGGTGCTCAGGGGGCCCAGGTGCCACTCGGTGATGGATGGTCACCTGGCCTGTGATTCTGAACCAAGGAGAGGTGCTGCCCTGGCCCTGTAGTGCTAAGGACCACAGGGCCACTCCTAGTGATACTGGGATCAGGGGGCTCTCTGTGGCTCTGGAGATCAAACTGATCAGGCTCATGCCTTATACTAGCCCACAGCCCATTTTTGTGTTTTTCTATTGAAATTGAACTTATCATGTTAAAGGGAGAAATGTTCCTGCTTCTTTCTGTGGGAATGTTATTGGTATTTTGGAAAGTTCCCAGAGTCAACAAAGGACTTTAATTCCCATTCATTCTTATAAATCATCTAGTACAGACTCTCCTGAGTATGAGGCTGGAGCTCTCTACTCTGGTCTTATCCTCCGTTCTCAAATGCTAAGAGCAAAAGCTGTATCTTTTGTTCTTCAATGTCTAGACTTATGTTGCTTATGATATTTTTATTGGAGGAAAATAATAATAATAAATGAGAGAAATTGTAGAATTATTGAGAAAGCATGAATTTTGTGGTAGATGGGTGTGGGTGCTCTACAAGCAGTGCTCAGAAGCCTCAGGGGCCCCACCCTGGATTCTCAGCCAACGGTTTGATGTAAGAGCCTGTGGATGAGAAGAAAGTCAGACTTTTGTCTATAGAGCTCTGGCCCGATATCCCACTTGGATGTGTATGAACTGTGTGGTTCTGGAAAAGTTCCTGGACATTTCTGGGCCTCAGCTTCTTCATCAGTAAAATAGGAGCCATCAGGACTCACGGTAGTGTTGGTACGATGCACCTTGCACAGAAGAAGCATTCAGGAGAGACTGTCATGATAGCACTGCTGAGACAGCCTGAGCTGGTGTGGTTTGGACACGGACCATCAGAGAAAGATTAGCATGAAGTGATGATAAGGTTTGACATGGCCCTTCAAGACTTCCACCCCAGGAAGACGTGGGGGTATGGTGCTGCCAACAGGTCAAATTGTACCTGTGGGGCGAGTGCATCAGCAGTCTGATGGTGCCTTCAGGCTTTCTGACACCCCAAAATTGCTGCTGTGCCTTTGGCCAGACCCCAACAACTTGGGACCAAGTTTACTAAGAAATTAAATGGCCAAAAGTTGTGTATGTGGGAGCCACACCCACAAACCACCTCCAACACAGCTATACAAGCTCATTTATTGGCCTTATCTCAGAGACCCATAGATAAATCTTGAAAGAGATCAAAAGGCACAATTAATCTTGGACCTGCGCATTGCTGAACAGACTGGGGTAAATTGGAAGGGGGCGAGTTGGCCTGGTGCCCTGCTGAAGCAAAGCCCCCAGCAGCCACTTGCATCCACAATCCAAAATCGCCACTATACCCCCAGCCTGAATCCACCGTCTCAGGACAGACCTCACCAAGATATAATCTGTTGAAAATTCTGTTATACAGGTTTTATGACTGAAATCTCCAGGCTTTCTTGGAGTTGGGGTGGGCTACCTCCCCCCACTTCCCAGTACTCAAGGAAGCACTGGCAGTCACCCCCACAAACCAACTCCACCACCACCATGTAAGGTCTACTATTGGCCTTGCTTTAGAGACCCATAAATAAATCTAGAAAGAGATCAAAAGCCACAGTTAAGCTCAGACCTGTGCAAGGCTGAACATACTGGGGTAAGTCGGAGGGGGATGGGTTGCCCAATCAGAGCCCAAAGCAGCCACTTGCTTCCACAATCCAAAATTGCCGCCATACCCCAGACCTGAATTCACCGTCTCAAGACAGACCTCACCATGATATAATCTGCTGAAAAATTTGGTATGCGGGCTTTGTGACTGAAATCTCCAGGCTTTCTTGGAGTCAGGATAGGCTACCTCCCCACACCTCCCTATACTTCCAGAAGCCTCAGCAGTCACATCCACACCGCAAAGCTTCCACCCAATTGAAAAGCGACTCCAGATTTACCATTCCAATAAAAATACTGAATGCCCTGAACAAACACCATGACCTCTTAGCACCTATATTGCAAACCATAATGCACAAAAGGAAAAGGAGAGAGAGAGCAAGAAGGAAAGTGCCTCCCACAGAGGGAAGCTTAGTGAGGGTTTGGGGGATGGTGTTGGGGAAATGGGGGACATTAGTGGTGAGAAATGTGCACTATGGGGTGTGGGTATTGGATCATTTTATGACTGAAACCCAATTATGAACAGCTTTGTAATGGTCTATCTCAAGGATATCCAATTAAAAAAATTTTAAAGAAAATTAATGTGGAGTTCATGCCCAATTCAATCAGCTTAATCAATGGCTGAATAAATAGCAATACTCCTACATTTAAAAACAAACAAAAAAAAAAGGAGGGCAGTGTGAGAGGTCAAGAGATACTCTCAAAGCATTTTTCAAGAAAACTTATTGACAGATTGTCCTGAAGAGCAAGGCTTTGTATACTTTGGTTTTTGTTTTGTTTTGTTTCATTTGCTTTTGGGCCATGCCTGCTGATGCTCAAGGGTTATTCCTGGCTCTGCACTCAGGAATAATCCTTGTGGTGCTTGGAGAACCATATGGAATGTCAGGGGTTGAACACATGCAAGGCAAGGCAGTACTCACTGTACTATTGCTTAGGTCCCAGCTTTGTGTACTTGAAAAAGGATAGCTCTTCAGGTGTAAAAGCTAAGGCACTGGTCTATGGAAGAAAATCTCTCTCTGTTAAGTTTCCAGTGATGGGGAGCCTGTGAAAGCACAGAAGACTAATGTTCGTTTTCTCATGTGAGAGAGAGCTGACAAACTGATATCCACGTATGTGGAAACTGGGACCTTCTGGGGGTGAGATGGGAGGGTTTTGCCACTGTTTCCCAGACTGATTTGGTACTAATACATTAAAGACAGTGCAATGCTATGTGCTATGGCAGCACGTGTTGGTTCTGGGTCTCTGTCAGTCCAGTATTTCATGCTGGAGCAGCTCGAAGCATGGCAGCTGTCTGCCCACATCCTATTTTTACACACAGACGCACAGGTCTAGTCCAGGACTAGCTCATTAGCATGTTGGGCAAGGCAGGTAGGAACTGTGATGCAGAGAAGTGAACTTGAATAGGTTGTTAGTTTAATGAATATATGTGATCCTTTCATCTACACCGGCCTAAAAGATGGCTCCATGACAGTCTTGTGTTTTTGTAGAAACTAAAATGGAAGAAAAATTAGAGAGGGTAGAGAATGACTGCCTGCCTGCAGGGTTAGCGGTTTCCTTGGCTTCCAGGGGAAAGGGCCTGACGTCGAATCCTGTGTGCGGTTTGAGAACAGTGAGGTGTGTGTTTTGATTTGAGGATCAAAACTAAACCTAAACTTGTAAACATTCCACATTTCACTTTTTTAAGTCTCACTTTGCTAAAATGTAGATGAAACATTTTCTTCTTTAGTGTTTCCAGGGATTTAGGTGGAGGCATGCCTCTCAACCCGAAAACACAAATTATAACTACACCTCAGTGTCTACACAGTCATTTAAAATAAAAAGACAGTAATTATTCAGCAAAATGTCATACTCCCTACCGGTTCTGAGGTTTCCCAGAGGGTGTTGGTTTGTATGTTCATCTCATGACTCTAGCGCGGCCAGTGTTTCACAGGCCTCAGCAGCCCATATTTTCATTTATTTGAATAAATGGGTTGATGATAGGTATGTAGTTAACATGCCTACTCTGTGCTACACACTGTGCCAGGAGCTGGAGATAAAACAAAACACAAATGTTCCAGCCCTAAAGGACCAAATAGTAAACAAGCCACGGCAACACAGAGGTCAGCCCTGTAATCAAGAAGTGCTTGCCAAGAAAACTCTGATGATGCACTTAGCAAATAATTCCCACGGTTGGCTGATGAGCAGAGTCTGGGAGAGCAGAGAGGGCTTCACTTGGTGAATAGGCCAGGGGAGAACGTGGCAGGAGAGAGAAAAGCACATAGGAAGGTTCAGCTGAAAGAACATTCAGGGCAGTGCCCGCATTTCATTATGGTCAGACCAGAAGCCTGAGAGAGAGGAGCATGACAGGCTTCTCCAGAGAAGGTGCCAAGATCCACGAGCTGGTTCACTTTAGGTCAGACAGACACTTAAGGACTTCTGCTTCCTGGTAGGGGCCAAGTGAGCTTCATACAGTCATGCATGGTTAGAATACTTGATGAATGAAATGAGTCGCATCTGTTGGCTCACAACTAATAGAGAAAAAGTATTCATGCTTAAATAATAAAGTCATTATTTAAAAAGCTGTGATACAAAAGACAGTCTGATTTCCAAGATGCTTTGACGTTGAATCTCACAAGACTCACTTTTGGAAAAATACACTTCGATTGAACATTTCACAAAGAGCAACATGACTTTATGACAATAGAGACAGTGCTTTCTGAGAACAAGTAATAATAAAAGGTTTTATTTAATATTATATCATTAACATTTCTTATCCTATGCTATCAAGTAATGCTTGTTTTAAAAGTCTCGGTTGGGGAAAGAGGGATAGTACAGGGGTTAGGCACTGGCCTTGCATGCAGCTGACCTTGGCACCCAATATATAGTCTCTTGGGCACCCATACTACTGGGTGTGAAAAAGAGAGAAAAATAGTGAAAGTGAGAGGGGAGAGAGAGAGAGAGAGAGAGAGAGAGAGAGAGAGAGAGATGAATCTAAATTTGTAAATATTGGGCCGGAGCGATAGCACAGCGGGTAGGGCGTTTGCCTTGCACGCAGCCGACCCGGGTTCGATCCCCGGCATCCCATATGGTCCCCCAAGCACCACCAGGAGTAATTCCTGAGTGCAAAGCCAGGAGTAACCCCTGAGCATCGCTGGGTGTGACCCAAAAAGCAAAACAAAAATAAATAAATAAATTTGTAAATATTCCTTTTTTAAAGTTTCATTTTGCTAAAATGCAAGTAAAAATTTTTCTTCTTTGGAGTTTCTCAAAGAAAAAAAGTTTCTTTAGAGTTTCTCAAAGTCTTTAGTAAGTGATGCTTGCAGGCCTCTTGAGAAATGATGAACTGCATCACTTGTTACTAAGGAGAAGCTGGTCGTCAGCTCTAGCCGTGGAATTCACAGCAGATCATGGCAAACACTCTTGATTCTCTCCATTCTGGAGCAATATTGTGCATAGACTGAAGTTAGGTGCTCTACCATAGAATCTTCTGGAAAAGTGAGTCCTCCCTCCCAGGAATAGTAGAGAGTCTAATGAATGACAAAATTTTGGAAGTGATAACTGTTCTGCCTCCACCTATGGAAACTAATATAGAAAATCTTCCTTGTGTAATATAGGAAATCATATAGATTGAGGATTTCTATAATACATAAAAATTGATAAATTATTGGACTGGAAAGATAGTGCAGGGGCTAAGGTGCTTATCTTGCATGCAGCCAACCTGTGTTAGATCCCCAGCACCCCATATATTCCCACAAGCCCACCAGGAGTGATCCCTGAGTGCAGAGACAAGAGTAATCTTGAGCATCACTGGATGTGATCCCAAAACAAAAAAAAAAAATTGTTAAAATTTATAAATTAGTTTCTAAGAATTTCTAAAATATCCAAGACAATGCAGACCCCCAAGGATAATTAAGGATATACAACTCAAGCAAATAATAGAGAAGTTGTGACAAGTTGATTTCTAAAAGGATCACTCTTTCCAGGGCCTGAGAGGTAGTACAATGGGTAGGGTGCTTGTCTTGCACCCAGCCCCATCAAGAGTAAGCCCTGAGCACAACGGGGTATGTCCACCTCCCAAAAAAGAATAGCTTTTTTACATACTTAATTTCATTGGTAGTCTTTTTGTTTCCATGTTTCTTTTGTTCTGTATAATTTTATCTCTTGTTGAAACTGAAAAATAATACATATGCAGATGTATATTAATGCATTCATTTCCAAATCTCAGTTGTAGAGAAAATGGACAATGTTACAGGTGGCATGGAGACATCGCGCCAAACCTATGATGACAAGCTCACAGCAGTGGAAAGTGACCTGAAAAAATTAGGTAACCTGCAATGAGACTGAACCATAAAGTTGAATCCCTGACTCAATTTTGTTTGAGTGTCTGTATGTCTTTAGAGTAATAGTGCTGTAAAATTGACTTCATCCAGGAAGAAATTAAATTTTTGTGTTGTGTGTTAAATCTTTCCTCATGGTTTCATTCAAAAGCTTAAAAATATTTAAGTTAAGGAGCACTTTGGGAGTTGAAACTCACCTCACACTAACCCCTCCCCACTCCCGATAAAAACATGATTTTGTACTAAATAAAAATTACGGTTATTTCTCATCAAATTGAACTACAAATGCCCATTTGTGGACATTAAGTGCTCAGTAAATTCCTATTTAAAATATTTCAAACTGCTTTTAATTGTAAAGGCCAATTTTTTTAAATGAAAGATTTTAGCCTAGTCTAGCCTTTGATTTTTGTTTTCTTTTTAAAAGGAAGTTGGTGAGTTTAACAAACAGTAGATTATGTCCTTCTTTTTTTTTTTTTTTTTTTTTTTTTGCTTTTTTGGGTCACACCCAGCGATGCACAGGGGTCACTCCTGGCTCATGCACTCAGGAATTACTCCTGGCGGTGCTCGGGGGACCATATGGGATGCTGGGATTCGAACCCGGGTCGGCCGCGTGCAAGGCAAACGCCCTACCCGCTGTGCTATCACTCCAGCCCCCGATTATTTCCTTCTTGACACCATGCCCAGAACTCTAGAACTAGGTAAATTCCTCTTCCCTTATTGAGAAAATTTTTTAACTAAATCAATTGGTTTTAGTGCTCATCATCTTTTCAAACTCCTAAGGACCTAGACTTTATTGATATCTTGGTTTTATTAATACAGAGAGGTCTGAATAGAAGACAGGTTCTTTTAACTGAAATTCAGTAAATATCAATTAAGTCTCTTTGGGATTTTAACCTCTCCTGGACTCTTCCCCAGTCCAGCAATTTAAACAATAAATGTGTCTAATTTCAGGAGACCAGACTGGGAAGAAAGCTCTAAGCACCAATTCAGAACTCTCTTCCTTCAGATCAGACATTCTGGATCTTCGTCAACAACTGCATGAGATTACCGAAAAGACCAGCAAGAACAAAGATACACTGGAGAAGCTACAAGCAAGTGGGGACGCACTGGTAGACAGGCAGAGTCAACTGAAAGAAACTTTGGAGAACAACTCTTTCCTCATCACCACCGTCAACAAAACCCTCCAGGCCTATAACGGCTATGTCTCGAATCTGCAACAAGATACCAGCGTGCTGCAGGGTAACCTCCAGAGCCAGATGTATTCTCATAATGTGGTCATTATGAACCTCAACAACCTGAACCTGACACAGGTCCAACAGAGGAACCTCATCTCTAATCTGCAGCGCTCTGTGGATGACACAAGCCAGGCTATCCAGCGAATTAAGAACGACTTCCAAAATCTGCAGCAGGTTTTTCTTCAAGCCAAGAAGGACACCGATTGGCTGAAAGAAAAAGTGCAGAGCTTGCAGACACTAGCTGCCAATAATTCTGCCTTGGCCAAAGCCAACAACGACACTCTAGAGGATATGAACAGCCAACTTAACTCATTCACAGGTCAGATGGACAATATCACCGCAGCCTCACAAGCCAACGAGCAGAACCTGAAAGACCTGCAGGATGTACACAAGGATGCAGAGAACAGAACAACGATTAAGTTCAGTCAGCTGGAAGAACGTTTTCAACTCTTTGAGACAGACATTGTGAACATCATTAGCAACATCAGTTACACAGCCCACCACCTGCGGACGCTCACCAGCAACCTGAATGAAGTCAGGACCACTTGCACAGATACCCTGACCAAACACACGGATGACCTGACCTCCTTGAATAACACGTTGGCCAACATCCGTTTGGATTCTGTTTCTCTCAGGATGCAACAAGATATGATGAGGTCCAGGCTAGACACCGAAGTTGCCAACTTATCGGTGATAATGGAAGAAATGAAGCTGGTGGACTCCAAGCATGGTCAGCTCATCAAGAATTTTACAATACTACAAGGTAAGTGAAGATTCTGAATTTCTGTTTGTGTTAATCACCTATTGGTGTATAACAAATTATCCCAGAAGCAAGCAATTTAAGACAATGAACATTTGTTATCCCATTGTTTCTGTGGATTAGAAGTGGCTTAGTGGTGGTTGTGATTCAGGATCTTTTATGAGGTTGAATTTAGATGTCTAAAGGGCTCCTGGAATCTATCATCACAGTGACTTGTCCACACAGCTCTGGGTAAAAGGTTTTTCACATATTTTTTCTATTGACAAGAGGCCTCAGTTCCTTACAATGGGACTTGGTTACCTATAGAGCAGGTGGTGCAAGAGCAAAAAGGAAGCCACAAGGTCTAACTTCAGAATTCATGTCCCATCACTTTTGTCATGGTCCAGGCTAGTTCTTTTCAAATAAGTCTATAAAAGGCTGGAGCTATACAGTGGGTAGGGCGCTTGCCTTGTACTAGGCTGACCCTGGTTTGATCCCCCAAACCACATACAGTTCCCTTAACCGGCCAGGAATGATCCCTGAGTGCAAGAAATGACTAAACCCTGAGTACCACCAGGTGCAACCCCAAAACAAAACAAACAAAACAACAAAAATAAAGTCCCAACAACAACAAAAATAAGTACAATCCACACTCAAGGGACGAGAATTAAGCTTCTTGTATTTTTTATTTAATTATATTGCATTATATAATTGCATTATAACATTATCCAAGTTTCTGATGTCCATTGTTAAAAATCAACATGAGGATATATTACATTAAGTTGATCACTAGAGTCCAGTTCTATCAGACCCAGCTCCACTATATAACAAGTGACCCCTCTTGCCTGGTGTACCCATCTCTCTTCTCTCTTATTCATTTCCTCTAGTAACTACTAATTGGGCTGGTACTCCCAATGTTTATTTTTGTTTTTTAAAGTTCTTCTACTTCTTTTATTTCTCTGTATATCACACAGGAGTGAAATCATACAGTGTTTGTCTTTATTTGACTTACCTTATAAGCTTAATATCCTCTAGGTTCATTCACATTGTAAATGGCAGATTTCATCTTTTATTATAAGCTTTATTCTTGAAAGAAGGAAGTATAGCTAAGAATTTAAAGACAGTGCTCCAAGGCTCAAAGTCCTCCAAGCACTAAGTTCAATGTTTGTTGGATGAGTGGTTGGTCCATTTGGATTTGCTGAGTGCCTGACTTTTTTTCTGAGCCATTTTAATGCTATCCCCTGAAATAAGACTAATTCTTTTAGATCACAAAATGATTAAAAATCATTAAAATATTCCTGTTTTCAAGAAATGAGTGGCTGACCGCTTCAGTTGCAGAAGAAGAAAATTATGTATAAGATCTGATCATATAAAATTGAGTTTTACTCTCATCTGGGCCCCTCATATCAAAGTCATTGATTCGGTCTATGCAAATTTGTAGCAGCTGTACATTAATTGTATTTCTAGTCATAAGTTATTACCATGGGTTTTAACTTGAAAATGCTGTGTAGAAGATGCTGTGTACTGTCCTCTAGTGTCTATAAGGAAAACCAGATGGTCTTTGCCCTTAGGTTACTTCAAGCCAAGAGTATTTTAAGGCATCAAAAGATCAGCTGTAAGCAAAGGTAACCCTGATTTTTTTTAAAGGGGCTAAAGGCAGATTCATCACACTATGTAAAATGGAGAGTTTGTCTTCAAGTCCAAAAAAAAGATTAAATAAGAAATTATTAAAAGGATAACGCAAGCCTTCAGGAAAGCTGATTATCAGATGCATTCTCTAAGATGCAAGCAATGACCCACTCTTGTTTCCTTACACCGAGTTAGTAAATGTTTGAAGCTGAGAGGATGAAGAACCGCCTATCGAGATTTAACCAAAGCTTTTGGCAGGGAGATTTTTTTTTTTTTTTTT
Organism: Sorex araneus; assembly: GCF_027595985.1. NCBI lineage: Eukaryota > Metazoa > Chordata > Mammalia > Eulipotyphla > Soricidae > Sorex > Sorex araneus. The sequence continues at coordinate 332,312,918 of NC_073303.1, forward strand.
TTTTTGCTTTTTGGGTCACACCCAGCGATGCTCAGGGGTTACTCCTGGCTTTGCATTCAGGAATTGCTCCTGGCAGTGCTTGGGGGACCATATGGGATGCCGGGGATCGAACCCAGGTCGGCCGCGTGCAAGGCAAACGCCCTACCCGCTGTGCTATCGCTCCGGCCCCTTGGCAGGGAGATTTTAAAGCAAAAAAAATGGGGGGAAAGATACTGGATTGCCACACAGTGAGACGGATCTGTGGATGTTCTGTATTGCATAGCAAATTCCTACAGATTTAGCAGCTTGACACGTCCATTTCTCTTCTCGTAGTTTCCGTGGCTTAAGAATCTGAACACACATTGATGAAGCCTGTGCTCAGGGTTGCATGGAAGGGCAATGACAGGGGACAGATCCATTTCTGCACTCTTCCAGGATCTTGATCAAATCTATTTCCTTGAGATATTAATATGACGGTTCCTCTTTTCTTTTGGTGGGAGACTGCTTTCAGCATCCAGAGGCCACCCACAGTTCCTCCCTCACCCCTGCAGCCTCCTCACAGGCAGCAGGCAGAGTGGAGGCTGACATGTGTACCTAGTCAAGAGAATGACATCCCCACACCTCTGCCATATTCTGTTGGTTACAAGTACACTCAAAGGGAAGAGATTACGCAGGGGCCTGAGACACACCCTGGGATATGGCTGTCACCTTGGTTGAATGGCCATGTCCAGGCATACCTCCTTTTTATTGTGCTCAACTTTATTGTGATCTGCAGATACCCACACACAGGTCATTGTTTACTAGAAACTCCACAAGTGAAAGGATTACAAATTACAGCTGGGGAGTGGCACAGTGGTAGATCACTTGTCTTACATATATAAGGCTCTGGGATTTGATCCCTGGCACCACATACATGCAAAGAAATTAGAACTTGCAAGAGGTTTAGATGATGGCTATTAATTTTTTTATTTAAAAAAATACTTATTAATTTTTTAAAAATTTTTACTAGTGAATCACCGTGAGGTACAGTTACAAAGTTATGAACTTTCATGTTTGCATTTTGTTTACATCCCTCCACCAGTGCCCATTCTCCTCCACCAATGTTCCCAGTATCCCTCCCACCACCCCCACCCCAACCCCCACCACCCCACCCTGCCTCTGCAGCAGGGCATTTTTTGTTCTCTCTCCTGTTAGATGTTGTAGTTTGCAATAGAGGTATTGAGTGGCCATTATGTTCAGTCTACAGTCTACTTTCGGCACGCAGCTTTCAACCCAAGTGGGTCCTCCCAACATTCTCTACTAGGTATTCCCTTCTCTATCTCTGCTGCCTTTTCCCCCAGCATGTCAGGCCAGTTTCCAAGCTGTGGGGCAGATCTCCTGGTTCTCATCTCTACTACTCTTCGGTGTTAGTCTCCCATTCTGCTACTTTATATTCCACATATGAGTGCGATCTTTCTATGTCTGTCTCTTTATTTCTGACTCATTTCACTCAACATGAAACTTTCCATGTTGATCTACTTAAAAGGTTATTAATTTTTAAGCAATAAAATTATTTTTCATTAACGTTTGGATTGTTTTGTTGGACATAGAACTATTGCATGCCTCATTGATTACAGTGTGATGTAGATATACCTTTGACATGAACTAAGAAGCCAGGAAATTCATATGCCTCACTTTGTGGTGGTCGTCTGGATCTGAACCTGCAATATCTCTGAGGTGTGCTTATATAAGGAATAGGAACTCAAAAAATGCTAAAAAAGAAAAATATTAAGAATGGAAGTTTAATCAAATAGAGTCTGATGCAGAGTGAAGTCAGTCAGAGGTAGAGTGACACAGAATGATCGCTCTCATATGCAGTTTATAAAGAAAAATTATGGTGGCATAACAAATACCCAAAGACAGTGGAAATAAAGAACACGAGAACTGGTATTCAGTAGGAAACCTGCCACTTGAGGGGACTGGAGGATAGGACAGGGAAGGGGCAACCTCCATGGTGGAGGGAAGCAGCCAACCAGGAAGAGGAGATGGTGCTGAAAGGTGGTAACATCTTATGTATGAATCCCTATCAGTAACAGTACTGTAAACCACAGTGCAAAAGTTTATATTAAAAAAGAGAGTCTCTCGGGGCTGGAGCGATAGCACAGCAGGTAGGGTGTTTGCCTTGCACGCGGCCGACCTGGGTTCTAATCCCAGCATCCCATATGGTCCCCTGAGCACCGCCAGGGGTAATTCCTGAGTGAAGAGCCAGGAGTAACCCCTGTGCATCGCCGGGTGTGACCCAAAAACAAAAAAAAAAAAAAGAGAGAGTCTCTCATAGAAACAGACAGGTGGGTGGGATGCAAATGGGGTTGGGGAAAGGTATAATTGGAAGAAAGTGGGCAATGGTGAAGGGGTCAGTGCTGAAATATTGCATACTTTCCCAAAATCCAATCTTGAATGACTTTGTAACTTCACAGAGACTAAATATAAATGCACCATAGCACTGTAGCACTGTTGTCCCATTGTTCATCAATTTTCTTGAGCGGGCACCAGTAACATCTCCATTGTGAGACTTGTTGTTACTGTTTTTGGCATATTGAATACGCCACAGGTAGCTTGTCAGTCCCAAAGGAACAGTCAAGAAGTATCTGTTTGCTGTAGGTATAGTGGATTGTATGAGCAGAAATTGAACACACAGTCTGTCAGGATTAGCGTGTGTGCTGGACAGTGCTGATGAATGGGTCTGAGGGGTCAGAGAACATTAAGACACATGTCTTCTGAGGTTTTAGCATAAGAATGAGGTGGACAGTGATGCAGATTCAGAAGGTACAGAAAAAGAGAGGCTCATGGAGACAGATTCATGAATCACGAATCACGAAATCCCGTTAATCATCGATTTCTTGAGCGGGCTCAGTAACCTCTCATTCGTCCTTTCCCTGAAATCTTAGAAGTCTCGATCGACTCCACTCGGCCCTTCAAACAGTGTCACACTGGAGGCTCTTTCAGGGTCAGGGGAATGAGATCCAGCTTGTTACTGAATTTAGCATATGAATACACTATGGGAAGCTTGCAAGGCTGTCCCATGTGGGCAGGAAACTCTCAGAAGCTTGCCAATTTCTCCCAGAGAGAGAAGCAGGCTACAAGATATCGCACCACCGGCCGCTTTGCAGCCACGTGCTTCTGGGAGCTTGATTTTAAGTCTCTGGATGTTGGCCGTTGATGAGATTACACACACCTGTGTTTCTCTGCCAGTACCTTCATGCATGAGGCCTGTCCGAACATGTGAAGAGGGGCCTCGAGCATGGCTGTAGCTAGATTCTGTTAGTTTTCAGCCGCTGGGAGCTCTGCTCAGGGTGGGGAGGGAACCTGGAGCCCATCCCCTCTGAGGGGTCCCGGGGAAGACAGCCAGGCGTGCGGACAAGAAACTCTCTGGAGTCTCTTGCCCGCACACTCAAGGAGACAGATTAAGTGAAGAAATCTATCAGAATGAGGTTTCTCACTCACTATTTATTTTTCACATTAACTTTTCCCTATCACATTTATCCTCGGCCCTGTTGTTCCCTGCACTTTCTGTGTGTGAGTTGACCTACAAAACTTCTCAAGGCAACCCAGCAACCCCCTTCCTATTCAGCCGAGTGTAGAGGGCAAAGCAGGACAGTGAATAAAGCAAAGTGGATCAAGTACAGGCCCCCATTTCTCTCATTGCCCACTCCATGCCTTCTTGCTGCATTTTCCCAGATAGACTGCTGTCTGAGGTCCTGTGAGGGCAAGCATTCCAGGAAATAGAAGCAGATATGGCCAATTGATGACAGGTATCACTGTATTACTGTCATCCCGTTGCTCATCAATTTGCTCAAGCAGGCACCAGTAATGTCTCCATTGTGAGACTTGTTGTTACTGTTTTTGGCATATTGAATATGCCATGGGTAGCTTGCCAGGCTCTGCCATGCGGACAAGATACTCTGCCATGCGGGTAAGATACTCTCAGTAGTTTGCCCAAATCTCCAAGAGGGACAGAGGAATTGAACCCAGGTCAGCTGCATGCAAGGCAAACGCCCTACCTGCTGTGCTGTTGCTCCAGCCCTTTGGTGAGAGGTACTGATTAAAAAATACCCACTTATTCTGGCCTGGAGAGATAAGATAGTACAGTTGGTTAGGCACTTGCCTTGTATGTGCTCAACCCAAGTTTGATCCCAAGAATTCCATAAGGTCCCCTGAGCACCACCAGGAATAATTCCTGAGTGTAGAGTCAGGAGTAACCCTGAGCATTGCCGGGTGAGACAAACCCTGAAAAAAAAAAATCAAACCATTTGTGGGGCTGGAAAGATAGCACAGGGTTCACAATCACCTTGCATGCTACTGAACCTGGGATGATCCCTGGCATCACTCGAGATGATCCCTGAGCATAGAGCGAGGTATGGCCCCAAAACAAAATAAACAAACAAAAAAAATTGTATGAGTATTTCCATGACTTTCTAAAAGCCTGTTTTAAACATGAGGTCAAGAATCCAATTATTTTCAAAATAATTGTCAAAATAGATTTTTAAATTTCCCTTTAGTTTGTATGTTCCTTTGCCCCTCATAGAAGCACAATGACACGTTGACACTGTTTAATAATGTTTAACAGCTATCAATAACTGTTACAGATATTTAATAACTAAAATTTTTAAGAAGAAAAATATGTCAGAAGATAAAGAAGATAAGTTTTTCTTTATCTTCCAGCCTTACCACTAGCATGTCTTATACTGAGTCTTGGACCAGAGCCATAGCATAGCAAGTAAGGCTCTAGCCTTGCACGTGGCCGACCTACTTTTGATTCCCGGCATCCCATATGGTCCATCAAACCTGCCAGGAGTAATTCCTGAGTGCAGAGCCAGGAGTAAACCCTGAGCACTGCAGTGTGACCCAGAAACAAAAACAAATAATAATAATAATAGCAAAAACTGAATCTCCAAGATTTTGAAAGGAGTAAGAAGGTGGCTTTCTACTTCTTTTTAAGCATCAGCAGCTTTGTTGGGGAAAAAATTGTAATTTTTTCTTCTAAGTAGAACACAGAGCTGGACATCTACACCGCAAAGCAGAAATGGTGTAGTGATGCAATATTCCGTCCACGTCCAGATCCTTGCTTAGAGAATGTTGTACTCAGGGCTCTCTGTGGGTTCTAGAGAGCAGAAGGCAGGTCTTGCTGGCGTGCGGGCAGAGACTGCTTCGATTCTGTCTCAGTTGTATTGGAGCTTTTTGCAAGTTTTTGATGCCTTTACCAGCAACGTGGTATGCTGGCATTATAAAACACAACCAAAGAACCACCCACTTGGTTTTGAAAGCAAGCCTTAAATTTATTCTACTTGTGAATTGCATGTGCTCCCACGAGTAGTATGATCATTTTCCTCCACTCAGATTTCAGGTGGTTGTTGCTCAGGCTCATAAATGTTCCTGTGTCGTTTATACCAATGTTCTCAGTTTGAAGGTCACTCAGGTAGCTGGTGAAAGTGCTGGACACTCGGCATTAGCTCTCAGTACTGTATGCGCCCCAGAGCACAGCAGGAGCAAAAACCCTTCTCCCCAAACCCAGTGCTCTTCATGGGATAAGTAGTCCATGAGCACTGCCAGGTGTATTTTGATTTCAAACAGGGCAATAAATATTTTCTTTGCATTTCATTAATCACCCAATAAAAGAGTCAGGTCAGTAGAGGAGTTCAGTATTTCCCTTGCACGTAGCCAACCCTAGTTCAGCCACCAGCACTGCATGTGGTCCCCTGACCACTCTCAGGAGTAGGTCCTGAGCACTTTTGTGTGTGCCCTTGCCCTGCAAAAGTGATTCAGAACTGCATACAGCTTGGGCTCATCCAGATGTCATTTAAACTATACTTTTTTGCTTCTCCGGGATATTTTCCCAGCAGTGGTATTGCTGGGTCAAATGGGAGCTCAATTTCTAATTTTTTGAGAAGCATCCATATTGTTTTCCAAAAGGGCTGAACCAGTCTCCATTCCCACCAGCAGTGTAGAAGGGTCCCTTTCTCCCCACATCCTCTCCAACAGCGGTTGCTTTTGTTCTTTTGGATGTGTGCCAGTCTCTGTGGTGTGAGGTGGTATCTCATGGTTGTTTTGATCTGCATCTCCCTGATGATTAGTGATGTAGAGCACTTTTTCATGTGCCTTTTGGCCATTTGTATCTCTTCCTTGGTAAAGTTTCTGTTCATTTCTTCGCCCCATTTTCTGATGGGGTTGGATGTTTTCTTCTTGTAGAGTTCAACCAGTGCCTTCTATACCCTTGATATCAACCCCTTATCGGATGTGTATTGGGTGAATATCCTTTCCCATTCTGTAGACTGTCATTGTATTCTGGTCACTGTATCTTTTGTGGTGCAGAAGCTTCTTAGCTTAATGTAGTCCCATTTGTTCATCTCTGTTTCCACTTGGTTGATCAGTTTCGTGTCATCTTTGAAGATACCTTTAGCTTCAATATCACAGAGGGTTTTGCTAACCTTGTCTTCAATGTACCTTATGGTTTGTGGTCTGATGTTGAGGTCTTTAATCCATTTTGATCTGACTTTTGTGCATGATGTCAGGTCGAGGTCTAAGCCCATTCTTTTGCATGTGGTTGTCCAGTTGTGCCAGCACCATTTGTTAAAGAGGCTTTCCTTGCTCCACTTCACATTTCTTGCTCCCTTATCAAAGATTAGATGCTCATACATTTGGGGTTGTGTGTAGGGATATTCCACCCTGTTCCATTGGTCTGCGGCACTGCCTTTGTTCCAGTACCATGCTGTTTTAATTGTTACTGCTTTGTAGTAAAGTTTAAGGTTGGGGAGGGTGATGCCTCACATCATCTTTTTCCCAAGAATTGTTTTAGCTATCCGTGGGCGTTTGTTGTTCCATATGAATTTCAGGATTGCTTGATCCATTTCTTTGAAGTATGTCATGGGTATCCTTATAGGGATTGCGTTGAATCTGTATAATGGTTTGGGGTGTATTGCCATTTTGACAATGTTGATTCTCCCTATCCATGAGCAGGGGATATGTTTCCATTTTCTCATGTCTTCTTTTATTTCATGGAGTAGCGTTTTATAGTCTTCTTTGTAGAGGTCATTTACTTCCTTGGTTAAGCTGATTCTGAGGTACTTGATTTTCTGGGGCACAATTGTGAATGGGATTGCTTTTTTCATGTCCCTTTCCTGTGTCTCATTGTTTGCATATAGGAAGGACATGGATTTTTGTGTATGATTTTATAGCCTGCAACTTTACTGTACAAGTCTGTTGTTGACATCTGCACTTATATATTCATTGCAGCACTGTTTACAATAGCCAGAATTTGGAAAAAACCCGAGTGCCCTAGAACAGATGACCAGTTAAAGAAACTTTGGTACATCTATACAATGGAATACTATGCAGCTGTTAGGAAAAAAATGAAGTCATAACTTTGCATATAAGTGGATCAACATGGAAAGGATCATGCTAGATAAAATGAGTCAGAAAGAGAGAGACAGACATAAAAAGATTGCACTAATCTGTGGAATATAAAATAACAGAGTAGGAGACTAATACCCAAGAATAGTAGAAATAAGTACCAGGAGGTTGGCTCCATGGCTTGGAAGCTGGCCTCACATGCTGGTGGAAAAGGCAGCTCAGATAGAGAAGGGAACACCAAGTAAAATGTGGTTGGAGACCACACGCAGGAAGGGAGATGTGCGCTGAAAGTAGACTAGAGACTGAACACAATGGCAACTCAATACCCTTACGGCACACCACAACACCCAATTGGAGAGAGAGAACAAAAGGGAATGCCCTGCCACAGAGGCAGGGTGGGGTGAGGGGGATGGGATTGAGGGGTGGGAGGGATACTGGGTTTATTGGTTGTGAAGAATGAGCACTGGTGGAGGAATGGGTTCTCGAACATTGTATGAGGGAAACACAAGCACAAAAATGTGTAAATCTGTAACTGTACCCTCACGGTGATTCATTAATTAAAAAATAAATAATTCTTTTAAAAAAAGAGAGAGAACAAGATATCTCCAGGATGAAAAATGAAACAACAAAACTTGGGCTCATCCAGATGCTAATATGACTCTGGTATATTAATGATTAATGTATTTCCTGTTAGGTTTTTTTTTTTCCTATTAGGGTTTTTTTTTAATTATTTTAAAAATTTTTAATAGTCTTCCTTAAATTTATGGGGAATCAGTGCTGCCTTTTAAAATGGTTTTAGGGGCCCAAGCAATAGTACAGTGGGGAGGGCATTTGCCTTGCACGTGGCTGACCCGAGATCAATCCCCAGCATCCCATATGGTCCCCCAAGCACCGCCCACTAGGAGTAATTCCTGAGTATAGAGCCAGGAGTAACCCCTGAGCATTACTGGGTGTGACACAAAAAACAAACAAACAAACAAAATAGCTGAGGAACATAAAAACATATACTATGTTTTTTTTAAAAAATGATTTTAAATCTTTTTTATGAAAAAAAATTTTATGGTGATTTTTTTAAAAAAGTAAATGTTTAGGTTTTAATGAGCAAAGTGTGTGAGTGTATAGATACTCTGTGGAGCACACAGAGCGAGGGTCACTTTGCCCAGCAGCTGAGGGCCAGGCTTCCTGCCCTGCTCAGCAATGGTTTCCCCAAGGCTGGGGCAGCTGTGAATGAAGACACAGACAGTAGCGGTGGCATGCTGGCCAGGAGTTTTATCTACAGCCAGGAACAATATGCATGCTTTTACTCAGAGAGTCAGAGAGATGGGGATGGGGTGTGGCAGGGAGGGGGGAGGAGAATTCATTGTTTAACTCATCCAGCTTAGCAAGACATCACCAGTACATAGACTTTCAGACCTTTATCAGAGGCAAAACTTGCTTCTCCTCTTAATATCTGTTCCCTTCCTTCCCGAGAACTGGAGAGGGGCGGCTGTGGTATTTTGTGCTGACTATAGAATCCACTTTGGTGTTATTCTTAAAAATAAGCCACATCCTTTTCTTGGAGTAAGTGAGGATATTCAGGAATTGCTTTCAGTCAGGAGTGGAATAACTGAACATGACATACTGCCTGACCCCAGAAAGCAATAAAATCACCGTTTCCTTCTGCCCTCCCAAACCAGCATGCTCCCAGAGATGTGATGTCAGCTCTCTGAAAATACCTTGATATTGTAAACCAGTGCATTGATGGAAAAAATGTCCAAAAACAAAAGTAGAATATTCCAATTTGGTATGGCTTGGTATAGTGGAGGAGGGTGTCAAGGGTGGGAGGATAGAGGGGTGTGAAACTGGCAACACTGTTAGCATTCATTTTTATGGAGCGGTTAAGTATTCCCAGACAACCCCCAAATAAGCCATCCTAGTGAAAACCAAGTAAAACTTCTGCTTTCAGTTAGGGGGGAAAATGCAATGAAAAGCTGTCGCCAGGTAAGAGAGGTGTGAGGTTCATGTCAGGAGGGAAAGAAAAAGGCATGTGTGTTGGGAACTCATCAGAAGCCAGAGCTAGGAATCTGGAAGAAATCCATTTCCCACTGCAAGGTAGTCGGATCAGGAAGATCAGACTCTGGACAATCACTCGTTCAGGGTCTCGCTGTTGTATTGTGATCCCAGGTGTGAATGATTAAGAAATCTGATGGTTGGCAAGCTCCTGAGAGATCACAGAAAGCATTTCAAAAGTACTGAAATTTCAAATACACTTTCATCGTTATTTGGGTTTCCGAGAGTAAACATAGATCGCAAACAGAACAAAAATAGTTGAGGAAGAAAGTGACTTTCATCTTTTGCTCAGTTCAAACACATTAGAAATCTGTTTCAGTTTATCATCAGTATCATTTCACGCGAGTCTTCATCAATATCTCGCCAGGGCACGTGCCACCATCACAACTATGAATCCTGTGCCACTGTTTCAGCCACAGCAAGAAACTTAGTCCAATTTAAAAAATGTTTCCCTTTTGTTGCTGTTGATGCCGTGACCAGAGGTCACACATTGGGTGCAGTATCCACTGATTGGCAGTGTTCCTCAGCCACACACTTTGTAGTGTACAACACATGCTTGCACACACGTGTTGTAGAGCAGGCTTTTGTGGCACAGTCCTTCCAGGTGGCAGTGTCACCAGGATTGCACTCTGCAGATGGGATCTAGCTTGTGGCTTCCCGCCCAGCTGTCTACCTCCCCTGTTTGTCCTAAATAGCCTCAGCTATTTAACGAGCCAACTTAAGTCAAGCAGAAGTCACTCAGCCTGTAGAGGCCACTGCATGCTCAGTGTGAACCAGGAAAGACGATCTCCCCTGATCTTCCCATAGTGACCACCAGTGTCACCCTGACTCGGCAGAGGGGTACTCACAGCAGAAGGGAAATGACACAACAAGGGTCGCTGTTTTCCTCTCTCCTGGGCCCCAAAGTGTTAACAGTAGCACACACTGCATGTTGACGTAGGATACACATTGATTTGATGAACACTCAGTGATGCTCAGCACCAGACCCTGCTAGCTGCTAGATGGAGACGGGTCCTTGAAGAACAAGCAAGGACTAAGTGATTGGAGAATGAGGAAAAGCTTCCATCCGGAGTGACTTGGGAGGATTACGTGGTAGGAGAATCGGGATTTTTCCAGATGGATATAGGAAGCTGGAATTCTAAGTGAAGCAATGTGCAGAAGTGCAAGGGAGGATGGAATAAGCATGGGTGAGACCAGATCATGAAAAGCTTGGTACTAGATGACCAAGTAGGGGCTGAATATGCAAGAGCAAGTGGAGATCAGAGTTGTGTATTAAGAAAAATGTGGGACAACAGCTAATTAGAGAGAGAAAACAGAAGGGAATGCCTTGCCACAGTGGCAGGGTGGGGTGGGGGGGGAGATGGGATTGGGGAGAGTGGGAGGGACACTGGGTTTACGGGTGGTGGAGAATGGGCACTGGTGGAGGGATGGGTTCCCAAACTTGGTATGAGGGAAGTATGAGCACAAAAGTGTATAAATCTGTAACTGTACCCTCACGGTGATTCTCTAATTAAAAATAAATAAATTTAAAAAAAAAAAATTAAAAGACTGTAAAAAGGTCCCCTGTAAAAAAAAAAAAAAAAAAGAAAAAGTACTAAACAGTCCTACATTAAATTTGTCCCTAAGCTAAGCAAAGTAATTTAGCAACCAGAGCATTTTACTTTGTGGATCTATAAATGTAATTAATTGGAAGAAATAATTCTATTTCCTTCTCATATGAAGAGAAAGCATAACCATCAAACAATGATTAATTCTCTGTTTCTCCTTCAAAGTTTATATGTACAAAGATATTTGGAAAGATCCAATAAATACATTAAGAAATAAAAAAAAAAATGTGGGAGAGAAGCAGAGTAGGATGAATGGAGAGAATCAGCTAGATTAAATCGCAACTAAGCAGGTATGTAATGATGTAGAAAAATGACAGAGGAGAAGTTTCGAAGACAAGAGCATACACATGGGGGGTTGTGATGGTGTGGTGGGTGACGAAGGGAGCCAGAAATAGCAAAGATGATAAGGTCAGTCTTAGGCATGCAGGTTGGGAGATCTGACAGACATTTCAAGAAAAAAAAGTGGATTGTTGAACTAGCAGATAAAATTAAGGATCTAGTACCCATGGGAATTAATGACAGAGAACCTCACAAGAGCTGATGGGCAGGAGTTGATGCGATGGGTTCAGGGGGAGAGTGCTTCTTCCTAAAGTCTTCTCTAGCCTCACTTAGATGCGCCCAGAAGGAATGCACCTGACGCCGGCCACAGCCATTAGGATAAACTCTCAGAGCTCAGAGGAGGGTCCTGCTAAGTAAATCCCTGGGTGACTCACCTCTTGGCTAGCCTCAGCTAAGGAACGCCAACTCCAGGGCCTAGGTTAAGAGGCACAAAGTCGGGGTTTCTGAGAGAGACCAGAGATGGTGAGTTGTTTTGGGGCATGGTGGTATGAGGGGAGTGTGGTGTCTCTCGAAAGCTTTGGGTAGGAAGGAGCAGAGAGAGATCCCTGTAGGAAGGTAGGAAGCATTACCAGTGAAGAGAAGGAAAGACTGATATAATTTAGGTGTGGGACCAGGAAGATAGAGTCCAAGCATCCAGGGCATCCAGGAGAGGGTGACTGCCTTGCATATGGCCAACCTGGATTAGGTCCTGGCACCCATGTGGTCTCCTGAGCACCATATGTGATCCCTGGGCGCAGAGCCAAGAGTAATCCCTGAGCACAGGCAAATGTGCCCCCTCCAAAAAGAAAACTTAGATGGGGGATTAGGGAGTTAGGTGAGAGGGCTAGAAAACATGACTGGCATGCACAGAGCTCCAAGTTCAATCCCTGGTGCTCTGTGGCCTGAACACTGACCCATCAGGCCCAGCTCTGCTCAGCCAACTGGACTGCAGGTTCCCAACCACTGCTGAGGAAGCCCCCACCGCCGCCCCACGACCACCAACCTCTTCTTCATGTCCCCAACACTTCTCACCTTAGACTTCCTGCTTCTGTAAAGAAGAGTGGGCCTTTTTCTTTTTTCTTTTTTCTTTTTTTTTTTTAAATTTTAATGAATCACCATGAGATGCAATTACAGACTTTGATGATTGTGTTCCAATCAAACAATGTTCAAGTACCCATCCCTCCACCAGTGCCCATTCTCCACCACCATTGTTCCCAGTGTCCCTCCCCCTGTCCCACCCCTACCCAGCCCCTGTGTCTGGCAGGCACTTCCCTCTTACTCTCTCTCCTTTTAGGTGTTATGATTTGCAATACAGGTATCAAGGGGCCAACATGTTTGGTCCATAGTCTACTTTCAGCACGCATCTACTATCCCAAGTGATCCCTCCAACCATCATTTACTTAGTGCTCCTTTCTCAATCCCAGCTACCTTTTCCCTCAGCTCCCAAGCCATGGGGCAATCCTCCTGACCCTTATTTCTACTGTCCTTAGATATTAGTCTCCTGTTATGTTACTTTATATTGAGTGGGCCTTTTTCATTCATGCTTGCAATGGTAGTTCAAAAATGGAGATTATGATGAGCTAAATAATTGAGAACCGAAACCTCTGAGATGCAGTCACCTCACTGACGTTAATGGAAGAAGCTGAGTTCTCATCCCCACACCACTCTGAGACAATGGCTGCCGTGTGGTTGTCTCCGAGGTCTGACTCTCTGGCACAGCTCAGTAACCCTCAACAGCGAGCTGAGCATCTCTGCTCCCAGATACTCTCCTCAGACTTGGGTGAGAGAACAGATGGGGAAATAGCTTGGAAACGAATCCTACAAATTCTGGTGTGATGTCTTTGGATGATGCTCCATGATCCCTGAGAGCATGAACTTTTTTTATGCTTTGGGAAGGGATGAGCAAATATTTTCTGCCTTTGCCATCCCTGCCTCCATCACCACTATTTTGTTTGGTTTTGGTTTGGGGATCTCACAATGCTCAAGATCACTTCTGGTGGTGAACAGGGGACCATATGGAATGCCAGGGATAGGACACAGGTCAGCCACATGCAAGGCAAGTGCCCACCCACTGTACCACCTCTCCAGCTTCTAGAGAAAACTTTCATTTTTTTGCTGCTTTGATGGAAAAGTGCTTTCTCCCCTGCAAAGGGGAGAGTCTAGTCCTGGTTTTCTCTCCTCCTACCTCCCTTGCCTTTCCTATTTGCATAATTAGACTAGAACTGGGAAAATTCTTCCTGCTGGTTCTGGCCTAGCAGTGCTACCCACAGGGCCCCTGTCCCCCTGAGCTGGTACACTTAGCATAGGTGGAAGGGATAGGTGCACCAGTGAGGTGCAGCTTAGGGCCAGGCGTGGTGTGATGAGGGAAAGGTCCTGCAAGAAGCTCAATGGTGTTGGGAGGGTCTAATTCCACTCTGTATGCCAACACATGCATGATGCAGTGTAATAAGTCATCAATACGCCTTTGTCAAATCAAAGAGGAAATAAGAGGGAATCCTGCCCTGAGCTGTACAGCCTTCCTGCCGGAACAGAAAGGGCTCCGTGAATGGAGAGAACTTCAAGTTTGTTGTTTCAATCGATATGATTTTGTTTTAGGCACTGTGACTTACACTGGGATAATGATAAGATTTCATGCATAGAATGGTCCATCATCACACCTTCCACCAGTGTCCCCACTCAGACCCCGCCCTTTGTGGTAAGATCAGTTTTGTAGACCAGTTCTCAGTTCCAGTGTCTTTCGCCATTTGTTATTACTCTATAGTTTCTTTACATCCCACATCTGAGGATGATCCTTCTGAGTCTCCTTCTGACTCATTTCACTCGGCAGGACAATACTCTCCGGATTTGTCCACATGGCAGCCAACTCCATGATTTTATCTTTTCTTATAGCCAAGTATATGTGCCAGTTTCTTTATCCCATCATCTGCTTCTGGTGGACACGTGATTGTGTCCAGATCTTGGCCAATGTGAACAGTGTGTATCTCTGTGCAGCTGGCATCACTGTCCCCTTCCCTCAGACACTCCCACTCACTAAAGAACTTTGCATCATTCCCATTGATTCTGGTGTCTTGGTGCCCGAAGACTGAGCTTACCAGAGCAACCTCTGTGTGAAAGAATCCCATTAGGGGCTGGAGCAATAGCATAGCGAGTAGGGCATGTGCCTTGCACGCAACCGACCCAGGTTCGATTCCCAGCATCCCATATGGTCCCCCAAGCATCGCCAGGGCAAATTCCTGAGTGCAGAGCCAGGAGTAACCCCTGTGCATGGCCGGGCGTGACCCAAATAGCAAAAAAGAAAAAAAGAAAAGAAAATGAATCCTGTTAACAGTCCCGTGGTTGCCAAGGTGAAGTCGTCCTTGATTCTGCCCCTCTGTGGGATTTGTTGTTGGAGATTTGCTAAGATTCTCTGTCACTCACAGTGGACTCCGTGTTAATTGCCTTTTCCTTTTTGTTTTTGCTGCTAGGTCCTCCTGGTCCCCGGGGTCCCAAAGGTGACAGAGGACAGCAGGGACCCCCTGGTCCCACTGGCAACAAAGGACAAAAAGGAGAAAAGGGAGAACCAGGTCCCCCGGGCCCTGCTGGTGAGAGGGGTCCCATTGGGCCTATCGGACCCCCCGGAGAGCGCGGAGGAAAAGGCTCCAAAGGTCTACAGGGTCCCAAAGGCTCCCGAGGGTCCCCCGGGAAACCCGGCCCTCAGGGCCCCAGTGGGGATCCAGGTCCTGCGGGCCCACCGGGCAAGGACGGACTTCCAGGTCCCCAGGGCCCTCCTGGTTTCCAGGGGCTGCAGGGGACTGTGGGGGAACCCGGTGTGCCTGGACCCAGAGGGCTGCCAGGCTTGCCTGGGGTGCCAGGCATGCCAGGCCCCAAGGGCCCCCCAGGTCCCCCAGGCCCCTCAGGAGCAGCGGTGCCCCTGGCCCTGCAGAATGAGCCAACCACAGCACCGGAAGCCAATGGTGAGTCTGAGCCATCACCTGCTCTGGGTATGGGGCGGGACATGGCAGGGCCAGGTCCCAGCAGGCAGCCCATGTATAGCCTACACACTCCCAACCTGTTTAGCAGCACCATGGAGACGGGGGTGGGGCTGGAGGGGGGTGGGCACACAGCCCCTGCACATAGCACCTGGCCCTGTCACAGGCCCAGCCTCTCACTACACTCTCCAGCCCTGGCTGATTTAGTTAAACTAGGCCTGTTGCAAACTTATCCCCATTTCCCAGGCTGCCATACAGGCCCCTCAGGGGACATGCAGGGAGCTTCTTGTCACTGATGCCAAATCACACTGGGCTTTTTGTGGTGGCTTGGAGGACTGTGGTTCTCTGGGATGTAGCTCAGCCTCCTGGCTGGAGGCTCAGGTCCCTCTTCTGGAAACCTTGCTATGTCAAGATGAAACCCAGGGGCCCGCATGCAAAGCGGTACCCAGCCCACTGAGTGCACGCCACCTCCCCAGCCCCAAGTTCAATTCTTTTTGAGAAGGTATTCAGGCATCTTTGAGAGCTTTGATAATAAGTTTTTGCTAAGACCTCAGTGTTGGTTAGTAAAACAGCCTGTTCTCTATCCTTTGACCCAAACTAGACTTCTCTTTTAGTATGACTTGAATATCTCTGTAGTTCTGTGAAACCAGTTTGGGCTCTGAGTTTTCATATCTGGTGGACTATTGGTTCCATTTGATTCCAGACTGAGTTTGAAAATCTGTGCCTGCCCTGATCTTTGAGATTGTCATTTCTGCCATTATAAAGACTAATCCAGGCTCAGAGGAACAAAGGCCCAGGAATACATCATTTCCAGGCCATGGAGCGTTAACAACTGTGTATTCCTGCAGCCACCTCCCTGTCTGCTCCCACGTCAATATAGAAAAGCAGGGCCATGGCTGTAATATCTAACATAACTGGTAAAAGTCATAGTGCTCTGTGTGTGCATGTGTTTTAATCAAAGTTTCAAACCTTTGCATCATTAGGCTGCCCACCTCACTGGAAGAACTTCACAGATAAATGTTACTATTTTTCGGTGGAGAAAGACATTTTTGATGATGCAAAACTTTTCTGTGAAGACAAGTCTTCACATCTCGTCTTCATAAACACAAGAGAGGAGCAGGTATGTTTTGGCATACTTGGGGAAAAACTATAATTTAAGGATAGTTTACATCTGGAAATTGCATGCTTGCTGAGGATTCAAAGATATCAAAAATTCATGGTCACATAAACATAAAAGGCTGCATTTGGAGATTTGGGCCTTATCCAGTAGTGGGAAGTATTCATGGGAATTATGGCCCGATGCTTCCACCTGGAAGATGGTGCATCTGCCTGCGTTTGCTTGGCTCCTCCCAGCGGCTACTGTGAGAGTTGGAAAGCACAGGAGAAGCTTGGAGAAATTGTGGGGTCAGGGTACAAGGTTATGACTTGTGTCTCAACAGGATCTGGAAGATTATGGGGGAAGATCCCATGATCACATGTGATAAGGGTGGCAAGCACTTATTGGACCTTTAAAGCTCAAAATCACCCTAGTGTTTTATGTGTATTTTTACTTTTATTTTAGAGATAGAAGGCAGCAGCAGGTTTAAATTATTTATTCAACAAATAAATGCAGGGTGGAAGCTGAAACTAAGATTCAGATCTTGTGTCTTGTGACAAATGACAGATACAAATACTTTTTTTTTTAATTTTGGGCCACACCTGGCAATGCTCAAGGCTTACTCCTGGCGGTTCTCAGGGGACCATATGGAGTACCTGGGTTTTAACCTGGATTAGCTGTGTGCAAGGCAAACACCCTACCCGCTGTACTATCATTCCAGCCCCTACAAATATTTGGGAGGGACACATTCAGCAATGCGCAGGGCTTACTCCTGGCTCTATATTCAGGGATCATTTCTGGTGGGCTCAGGCGGTCATGTGGAGTGCCAGGGATTGAACCCAGGTGGACCATGTGGAAGGCAAATGCCCTACCAACTGTATGATCACCCTGGCACCTAAAAATGCTTTTAGATGGTTTCAGGGTCTTCCTTTTAAGCAGCTTACTAGAAATGAGCAGTTAGGTCTGTATATTCTAAAGCTCAGGAGTCTCAGTGTAATCCCAACTCAACCACACATTATCTTAATTGCACAAAATTCTGGTTGTGATCCCTGGTTACCACCCACCATCTGAAAAAAGACTCTTTGGGGCCAAAGAAATACTACAGTGGGTAGGGCACTTGCTCTGCATGTGGCCAACCAGGGTTCTATCCCTGGCATTACCCCCATAGGATCCCCCAAGCACCACCAGGAGTGATTCCCAAGTATAGAGCCAGGAAAAAGCTCTGAGCATTTTCCGGGTGTAGCCCAGCAACACCCCCCTCCAAAAAAAAAACACAAAAGAATATTTGGGTGGGACACTGGAATTGTTCAGGGGAGGACTCAATAAGACCATAGTTATTCCTGTGTCTAGAAATTAGGAGGCAGGAGTGGTAAAAGGGGCTGGATGGATTTTGTTGGTTGGCTTGAATAGTCAGAAGATATATATATCTTATATATATATGTATATATATGTATACATATTATTTGTATGTAATATTTAATATAAAATGTATATATTATGTATAAATAATATGAATATATAAATATATAAATGTATGAATATAAAATGTATTTATATATTATATATGTTTATATTATATCTGTATATCTTCTGATAAGTCACAGAAATATCATTTGTATGTTTACAAGTAGAAAAATGTCAACTTTAGGGGCTGGAGAGATAGCGCAGCAGGTAAAGTACTTGGTCTGCATGCAGCAGACCCGGGTTCAATTCCTGCCATCCTATATTGTCCACCAAGTACTGCCAGGAGTAACCTTTCAGCATCATCCAGAGTGGCCTTCCCCCAACCCCTTCACGCCGCAATAAAGACAAAGGCCAAACCTTAGACATCGTCTTTGAAAAATAGTTAACTCACTCTTAATGAATTTTCAGCAATGGATAAAAAAACAAATCGTCGGGAGAGATAGCCACTGGATTGGCCTCACAGACTCAGAACATGAAAATGAATGGAAGTGGCTGGATGGAACATCTCCAGAATTTAAGTGAGTACTCAAAAGCCTTCAGATTGCCGCACACAGTTTCACTGTAGTTTTTCAACTCTTGCCCCTCCCCCTACAGTTTCTTCCTTAGATATTTTTCAAACTGAGGCTCCTGGTACCAGTTACATATTTTGTGTAGGGAATTGTGATTGAGAACTGACAAGCTCTGGAGTTGAATTTTTCTTTTCTTGAAGAGGAATTTTTTCATTTGTGTCAAAAAAACAAGATCCATAGCATGACCGAGTGTCCATGATAATGCTATCTTAATGCTATTATGAAGGCTAAGGAAGCCAGCATGATCTATAGCACAACCAGGCTTCACTCTGCTGCTGGCAAGGTGTGTGGGGAGACACAGTGTTGGCAGAGGTAACCACAACAGAGAGAATGAAAGAAAGGTACTGACCCCTCGCTTGTCTGCCATAACCTTCCAGGGAAGTACCCAAAGAGATCAGGACTCTTAAAAGTCTGGTTGAGCCTCTGCACAGGTGAACAATAAAGTCCCACCACCCTCACAACAGCAGCCGGCTAGTTCTACTGATAGTCACGTGATCTTTTCAGTTGGTCACTACCACTGAATTTTCAGGGCACTGTGGTTCTCAGACTGAGGTGAGGTTACACTCTTAGCCTAAGTTAGCCCTGACCACAACCTAGTTCCCTAGGTTCACCATCTGTTCTTGCAGAAAGGAATTTTAAGAGAAGACTAATAATGGAGCAAATAATTTTACTTAGGAAATATTAGTGGATGAGAGCCCTGTAAAGGAAAGAAATTACACGCCCTGAGCTGGGATATCTGGGCAACTCCAAGAATGGCTCTGCTATACATGGGAAGGTCAAGTGTAACATGAACAAAGGTTAAGTATCTGTTAAATATCTGATGAAGGTTTGAAATCCGATGTGTGCTATGTGACCTGAAGTTGATAAGGGTGACCACAGAGAAAGGGGACACACATTATTTTACTCAATTCACCCCAGATCTGTGAAGATTGACTTTCTGGAAGCACCAGTCTACTCACTGGTCTTTGAGATGCATGACTCACACTGGCATGGCATGATAAATTTTAGTGAATTATCCTGGAACCTTCATGCTGTCCTGGAGAATCTTTTCTACTATGTCATGCAGGAACAACAACAAAAGAGGTGCTCTTATACTGCTAACGTTTTAAAATCTGATTTCTAAAACTCTGACACAATAAGACAGACATACCACTTCTAAAACACAACAAAGAGCAGGACTTCCAAAAAGGGTCCAACATTCTTCCCTCATTAATCAATGTTCATGGGAATTTTACCCAACAACTACAAATACATATTATTTTCAAGTGCATGTGGTATGTTTACTAAAATAAAGTAAGTTGGCCAAAAACATCTCAATTTAGTGAACTAGAGAGTTCACACATAGAGAACATTTGTAAGCAATGATCCGGGGTCCTATCCCTAGCACCATATATGATTCCCTGAGCACCAGGAGCAGAGAGCCAAGAATAATCCCTTGCAACTGCTGGATGTGCCACCCCCACTCAAAAAATTAAAAAGTCTCAATTTAAGATAACTGAGATCATGTATAGTATGTTCTCTGACAAAATTAGAAATAAGTAACAGAAAAATACCTATAAAAATCACCAAACATTTTTATTAAAGGACAGACTTCTAAATAACCCATGGGTCAAAGAAGGAATCACAAAGAAATTTTCAAATGTTAAAGAAAACAGAAGCACAACATCATCAAAATTTGTGTGTTATAGCTAACCCAGTGTCTATAAGTAGGAATTTGATAGCTTTAGAGTAATTAGTAATTTTTTTCATTGAAAAGCAATGGCTCCTACTTCAAGTTTTGATTTCATGAGAGTCAAAGAGCAAATTAGTCACCAAGTGAATAAAATTAAATTATATTCATGACCAGAAAACAACAAAATAGAAAAGACAAAGGAGGGAGAACATCTAGGAAAATGAGAACATGTCAGAGCTGATTGTTCTACTTTTTGATGGGATAAATGTATGTCATTTGGCAAAGATCATTGCTGGGGCTGGCGTCCTGGTCAGGCTCAAGTGGAATATGCTGTTCCCTGTTTAGAGCAGAATTGCAAATAGCTTGTTGATGTTTTCTTGATCACTTTGCTTGCAGTTGTCTGTGTTAGAATACCAGAGTTGGAATATTCTTCCTGAGATTTCCCAAAACATGTTTAAAGTGTTTCTGCTCCTCTTGTCTACTTTTTTGAGCCTCCACACTGGACATCATTTTGTGGCAATATGCTGTCAATTTATGAGTGACAACTCTCGATGTCTATGTTGCAAAGATAAAATATGGGTTTCCTTTCTGTCCTTGCAGACTGATAATGATGCATACTGTGCATTTCAACAGAGACCCAAAGGACAGTAGAGACCAAAAAGGGAGTGTTTGGTATATGCCAATGCAGTAGTAACTTACAATGACCCATGGTTCATGTTTCAAAGAGCAGCACTAGCATAGGCCACTAGAGAGAAAGCTTCCACCATGCAGACCTTCTCAGCTGAAGAAAATTCCCCAGCAGAGAAACACCTCTCTACTAAGATTTTCCGGTCTTGAAGCCAAGCTCTTACCAGCAGAAGTTTCTTGGCTGTGAACCCTTATCCCGTTTTGTGATGGATGAGAGAGTACTAAGTTGTGAGGCTGGAGAGGGTTATTCCCAAAACAGTGCATTTGTTCTCTGTCTCCATTAGGATAAATCCCAAATCCTGTGGGTGGTTCACACCCACTAACTGTGTGTGCTTGTGTGTTTCCAGCTCACAGGAACAGTGAGTCCAATTCCTCCTGAGGTCCCTGGAGTACCTAGAATATGCAGTCCAAGTGAAAACATGTGTTTCTGTCCAACACTTCTGTGACATGTGTGTTTAATATGAGATTCAGGAGTTCTCTACTCCAAAATCAACTGTTTCTTTCAAAACCTATCTGTGAATGAAGTTAAGATACTATTTAGTCTTTTTCTTTTATACATATATAATTTGATATGTTCTATTCCTTGTATTATAAGCATGTATACTAAGGGCAGTGATACAAATCCTAAATTCCATGGATTTTAGCTTTTCCAAAGAAATCCTTTAAGAATTTGGATGCTCAGTCTAAAAGACAAATTGTACCTTCAGCCTGACTTCAGGCCGCCCCCACCACTCAACTGCCATCACTGCTCCAAGCTCAGTTATCCCGACCATGGCCACACAGAGCATTCCACCTCTCTTATCAAAGGTTGAACACTTAATATGAAGAATTCCAATGACCTTCAAAAACAATGAGAACGGTGGTAAATTATAAGATTACCTTTTCACTTACCTTAAAATAGCAAGGGGAAGTACTAAGTAGGCCTTCTCTCAGAAGTCACATTTACACAATATCTCAGTGAACAGAATAGAATATGAAATGTCTTCTTATGCTACATTCAGGTATGACAGATCCAGATTCTCTAAACAAAACTGAACTTAACCCCGCCTGCATTTGTGTCAAAAACAATCTGTATACATCAAAAAGTCACACCACTCACCATTTCTAGAAGGTTCTTGCAAGCGGAACAGAAATACATTTGAAAATAAACAATCTTCCCTTCCAACTTCATTTCCATGATCACTATGACAGCCTAAGAGTTTTCATTCATTTGTTTCCTCCTTAGTAATGTAAGAAAGTCATAAGGGTGAGACTTAGGTGGGCTGTCGATTGCCTAGAATTATCCTTGGCACCAAGTGTATGTTCTCTGGACACCTGTTGCATGGATAAGTGACAAATGGACTATTTTTTTATTCTTCTCCTAAGTATCTAAATTATCACTACTTATGTGCAGTTACTTTTTACTTGTAAAAAAAATCAGAAAATAAATCCTTGGTGTGGGAGAGTCGATTCTACCTTGTTTCCCTGCTCTTTGCCCATAAACACTATTGGTCCTTTTCACTGGCCTCTAGTTCTGCCCGTCTGATCATCACAAGATGAAGAGCAATATGGCCTCTGTCCTTGGGTGACCCTTGGACATCCTATGGCTGATGAGGTGATGAGTCACATTTGGGGGAAATGCCTCCTACTCAAATGTTTTTTCAGCCCCTCCACTGCAGGGAAGCTTATCCTCTCAAGTAGTAACCACAGGCTCCTGTGTTGTAAGACCTGCTCCTTGGAGAAAATTGAACTTTCAAGTTCTGAATCTTGGAAATATGTCTAGTTTACTGCATGGAAATGGTGTCAGAACAGCAAACCCTGGCAGAGAGCTGCACTGAGCGGCAGCATCCAAGTTAACCACCCCCAAGTGAACTCATCCTAAAGAAAACTTGTTTTTAAGAGTCTTGATTCCAATAAAAGGCAGTTAAACATATGAGTCATTTTTTGGTAAAATAAATTTTTTATATATAAAGCAGTCAACTGTCTACTACATAGCCAGATAGCTATAACAAAGTGCTATAATTGTAAGTTCTCATAAATGTTTATCAAGGACCTCTCACATTCTCTACCTGACACTTTGACCAGAGACAAGCTGTTGAAATGTCCAAGCATTTGGGAATGGAAAGTAAGGGAAAGCAAGAGAATTTTGGCATTCCACTACACACTAAAAATTTGTTCATCTAAAGTTGGAGAATGACAAAGCAGCTCAATGAGTTGGTTTCACTGTGGCAAAGAACAAGTTTGAGGGAGATGTATTCTGTATTCTGTATTCTGCACTGCTCTGAAAAATAGCTGCTGCTTATTCTGAAAGCGAGTTTCTAGCTTTTTGACCCATGCATTTTCATTCCAGGACAAGTGACAAGATATGGTCTTTTGTTTTTATATTTCTTTTATATTTTTCTGCTGCTCTTTGATAAAGAAAACATCTGAGGGACTATACAAGTAACACTCAATGTCCTTTTTTGTTCAAAGAAATTGGAAGGCGGGACAGCCAGATAACTGGGGTCATGGCCATGGGCCTGGAGAAGACTGTGCTGGGCTGATTTATGCTGGGCAGTGGAATGATTTCCAGTGTGAAGATGTCAATCACTTCATTTGTGAAAAAGACAGGGAGACAGGTAAGCTGCAAGCTGTAGGGTTTGAACTCAGAAGCACAGAGCTGTCACGGACAGGGAGGGGTGAGGAGACTCAGGTCTCAGAACTCGGGCCTTGCAATTGGATTCCAGATCTGGTTCCTCCACTCTCTACCTGGGCAGGCTATTAATTTCAAGAGAATAATAATAAAAATCCTCTTCGTTGAGTTGTAAGGACTTAGATACATTAGAAAATGTGATCAATGTATATAGTGAATACTCACTATTAAACCAACTGGCCTAGATTATCATCATAGAATATCGATAGTTGTTCTTTGTGTTTTATTTAGTCCTATATATTTTATTTTATTCCAGTGGGGGGGAAGGCCACCAGCCAGCACATTGGCCAGGTGCCAAGCAAGGGAGTGGGGCAGCCCTGCAGGGTGGGTGTCACAAGGCCCCAAGCCTCTCACTGGAGCAATAGCACAGTGGGTAGGGCATTTGTCTTGCACACGGCCAACCCGGTTGATTCCTCCGTCCCTCTCGGAGAGCCCAGCAATCTACCAAGAGTATCCCGCCTGCACAGCAGAGCCTGGCAAGCTACACATGGCGTATTCGATATGCCAAAAACAGTAACAACAAGTCTCACAATGGAGATGTTACTGGTGCCCACTTGAGCAAATTGATGAGCAGTGGGATGACAGTGATACAGTGATGCAGAGATTTCTGGGTGGGGAGACTCCTAAGCAGTGCAGGGAGCATTCCTAGCAATATTCAGTCAATTGGGCCACATGGTTCTGTGCTAATTCCTGTGAATAAAGGGTTGCTCAGGCCCTGCAGTGCCAAGAAGTCTCAGAGCCATGTTAGGGGGCTCTCAGGGGCCTCTGGGGCTACACCCAGCAGTGCTGGAGGCAGGAGAGTCTTGTGATGCTGGGTTTGAACTAGGTTCCCAGTGGCCCAACTGCTGAACCATGTCCCTGGCCCCAAGTTAATTGTTCTTTAACATATTCACTGATTTTTATGTCTTTTTCCTAGCATTTATAATGCAGATAGTGCAGTCAGCCAAAAGTTGAATTTGAGAGGTGGTGGGGATGGAGAGAGGGAGGGAGGGGGGGAGAGAGAGAGAGAGAGAGAGAGAGAGAGAGAGAGAGAGAGAGAGTCACTTATAAGCTTGTAAATCAAAAAGGGTTTTAGAAAATTTATTTTAGTTCAAAAGATACATAGCTAAAGCTTCACCTAATATATGACACTCTTCAGAAAGGAGCTCCTTAGTTTTATTCATCAGAACCAAACTTTAAAATCTATGGTGAAAGAAAGAGGAAATGCAGAATAGTGCTAGTGGATGGCTCGAGCCTTTTCCAACCATTGCTCTCTTCTGGCCTTGTTTCATTCCAGTGGTCCCCTCCACCTCCAGTTCTACCAGTTGCACCCCAAATCCCATGCTGTGGCCATCTCCATTTAATCAGTTTTCACCTGTGGCCCCCTGGGAATGTTCTGGAGGCCACTTTGTAGCTATATAGCCCTGATTGAGAAACCCTGGGTTAGGGGGCTGATTTGGGGAGTGCTTAAAAATATCCTGAAATCAGAGTAAAATTATTGTAGAGGTGTCGGAGATGGACAGTGGGTAAGGCGCTTGCCTTGCATGCAATTGACCTGAATTTGATCCCCAGTTCCTCAAGTACTGCCAATAATCAGGAGTGCTCCCTGAGCACTGAGCCAGGAGTAAGCCCTGAGCACCAACCAGGTGTGGCCCCCAAATCCAAAATAAATTAATAAAAAACAAAATTAGAGTAGACCAAGTTTGTGATGATACTAGAAATTGTTAATTTAAAAGAACAAATTATATAAGTAATTTGTATTTTAAAACTTTATTTTAAACATTGATGGCAAACAAAAACCTCAGATATATTTTTCTCAAATTATTTTTGGCAGTAACAGCACAAATTATATAATCATTCATCAGACATGTATGGAATACCCTTGGTGTTTCAGGCACTGGCTGAAGTGCTAGAGGTTCAGAAACACCTAAGGAGCTCTCAGTCTAGTCGGCTGCAGGGAGTGGTCAGAAATATCTAAACAAGAGATTACAATAGAGGGTGACAAGTGATCCAGGTTTGTCATTTGTTTGCCTTGTTCAACTATGTGAGCTGAAATTGGGATGGGTATTCCCAGAGTAGACCCCTTCAAAGTGAAGTTCTCTGGGGCCAAAGCTATCGTACACTAGGTAGGCTGCTTGTCTTGTGCCCTGCTGACCTGGATTTGATTCCCAACACCCCATATGATCCCCTGACCCCCACCAGGACTGACCACTGAGTACCTCTGGTCCTCAGTTAAATACCAAAAAAGTTAAAAAAATTTTAAATGAAGCTTATATGTGACTTAATTTGGATAAAAACACAAAGCTAAAGATATAATGCAAGAGTTAAGACTCTTGCCGTGTACATGGCTGTCCCCTGCTTGGTCTTTGACCCTACATATGGGTACCCTGAATACTACCAGGAGCAATACCTGAGCACAAACTAGGAGTAAGCTCTGGGTGCCACCCAGTGTCCCCAAAACCTGGGGGTGGGGGGGAACTTACATAAACTTCCTTGAAAAAATTAAACATCTAAATTTTACAGTAATATTATTTTTTAAATGAAAAAACTAATTCCCAACCGTTTTTTCCCTTTCAGTTCTATCATCTGCCATATAATGAACTGAGGCAAAAACACGAACAAATGTTTGGACAGTTCTCCAGGACAAAGGATACTTCTTTCTGATGCATTACCTTTTCACCAGATGGGGGAGGGGGGAAGATCAAAGCACTGAAAGCCAATTACTGAAAAAAAAAAAATTGACAGCTGTGTTCTTTACCATCCACCATTACCCAAGGACTTGGGAACAAAAATGTTGCTCAGCATGACGTGATTTTCCGTATGCACAAGAACTGAACTGCAGAGATTTCTCTCCGCCAGTAACTACACAATTATGCAAATACTGCCTTCCAAAGTATAAAATGCTCCAGTCAGAAAAAGACTCACTGCTCGTTGAGCAATAGCAACTTAAAACATACACTGTGTAAACAGTCCCTTCCATTCTAAAATCCCAAATGTAGGAAGAATATGCAGACATACAAATATATAGGCCAACTCTTAGTAATAATATGAAATATACCTAAAGAGCTTTTAAAACTTTTGTATTTTTGTACAAAATATTTGCCTTTTGCAATTTTTTCTTTCATTCTTCTTTCTTGTTGTTGTTATTTTACAATTATAATACATGGAGCCAAAGAAAACAGTAATGGTACTAATAAAACCTCAATGGGTTTCTGTCAAATTTAATTGTACCCAAAGAAGTTTTTTCAATTGTTGATAAAAAGAAGTATGTGTATGAATATATATTTAATGTATCATTTTCTCAGAGAAATCAATCACTTGAAGTATCTAGAAACATCCTTGCAGTTTTTGCCAGTTTAGATCAAGCCTGAACATACATGCATGGCTCATCCAGGTGGGTCATACACTGTCACCAGCCAGCACTCTCACTGCGTGCCTGGCCACATCCGTAGGAGGTGGTCGACTTGAAATGTGCCTATGCTTTTTTTCGGTGGAATCAGGGATGGGCGAGGGGTTTCTACTGGGAGGGGCAGGGCACTTGACTATGTAGAAGGTGGCTTGAATATGAATGAATCTACTTGATGTCAGACTCCTGCCTGCTACATCTAAAATTGAACCATCAGGAAAGTATGGTACTGCATCAGCCAAAGGCTGAGAAAATACAATGGAAAATCTGTGTTCTATCATGAAAGATTATGTTTTCTAAGTCAGATCCCCAAAAGTATAATTCCAAAGCAGGGTATATGATGAGATACCAGAATGAATTTTTGGCTCATATGGTGAACTCTTACAAAGAAAGAATTTTTCCTCTAATCCCATCTTTCTTTTCTTTGACCTGCCACTGAAAACTTTAGCACAAAACATCCTAGTGAGAGGCACTAAATAGCACCAATGTTCAAAGACTAGATTTCAACCCAACAGATTTCCTCTTCTCCATCCCGTAAAGCTTCCTGGGCAGTGCTGCTACCTATCCCAAATAAAATGGTAAAAGAATAAAGACAGAGTTTTGACTTTCACGCCTGCAACTGTGTGGCCTTTGTTCCTTGTTTCTGGTCCCATTCCTGCCATCTTTGAAACTGGAAACGTCATCAGATCAGCCACTTTACACCCCACTGCCCTGTCCATGCAGCCCCATCAGGCTGGTGGGCTCTACTGTCATCTGAATTGTTGAGGTCCTGTGATGCAAGGGAGGGACTGGCCTCTGGTTTCTCTTTAGGTTCAAGAGCTTTTACTTCATTTTAGTTCAGTTTTTGGCATTCCAAGCAGTGCTCAGGAAACCCAAGGGCCCTCCCAGCAATTCTCAGCTGATTCAGAGACCCTGGGGTGCTAAAGGATTTGTACCAAGGTTTAGACATGTTCCATGACTCCTGAACTAGCTCTCCAGCCACTCAAGAGTTTTTATAGTCTAGGGGCTGGAGTGATAGCACAGCGGGTAGGTTCGTTTGCCTTGCACATGGCCGACACAGGTTGGATTCCCAGCATCCCATATGATCCCCTGAGCGCCACCAAGAGCAATTCCTAAGTGCATGATCCAGGAGTAACCCTATGCATTGCCAGGTGTGACCCAAAAAAAAAGTTTTTATAGACTGAACTCAATCCTCATTTTTTGCCATCCTGCATGTTTCTCAATTAAAAATCATGTCAAAAAAATTAAACAGCTGAGCCTATCAATAGAATAGTGCTAGATCCTATAGCTGAGTCACTCCTCACCCAGTGTTATCGAAGTCTCATGGTTTATTGGGTCCTGTAGAAGGTATTTTAGTTAGACAACATCATGTCATTCCCCAATGCCTTCATGGCAGGCCTTTTACACTCTCCATTTATGAAAAGGATGAGCTAAGGGAAGTGATATGATTCCAGGACCTCACCTTCATGCAGGACTAAGACAGGATTTTGATTCAAACCAAAAATGCTTCAGTTCTGAGACCAGAGCAATAGCATGATAGGATGCCTGCCTTGCACATACTGGTCTGGGTTCAATCCCCAGCATCCCATATGATCTCCAGAGCCCACCAGGAGTGATACCTGAGCATAGAGGCAGGAATAAGCCTTGAGTACCACCAGGTGTGGCCCAAAGAACAGCAACAACAACAACAACAACAAACCCCTTAGTTTTCTTTAGGAACCAGGATTCTTTTTTAAAAACACAGTGAATACAATCACGGAGGGGCTGAAGTAATAGTACAGCAGGTAGGCGCTTGCCTTACATGCAACTGACCCAAATTTAATCCCAGGCATCCCTTATGATCCCCCATGTACCATCAGGAGTGATTCCTGAATGCAGAGCCGGGAATAACTCTTGAGTATTGCCAGATGTGTCTTCACCCCACAAAAAAATAATTATAATGTGATAATCAGTGAATATCACATTTTATGATACCGCATTCACACACTCCACTGTGTTTAGTGATTTATATACCATATTTCTGTGACCTCATAATTGATGATTCTCTGGTATCAGAGTTTAAGCAAGAAAAGGTATTCAGGCATCTTATTTGCTACATGCTATGAGAAGGTAGGAAACATTTATTTCTAAATAGTTCTTGAAAGAAGAATGCACAACTTGTGAGGGAGGTGCTCCTTCTTTCTTTTCCTCTTTTGTAATTCATGTTGATCAAGCTCCCCACTACGCATCCTGCTTATCTGTAGCACTTGAAGATTTAAAGCAGAAAGAAATAGTGATGTTTGTGCCCATTAAAATGTAACAGAGCCAAGGCTAAGGAGATGGCTCAACAGACTAGAAAACAAGCTTCACATGCAGGAACCCAGGGTTCGTCTCCAGCACTACATGGTTCACTGAGCATCACCAGAAGAAACCCCAACCCCAACCCAAGCACTGAGCA
Organism: Sorex araneus; assembly: GCF_027595985.1. NCBI lineage: Eukaryota > Metazoa > Chordata > Mammalia > Eulipotyphla > Soricidae > Sorex > Sorex araneus. The sequence continues at coordinate 332,342,206 of NC_073303.1, forward strand.
GGAACCAGATCCTATGCACCACCAGTGTGACTCCAAAGACAAAATAAATAATAACAACAAAGTGGCCCCTGAGGAGGATAGTGCAACATAGCACCTGCCTTATAAGCATGAAGTCAGTGATATTCTGCCAGTCAGTCCCACACACTGCCCCGGTTGCCAGAGTAGGAGCTATTAGGAGTAGTTAATTATTAGCCAGAGTAGTAGCAGCTCTGCTATTTGGAGTTTTCGGCAACACAACAAAGTCTGTGGTCTGAGACATCATAACCAAGTGTGTGTGAGCAGGACAACCAAGTGTGCAACTCCTGGCAAGCAATGCAGTAAAAAATGTACATAAGCAGACAGTGAAAATATGTGAACACCACAAACAAGTGTGTGACACCCCACACACACATCCCCATCCCCAGCAAACACCACAACCAAGTGTTTGCCTCCCCAGTCATTGCAGGAACAACCTCCAAGGGAAGATAGTAGGAGGGGGCAAAGGGGAAACCCATGTTCAAGGAAGCAGAAGGTTATAGAAATCAAATAATTGTACATTTTACCATGAATGACAAATAAGATTGTTTCTGGGAAAAGTATATATGATAACCCATTCATAAAGAAGTTACATGATAATAATAGCTTAAATACATTTAGCACTTTGGGGACTGGAGAGATAGTACAGAGGGAAGGCACATGCCAACCCTGGTTTTGATCCCCAGCCCACTTGAATTGATCACTGAATGCTGCCCTGGAGGCTCTAAGCACCACCAGGTCTGGCCTAGGAGGACCTGAGTACTGGAAGGGAGGCTGAGTCATCCTCATCCCCACAGCACCCAAGTCACACCACATCCTCAGGCCTAGCATCAAACCCCCAGCCAGGTAGGCCAAGAATTACCAGGATTGACCCCCAGGCCTCCTGAACACTCTTGGGAGATCTCAAATAAATAGGAATATATTTAGCCCTTCCATATACATCATAATATATATACATACATATATACATATATAAATATAGATGAATGGCGGGGGGTGTTGTTTATTTTTCAGGGAGGGGATTGTGTCACACCTGACAATGTTCAAGGGTCACTCCTAGCAGAGCTCAGAAGACCATAAGCTGCTGGGGATCAAACCCAGGCTAGCCACATGCAAGGCGGGTGCCCTACGCACTGTAGCATCTCTCTTGTCCCATATATATTATATTTTATATAATAAAAGTTTCTAAAGTCTCAGGGCTAGAGCAATAACGCAGCGGGTAGGGTGTTTGCCTTGCACGCGGCCAACCTGGGTTCGATTCCCAGCATATCATATGGTCTTCTGAGCAATGCCAGGAGTAATTCCTGAGTGCAGATCCAGGAGTAACCTCTCTGCATTGCCAGCTGTGACCCAAAAAGAAAAAAAAAAGTTTCTAAAGTCTCTACTTTAGAAATGAGGAACTAGAGGCTCAGCTTGTCTGTTACCTACTTTCTTGTCACAGTTGCCTTCAAATATGCAAGTCTCATGAGGTTCTGAATTCTCATTTCCTTAAATCCAAGTCCTGGATATTTTCTGAGTATGGCCCCAAAATCTAATTTTACAGAACCCTGCTTTTAAAAAAGGGGGGCATTTACACACCATTCACTTCTGTATTTAGTAAAGTAGTTAAGATGTGGAAACAACCCGAGTGTCTAGTGACAGATGAGCAGATTATAAAGGTGTGGTATATATACACAACGGAATACTATGCAACTGAAAAGGATGATAAATCATTCAATTTGCTGCAACTTGATGAAACTGGAGGAAATTATGTTAAGTAAGCCAGAGGGACAAATACTGGATAATATCATTATCTCTTGTATATTGAATAACAGGACAAGGGAATGGAAGGTATCAAGGGGGGGGGGGAGGAATACTTTTGACCCTGTATCACTGTATCACTGTCATCCTGTTATCCATCAATTTACTCAAGCGGGCACCAGTAATGTCTCTATTACACTCAGCTCTGAGATTTTAGCAGCCTCTCTTTACTCATCTTTCCCAACTCTTTCAGGGTCAGGGTAATGAGACCTGTCCTTACTGTTTTTGGCATATCGAATACACCACAGGTAGCTTGCCAGGCTCTGCCATGGGATACTCTTGGTAGCTTGTTGGGCTGCCCGAGAGGTATGTATATATCTTGTACTGTATTTTGGATATAAATATGCCATGGGGGACTTGCAAGGCTTTCCTGTGCGGGCAACGGACTCTTGGTAGCTTGTCAGGTTCTCCAAGAGGGAGAACAAGGCTATTAGATGTTGAGCAGCTGCTTTGCGGCCAGGCACTTCAGGGAGCTTGGTCTTGCAGTCTCTGGATGTTGGCGGTTGGTGGGATTACACAGCGCCGGGGGCAGTTTGTGGGTGTGGCTGCCATGCTACTGGAAAATGGGGGGTCTGGGTGGAGAAGACCCAGTCCCAATCCGAGCAGGCTTGGAGATCTCAGCCTTGGGTCCCACACACTTGGGTTCCTCTGCCCGTCCCTTCATGCGTGAGGCTCGTCGGAACATGTGGAGAGTGGCCTTGAGCATGGCTGTGGCTGGGTTCCACAGGTCTTCAACTGTCAAGGCTCTGCTTGGGACCGGGTGGGAAAGGCAACCCGTCCCCTCTGAGGGGTCCCGGTGAAGACCAGGCGCGGGGGGCAAGAGACTGCATCGCTCTCTTCCAAGAGCTTGGTCTTATAGTCTCTGGATGTTGGCTGTTGGTGGGATTACACGGTGCCAGGGGCAGCTTGTGGGTGTGGCTGCCAAACTACTTTTGGCCCTAGACTATAAAAATATGAAGGGCAGGAAAGGAAAGAAATTGAGTGAGGAAGAAGAGGCAGCTGGGAGGTAACGGTGGCAGGGCTCGTGGATCTCAGTCATATCAGTGGTGCAGAGGTGCAGTATATGCGTATGTCTAAACCACGGGGCGAACAACAGTATAAGCAGGATACCTAAACTACTGTAACCAAACTTAACGTTGTGCCTGTTAAGGAGGCTGGCTGGAGGTAGGAGGGAACAAGGGCATTGATGAAAGGAAACTGACATTGGTGGTGGGGCTGGTGTTAGAACATTGTATGCCTGAAACTATTATAAACAAATTTGCAAACCATGGTAGAAATTGCAAGAAAAAAAAGGAGTAACCTTTGAGCACCACCAGGTGTGCTCTCCCACCCCCCCAAAAAAAACCAGAAGGGTGAGAAAAAACAAGCAGGAGACATGAAAAGTTTCATATTACTAATAATAGGTTATTGTACATACATATGCAATAAACATACATATTTATATAAAAGTGAATGAAAAGTTAAGTTAAAGGAATCAGCTAACAAAATAGATTAATTCACTTAGCAAAGTGGGTGTTCCACCCCACCCTAGTTAGGGAAAAGGCTTAGAAAATTTTTGTAACCAGTGGTGTGAGAGAGAGCCTTTTCTTATTTGTACAGTCAATTATAAGCCAGATTCTCAGTCTTGAAAGGTGTTTCTCTGTAGAAAATTAGGATTTTCTGGGAAGAATCCCTTGGACATGATATCACATTTATTTTATGAAGCACACACAGATGTTGAAAAGATTTTGTTCCACTTACTCTTATTCCTGTCCTCCAAAATATCCTGTTCAAATAAGCATAGAGCATGCCCAGGTTATACAAGGTGGGCCAAAGTCCAGAGAAAAGGAGTCTTGGGAAAGCCAACTTTAATTCTCTACAGGCAGAGCACCTGGGTTTCAATTTTACAGTGAATGGGTCTGTGAATGAAATAGCTCTGTCCACCACCAGGATTGTGTTACAGTCTCAGCTTCTTCCAAGGACTTTCTGGCCCTGAATTTGCAAAGTATGGATGTAACTTGGGCAGCTACCTGTGCAAATTCCTGCCAGCATCTCTTCCAGACAGGTTATTACATGGACTTAAGCACGGGGTCTTCATTTAGTATTGGCCAGGGATAAAGGCTTGGCCTTTGGCCAGAGTTTGCTGTATTCTATAGCGTTACTCATTGCTCACCCACTAACTCATGCCTAAGGACCTAGACCAGACCCAATATAAACAAGCATAAAGAATTGACTCTCTAGTAGTATAATAGTGCCTACATGGGTTAGGAATTTACACGTTATCTCCAGGTTTGGATCATAATCCTAAATGCCACTAATCCTGATATTGAAATCCTTAAGTCTAAAATCCTGAAACTCACAATCCTGAAAGATCAAAATCCCAAAATAAAATTTTGGAGTACTAGCTGTAAAAATTCTTTAAGATGTTAAAAAAAAGAGTTTTTGTTTGCATTCTTTGATGGGGATTGTTTGCAAAGCACTATAAAACACACTCTGAGCCACTTCACACAGTAGAACAGAAGTCAGGAGAAATTTTGACTTTCACAAATGGAAAAGTTCAAAAATGATATCCTGTGGCCTGAGAGAGTGCAACAAGCTGAGAATGTGCTTTGCAAGGAGGCCCAGATTTGACCCCTGGCACACTATGGTACCCTGAACGCCAGGAGCAACCCCCAAACTCACAGTCAGCAGTCTACCCAGAGCACTGCCAGGTGTGTCTCTCCCTCCCCCAATCACCACCACCCCCACGAAAGGGAGGTCATATTTCACTAGCCTGGAGATGTACCCACATCTTGATTTGAGATGTATGCTCTCAGTGAGTGCTCTCCCTACCACCCCCCACCCACCATTTCTCTAAATAAGGTTACTATTTAAGTTCACTATTTTACCTCTCCTGGAAGGCAACAGTCCTGGAAAATCTGGGCAGAAATTATAACTGACTTTCCTTTTCCTGGAATTCCTCACTCCAGCCTGAGTCCGCAGCTCCCAACAAACTTACATGATGGAGGACCAGTATTCACATCACACTGACCAAGTGAACTTCAGGCACAGCTTGACAGCTGCCTTGTGGGGCTGGTTGGATGCTAACGTCTGTACTGCATGGGCACTTAGTAGACTGTACCAGTCCTAACCCAACCCAAGGACTTCCCAGGGTCACTGAGGAGGGTCGAAGAGAAAGTAGAAGCACGCTTCTTAGACTACATTTCTTGCTTCCTCTTCACCCAAGAGACCTGCAACCCTTAGAAGAACCAGGAGTCCAGTGACCTGAAACATTATTTGCAAGCCACTCAGGGCCCCTGCTTCTTTTTTTTATATAATTTATTTATTTTTAATTAGTGAGTCACCGTGAGGGTACAGTTACAGATTTATACATTTTTGTGATCATGTTTCCCCCATACAAAGTTCGAGAACCCATCCCTTCACCAGTGCCCATTCTCTACCACCAGTAAGCCCAGCATCCGTCCCACCCTCCCCACTCCCGTCTCCCCCCACCCCACACTGCTACTATGGCAGAGGGCCCCTGCTTCTTTGGGGGAGACCTACTTCTCCCACCAGCTGCAACATTTAGCAAGCCATGGCCAGGGAGATAGGACAGCAAGTAGCTGGGGATGCTTGCCTTCCATGTGGCTGACCCACGTTTGATACCCAGCATCCCATATGGTCCCCCAAGTCCTTCCAGGAGCACAGAGTCAGAAGTAAGCTCTGAGAATCACTGGGTGTTGATCCAAGAAAACCAAATGACCTCAACAACAACAAAAACATGTCACAAGCTATTCAAGAGAAAAGTGTAGAAAATTATGATAGAAGGGAAGTAACATCAGGAAAATGCAGCTTGCTGCTACTAATGATCCAAAAACAATGAGAAATTCAGCTTCCTCCGATAAAGACTTTGCTCTTGGGCACTTATTAAAACACTGGAAGGTCTGTGGTTAAACAGACTACAAAGGGGGATGGGAACCAGCAAAAATGACATCTTCATTGATTGAGGACATTTTAACATCTTATACACATGTGCAATGCTTGCACATAAAGTCAACAGTGTGATAATGAATAATGAGCTTTTACAGAATCAACTTTACACAGGAACAGAGTGATAGTAATGCAGGTAGGGTACTCGTCTTGCATGCAGCTGACCTAAGTTCTATCTCTACCATCACATATGGTCCCCTGGACACCACCGGAAGTGTTTCCTAAGGCCAGAGTCAGGAGTAACCCCTGAGCATCGCAGGTATGGCCCCAAAAAACAAAACAATAGCACACACACACATGCACACGCACACATGCATGCAAAGAATCAACTTTACACACACGAATTAAAGCTCTCTGAAAATCTTCACGCAATTTATACCTTCAGTATTGAAAGTGATGCAATTGGAATGCATAACATAGCCATCGTAAAAATATTACCGATGATCTAAAAGAATGAGAACTAAAAAGAGTGAAAGTGAAAAAAAACTCTCCCCCAAAAGCTTAAGTGATGAAAATATGCATTACAGAAATAATTTATGGGCAGTTCATGAAGGTAGTAATTTATATGAACTGGCCTGATTTCATGATCATTAATGATATTTTTGAAGTCTTGCACCATGAAGAATAACTGCTTTTTCTCTTTTAGGACATGACTGTCCTAGGAGAATACATTCTCATTCATTTTCTCTGTGGCACTGCTCTTTCTCAAATTCTTCCATGATTCACTGTATACCAATTTATGCATACCTATTAAATTTTCCCATCTTCTGTGTCATGCTTCTATGTTGTTTTTGGATATGCAGAAATTCATTCCACATGCACTCATATACAGACTACAGATTTGGCAGAAACAATCCTGGTGAACAAACACCACCACCACTGCATACTCATCTTCCTTTTCTACCATGCACGTAATTAATTTCAAACCAGTGAGTAATGTCGCTGGCCTTCTCAGGCAAATGTAGCTCTACTTCATTCAAAGCTCCTGGAATTTGGGGCTGGGGATATGACTCAGTGGTAGAGGGCATGCCTCGTATGCATGAGTACTTGGGTTTGATTCCTGATACTTTAATGGGGGAACAGAGTGGTGGGAAAAGAAAAGAAAAGAAAAGAAAAGAAAAGAAAAGAAAAGAAAAGAAAAGAAAAGAAAAGAAAAGAAAAGGAAAGAAGGAAAGGAAAGAAGAGAAGAGAAGAGAAGAGAAGAGAAGAGAAGAGAAGAGAAGAGAAGAGAAGAGAAGAGAAGAGAAGAGAAAAGGAAAAAAGAAAAGAAAAGAAAAGAAAAGAAAAGAAAAGAAAAGAAAAGAAAAGAAAAGAAAAGAAAAGAAAAGAAAAGAAAAGAAAAGAGCTCCTGGGATTTCATCAACTGGAATGAATGTTAATGCAGATAAATGACACTTTTAACCAAAATAATGCTATAGAATATGATAAATCCACTGAGCTGAATCATCTGTTAAATATATTTGGCAAAATGGAATAAAAATTATATCAGCAAAACCTGGAAATTCACTTGAAAAAGCCTTGATGACATCTAGTTCCAAATTTGTCATTTTGGTTTAAAGGATTCAATTGAAATGTTTTCTTCTGCAAAATTTCAAAATAATCATTCATAAAGTGCTTCTTTTTTTCCAGTCAGTAATACACAAACAGATACATTCTGAAATTTTGGGATTCAACAGACATGAATTGTAAACAGTTGATTTAAAAGACAAAAACAATGGGAACAGTTTTGAAAGTACCATCCACTATCCAAAGTAAAATGTATAGTTCTTCTAAACGGTGTATATAAGAAATCTAAGGGCCAGAGCAATAGCACAGCAGGTAGGGAATTCCCCTCATATGTGGCTGACCCAGGTTCGATCCCTGGCATCCCATATGGTACACCTGTGCACTGCCAGGAGTAATTCCTAAGTGCAGAGCCAGGAGTAACCCCTTAGCATCACAGGGTGTGACCCAAAAAGCCATAGAGAGAGAGAGAAATCTATCTTTATAACCAAAGCCCAAATCAAGACTGTTTCAGCATTTAATGTTTTGTAATATACCAATATATTGCAAACACATTACAAACATATAAGGACATCTATGTCATTATGTGTCTTTAGTTCAGAAAGTTACTGAGCTCCTGATTTTTCTTACATTCTGAAAGGACATACATTGGTTTGTGTTGTTACTGTTTGATTTGGAGTCACACTGACAGTAATTGTGGGTTCCCAGCACCATCGTCAGGGTCGCTCCTCAGGGTGCTCTGGGGACCACATATAATTGAGGTTAAACCTGAGGCCTCCTGCAAGCAAAGTATATGCTAAGCCCTGTGATCCATCTCCCTGACCAGTCAGGATTTAGTTTGAATGAAAGCATGATACTAAGTTTGAGGGGACAGAAGTGGCACGCGATTGTAGAATTTGGCAGAGAAGATTTCACTCTAATTTTCCTAATAACTTGGGTTTAATACCATAAACACTCGGCTTCCACCTACCCATGCTGTTTTCTACATTCCAACAATAACTTTCTTGAAAATTGGGTTTTGGCGTTGCATTTTATTCTCTGCTACAATAAATTAGAGTACAAAGACTACTGAAGAGATAATGCAGTGATTTCAATTTTCGCACTTTGATAAAAGAATTAGAACATATTTCTTCATTGTTTAAGAGAAAAAGGCAAGAGTTGATTTGGTCCCAACGCAATGAATAGCCAGAGGTTGGGTTTGGAGATACACCTGATATTCTCAAGTAGCTGGAGCTCCACAAGTTACTGACATAATTCACACAGAGTGCAAGATAGGCTTTAGAGAGGCCAAACAGGCCCAGATTTGAATGTTGCTCTCTATCCCCTAGTAATAACATATTCAAACAAATTGCTCTTTCCCATTTTCCGCCTTTTCCCACGAGGCATCTACTCATACATAGCCAGTCCTGTCATTGCTTGTCCCAATAGCTTTATGGAGACTTTGCCTTGACAATTAGTTGATGTCATAATGCTCCTGTTTAAAATATTGCACAGAGGTGACGTGGGGGAAGGTATCATATAATGAGTATGATATTTCACACTCATTCTCCCTTAGAAGAGGAAATATTAAGAAAAAGAGTAATGTGTCCCGTTTTCTTTGTTACCCCTTTCATTGGGTAGCAGAGCAGAATCCCTAACAATTTGTGTTCATTATAAATTCGTCTGCTAAAATAGAAGCCCAAAGTAATGACAGACTAAAATGGACACTTTTCCCCTCGCATCTAACTTTATGTGTCTAAGAACGCCAGAGGGCCACCCTCCTTGTCTCTTCTTTGCCATCCCAAAGCTAGCAACCATTTTCTCATGGTCCAACAGGGCTCAGCTCCACACCCACATTCCAGGCAGTAGTCAGGAGGAAGACGTGAAGAAAGAAGTTAATCCACTTCAGGGTAAAAATTGCATAAGTTACTTATACTCACATCTCTTTCAGCCAGAAGGACAGCACAGAATTAGTCTTTCACTGAGAAATAGAACCAGGCATTAAGCTAAGAAATTCTATTACAGTGCAGTAGGTAGGGTGCTTGCCTTGTACATCGCTGACCCAGGTTCAATCCATGGCATCCCATATAGTCCCCAAGCCCCTCCAAGGAGTGATCTTGAATGCAGAACCAGGAGTAAGCCCTGAGCACTGGCTGGGTGTGGCCCCCCCAAAAAAATCAATTACAATTAAAAACACAAACAAACAGGTACCAGTGGAATTCTACACAGGTGCCCCCTCCAGAACTTCCCACCCCTGAACAACATGCTCCACCTCATCCTCCTCTGAAGACTTTCATAGACTGAAGTACTGGCAACAGTTCTTCATTTCCCAGTTTCTATCCTTTCTCTGCAACCTAGCAATTACCCCATTTCTCTAGGAAGCGAAACTTTTCCACCCTTCAAGTTGGGCTCAGCCACGTGACATGTTTTAGCTAATACTGGTGGGGTATGGCATCACCAAGCTCAAGAAGCACTAAGGTAACTGGGTTCACCTGCTTGAAAATCTGCAAAAGAAGGTAAATATCCTACCTGCTGTATCATTGGCTGCTGCTGTAGCCGATTTAAGGGAGAAAAATGAAAAAAATGAACACTCAGGGACTAGAATTCTGGAGTATACTATAATTTTTACATCAATGATCTAAAAAGCAATTTAAAATATGTAGAATTAGCTAAAATTTTCCCTCTCGGAGAGCCCAGCAAGCTACCAAGAGTATCCCGTCCGCACAGCAGAGCCTGGCAAGCTACCTGTGGCATATTCAATATGCCAAAAACAGTAACAAGTCTCACAATGGAGATGTTACTGGTGCCCACTTGAGCAAATCCATGAGCAGTGGAATGACAGTGATGACAATGACAGTGATGTAGCTAAAATTTAAAAACTTCACTTATTTAACAGCCAAGATCCAGAGACTCATAAATGAATCTCAGGAGATGGCAGGTCACCACAGAGATGTTGCTGGACCCTGTGCCAAGCTAATTTTCCCGGGGCGCCTCAGATGGCCCAGGCATTCTCTCTCTCCACCTACTCCAGGTGAACCCCAGTGGCCACAAACCTCCGGAAGAAAATCCCAGGCATCAGGACCAGTGACTGAAAACTCCATGCCACATGGAGGGGGGTATGGGCCGTCCCTCCCTTCTCCCCACCCATCCGGTGTTCTGTCCATCATGTCGTGCCCACAACTGCCTCCGGGCACATTAAGGCCAAGATTCAGAGACTTCTGGATTGGCAGCTCAACACAGAGATGTCTCCAAAACCCAATTATTTAAAGTTTTAGGCATCCTATACTATTCACAACAATTCAAAATAAATTATTTAGCATCTGTCTGTGGGTCAAGTTTTAGTGGTGATGAGAAAATTCAAAATACTGGTGGAGGGAAGGGGTAATGGTGGTAAGGTTGGTGTTGAAATATTAAGTGTATTTACAGTGAACGACTTTATGAAAATAAAATTGAAAAACTAAAAACTCCACTTAAAAAAAGAGCTCAGTGATTGTGGGAAGAATAAGCATGTCATACAGCCAGTATGTATGACATGAGTCCTGCATAACGGCCTCCACTTGGGCTCAAAACCTGGGACAGAGGAGGAGAAGAGGGAAGCTCTGAAGTTCCTTGGTCTGGCTTCTCCCGGAGGGGCTTTGGAGGACCGGAGCCTTATGAGGAAACCTCAGCTTCAGCATAGCCCCAGACGCACAGTTCACTAAGGACTGAGACATGTCCTGCTGGCACGAACCTCAGGAGAGTCTCCGAGAATCATAAGTACAAGGTCCCTGTGAGGAACCCCCAAAAACGAAAATGACTGAGCACAAACCACTCTCCCCAGGGGTGGGTAGGTGGCTCAGTAGTAGAGCACATAACTTGGGGCCCTGGATTTGATCCCTGGCAACATACACACACACACACACACACACACACACACACACACACACACACACACACACACCAAAAGAGACAATGCTTGAGGAAAGACCTCACAGAGGTGATAGGAAACAATAAGGACTAGGAAAGATAAACCTCTCCCGAGAATGCAGCAAGCACACTGCCCTCTGAAACTTCAGCTCATCCTCAAGACAAGAGGTGATGAGAGGAAAATGGAGTCTTGCATTAGTAGAATTTAAAATGGTACTATTCCATTCAAATCCAGAAGACATTCAAATCTTGAGGCGATGATATTAAAGCTCTGCTCTTTGAAATGTCACGACTCGAGGGGGGAAATGTATGTATGTGGAAAGCTATATTCACTAACTATAAAATCTGAACTTGGCATATTTTAAATAGGTATACTAATATCTATGCCCCAGGATTATTATATATTTTAAAGAACTTGAAGTATAAAAAGCATTTAACGTCATGTCTGGCTTCTAAAATCTTAGGGCCCTTCCTGTCCTTGCTCTCTCTCACAATTCCCAAGTTCAGCTAAGGAAATAGCAGGGTTTTAGACGTCCCAGACACCTAATAATATGGCCTGGATGTGTGAGGAGTGGTTTTGTGGATAGTAAGAGTGGTGGTGGTTGAAAGAGTAGTGTCGGCTCAGTTCACAGAGATGATGAACCCCAGAAGGAAAGCAGAGAAGTGGCTGTGTTTTTTTAAAGAGCTGATCTACCTAGAAACCTTGCAATCTCTGTGAGTCAAGACTCAGTACATAATTAAAGTCCTCCTTGGTGCTGTATTTGGAAGAGAATTCATGAGGAAGGGAGCAGAGAGCAGTTTGCATCCTTTTATGCTTACATGGCCCACTGTGTTTTTTTAATAAATAAAGTTTTATTGGAACACAACTGTGTGTATTTTTTATATGCTCTATTGATGGCTTTGGACTACAACAGCAGAAATGAGTAGTTGCAAGGAATTGTAGAACCTACAAAGCTAAAATATTTGCTATCAATCCCCATTTAACCACGTTTTCTAGCCTCTGTAGTAAATAGAAATAACTTTCCCTATAGTTCCTATAAAATGCATTATTACATTTCTTCCACACAAAAATCTCTATGGCTATGAAGTCATGAACTTTGCATATAAGTGGATCAACATGGAAAGTATCATGCTAAGTGAAATGAGTCAGAAAGAGAGAGACATACATAGATGAACTGCACTAATCTGCAGAATATAAAACAACAGAATGGGAGACTAACACCCAAGAACAGTAGAAATAAGTACCAGGTTTGCTCCATGGCTTGGAAGCTGGCCTCACATGCTTGGGGAAAAGGCAGTTCAGATAGAGAAGCGAACATCAAGTAAAGTGTGGTGGGAGAACTTACTTGGGATGGGAGAGGGGTGCTGAAAGCAGACTATAGATTGAACATGATGGCCACCCAATAATACCTCCATTGCAAATCATAACACCCAAAAGGACAGAGAGAGAACAAAAGGGAATGCCCTGCCACAGAGGCTGGGTGGGGTGGGGGGATGGGATGGGAGGGTGGGAGGGATGTTGGGATCATCAGTGGAGGAGATCGGGCACTGAGGGAGGGATGGGTACTCAAGCAGTGTATGACTGAAATACAAGTACGAAAATATGTAAATCTATATCTGTACCCTCACAGTGATTCGTTAATTTAAAAAAATAATTTTTAAAAATCTCTATGGCTTATGTTCTTTCATCAGGATTAGTATCATTGTATTGTTATGCTTCCTATTTTGATCACTAGCTCATGAAAATAAAGTAATTTTATCCCTTTGCACATGGCTCTCATATTGTTTTTCATAAACTTTTCATCTCTATTCTCCTTTTTACATCCCCATAAAAGTTTTCTATATGTGCCAAAGATGAAATTAATTCCTTGATCAATATTTGATTACATGTTAGTAATGGGCTTGTAAAATGCCACACTACTGTATGTTAAAATAGTTAACATATAAGTTACCAGTTAAGAACTACCAGTTAAGGACTGCAGACCCAAGGGTCCAGAGTGATAGTATAGTGGGGGTAGGTGTTTGCTTTGCAAGTGATTCACTCCAGTTTGATCCCCAGCAACCCATAGGGTAGCCAAGCCTGCCAGCAATGATCCCTGGGTACAGAGCCAGGAGTAAGCCCAGAGCACTGCCATGTGTGACACCCTCCCTCCAAAAATGGGCAACAGATCTAGCTAGTTATGATGATTTATGAGAAGAGAAAGTCTGAGAGTTATTAGTTGTGCTCAGAGACGAAGAGATGCTGTATACTCACATAAATCTCTTCTCCTGTGGACCAACAAGCCTGTCTAGGGGATATCAGGCAACTAAAAGAACAAAACATTGAAAACTTATGTTGACTATGGCTTCGACTCAATAAAACTGTAATGAAGATCACTAATATACTTTGAATGGCTTCTGCCCAGTTGAGAAGCAAATCATTTGTCTGACTTAAGAGGTAAGTCTATACTCCCTAAAGCGTTATACAGATTCAATGCGATCCCTATAAATATACCCATGACATTCTTCAAAGAAATGGATCAAGCAATCCTAAAATTCATATGGAATAACAAACGTCCAAGGATAGCTAAAACAATTCTTGGGAAAAAGATGATGGGAGGTATCACCATCCCCAACCTCAAACTTTACTACAAAGCAGTAACAATTAAAACAGCATGGTACTGGAACAAAGGCAGAGCCGTAGACCAATGGAACAGGGTGGAATATCCCTACACACAACCCCAAATGTATGACCATCTAATCTTTGATAAGGGAGCAAGAGATGTGAAGTGGAGCAAGGAAAGCCTCTTTAACAAATGGTGCTGGCACAACTTGGCAACCACATGCAAAAAAATGGGTTTAGACCTTGACCTGACACCATGCACAAAAGTCAGATCAAAATGGATTAAAGACCTCAACATTAGACCACAAACCATAAGGTACATTGAAGACAAGGTTGGCGAAACCCTCCACGATATTGAAGATAAAGGTATCTTCAAAGGTGACACGGAACTAAGCAATCTAGTAAAAACAGAGATCAACAAATGGGACTACATTAAACTAAAAAGCTTCTGCACCGCAAGAGATACAGTGACCAGAATACAAAGACTATCCACAGAATGGGAAAGGATATTTACACAATACCCATCAGATAAGGGGTTGATATCAATGGTATATAAAGCACTGGTTGAACTCTACAAGAAGAAAACATCCAACCCCATCAAAAAATGGGGCGAAGAAATGAACAGAAACTTTACCAAGGAAGAAATACGAATGGCCAAAAGGCACATGAAAAAGTGCTCTGCATCACTAATCATCAGAGAGATGCAGATCAAAACAACTTTGAGATACCACCTCACACCACAGAGACTAGCACACATCCAAAAGAACAAAAGCAACCGCTGTTGGAGAGGATGTGGGGAGAAAGGGACCCTTCTTCACTGCTGGTGGGAATGCCGACTGGTTCAGCCCTTCTGGAAAACAATTTGGACGACTCTCAAAAAATTAGATATTGAATTCCCATTTGACCCAGCAATACCACTGTTGGGAATATATCCCAGAGAGGCAAAAAAGTACAATCGAAACAACATCTGCACATGTATGTTCATCGCAGCACTGTTTACAATAGCCAGAATCTGGAAAAAACCCGAATGCCCCAGAACGGATGACTGGTTGAGGAAACTTTGGTACATCTATACAATGGAATACTATGCAGCTGTTAGAAAAAAGGAGGTCAAGAATTTTGTAGTTAAGTGGATGGGCATGAAAAGTTTCATGCTGAGTGAAATGAGTCAGAAAGAGAGAGACAGACATAGAAAGATTGCACTCATCTATGGTATTTAGAATAACAGAGTGGGAGACTAACACCCAAGAACTGTAGAAATAAGTACCAGGAGGTTGACTCCATGGCTTCGAGGCTGCCCTCACGTTCCGGGGAAAGGTCAACACAGAGAATCGATCACCAACTACATTGTAGTCGAAGGCCATGTGGGGGAAGGGAGTTGCGGGCTGAATGAGGGCTAGAGACTGAGCACAGCGGCCACTCAACACCTTTATTGCAAACCACAACAGCTAATTAGAGAGAGAAAACAGAAGGGAATGCCTTGCCACAGTGGCAGGGTGGGGTGGGGGGGAGATGGGATTGGGGAGGGTGGGAGGGACACTGGGTTTACAGGTGGTGGAGAATGGGCACTGGTGAAGGGATGGGTTCCCAAACTTTGTATGAGGGAAGTATAAGCACAAAAGTGTATAGGTCTGTAACTGTACCCTCACGGTGATTCTCTAATTAAAAATAAATAAATTTAAAATTAAAAAAAAAAAAAAGAGGTAAGTCTAAATTGCCCCATTTACTATCCTATCTCTGGGGAGAATTTTGTTTTGTTGTCCTGTTTTGTTTGGGGGCTTTCAGTGATTTGGTCGAGGGGTGAAGGAGAGTAGGGAGTTAGTGTATTATGTTATATTTTTTTTAATTTTTTTTGATCATTGTATGGTGCCAGGGTCTGCTACATGCAAGACAAGTGCCCTACCTGCTGTACTATCTCTTCAGCTCCACTTCTAAGCAATTATTAAAAATGCTAACCACATAAAGGTTTACACTTTATGCTGTAAAATTCTATGGATTTGGGGCCAGGGAGAACGCTTAAAGGGCTGGAATGCAGACTTTGCTTGCTGGAGTCTGGGGTTCAATCCCTGGCACTGCGAGGTACCCCAATCACTCAGTCAAGTTTTCCCCAATTCACTACCAGGTATGGCCCCCAAACCAAAACTAAAACAAAAACAAAATAAATAAATAAAACCCTACTGGTTTTTACAAATCTATAATGTCACATACCACCATGACAGTTTCATACAGTTTTACTGACCACTGGGCTCCATGTACTCATACTTTTCCCCTTTTACTGCCCCCTCCTGGAACCACAAATCAATGAACATATTTTTATTGTCCTTCAGTTTTGCCTTGTTAAAAATATTAGAATAGAAATCTTGAAGTATGCTAATTTTTGGGGTTAATTAGAGTCATAGAGCAGATAGCCTTATGCAACAATATGCATTTTTGTGATTTAGTATCTCAGTTGTTTTGGTCATTAAATGATATTCCATTGCAATGGTGTACCACAATTTGTTTATCCATTCACTAATTTAAGTTCTTATTTGTTCCCAGTTTGGCTCATTAAGCTGCTTTAAAAAATTATACCAACAATTCTTTTCTTTCCCACTGACTATAAATATATATCCACACCTTATGTATACTGCCTTGAACCAGTTTTTCCATCCTGCTAGTTCCCTCATGAACAACATATGCCCATGCTATATTTAAATGAGGATTATGTTTTTAACCTTCTGACTCTGGCCTGCTTTGACATGCTGTTTCATCAAATGTTACTAGGATGGGGGTTGGAGTGATAGTACAGCAGGTAGGACATTTGCCTTGCACATGGCCAACCCAGGTTTGATTCCCAGCATCCCATATGGTCCCCCAAGCATCACCAGGAGTAATCCCTAAGTCCAGAGCCAAGAGTAATCCCCGAGTATTGCTGTGTATGACCCAAAAAGAAAAAAATGTTACTAGGATGATGATAGCATAGCAGGTAGGGCATTTGCCTTGCTTGTGGCCAACCCGGGTTCGATTCCTCCATCCCTCTCAGAAAGCCCAGCAAGCTACCGAGAGTATAATCCGCCCACACAGCAGAGCCTGGCAAGCTCCCTGTGGCGTATTCGATATGCCAAAAACAGTAACAAGTCTCACAATGGAGACATTACTGGTGCCCGCTCGAGCAAATCAATGAACAATGGGAGAACAGTGCTACTAGGATGATGTGAACATTCTGACTACAGTCCAGCACACATGCCCATGACCTCAAGACTAACCACTAGGCTCACCCTTCAAGCCAATGTTTCCCCATGATCGTGGATCTCACTTGTCTCTAAGTATCTTTGGTTGCTTTTTCCACTCTAAGTTTCTTTTTCCACTCTAAGTTGATGTTCTCTCTTGAACACATATTTCCTCTCTTTCTCTCCTCTCACACCTTTCTAAGCAAGTTTTATTCAACAAAAACTATCATGCTCACTTTTTAAAAAATATCTGGCGACCAGCCTTCTCTCCTTCTTTCCTATAGTCCATAGACCTTGATGTGTCCCTGGCCAAAGACCACTTCTGAAAGGAGGAACATCAGATCTTGCATGCAGCCAACCACAGTTCAGTCCCTGGTGCCAAACACAGCCAGGGATCACTCCTGAGTGCAGAACCGGGAATAGCTCCTGAGCTCCCCAGGGTATGGCCAAACGCCCAAATAAATAAGTAGAAGAACATTTCTGACTAGCGGGGCTGTTGTTGGTAACCTCTTACAAGAATTGCTGGCAGAAGTTATACTTTGCTTTTAAAGCTCCTCCAGATGAGTCTGTGCTCAAGTCATATGTAGACTCCAGTTATTTTATTGTTGTAAAGAGAAAGGAGGAGAATGGATGTAACATACTGGTGTGGGGCCACTTACCTGACTCAATGCAACTCAGTACAGATACCTGAGTTTTGACTTCCTCGTTTTGTAAATGCAGTGCATGAAGCATACATTCTACCACTGAGCCACATCTCAGTTCTCATACGTTATCAGGCCAACAACAAAAGCAAATTTTATGCATACTTACACATGTAAAAGACTAAGTGCAAAAGGCTTCTCAAAAAAACAACTTAGGGGGACTGGAGCAATAGCATAGCGAATAGGGCATCTACCTTGCACCGGCCTACCCGGGTTCGATTCCCAGAATCCCATGTGGTCCCCAGAGCACCACCAGGGGTAATTCCTGAGTGCAGAGGCAGGAGTAACCCCTGTGCATCACCGAGTGTGACCAAAAAAAGCAAAAAAAAAAAACCAAAAAACAAAAAACAGGCTAAAAGTGGTTGGTGAATGAGACAATAACTGTGCATTGCGTTCATAGATACCAGAAGCCAAGTGTTAAACTTAGAAGCAGTAACATGGTCATTTGTTACTTCATCATTTAATGTTATTTAGAATATTTGTATCTCTTCAAATATCCACCAGATTCTTTCCTGTAACCATGGACTATAAATACAAAATTAAAATTGAGTATCACTGAGTGAAACTGTCCAAAGAAAATGAAAATAAATTACCACCACTAACAAGAACAATAACAATGGGAGGGGCTGGAGTATTAGTACAGTGGGTAAGGTATTTGCCTTGCCTGCAGCTGACCCAAGGTTTGATCCCCAGACCCCCAAGTCTGCCAGGAATTATCCCTGAGCATAGAGCCAGGAAAAAGTCCTGAATACAGCCTTGTTGGGCCCCTCACCCTCAAAAATTATAGGAATAGATTAAATGTTAGATTTTTCTTCACATATCTACAAATCTGCTTTGCAATGAAAAACAAGACACAATATTTCCAGGCCCAACAGGTCTTCATTACCTTTCAAGAAGCTAGCCTATAATGTTGTAGAATTCATCTCCAATCAACTGATCCCAAAAGAGAGAAATGAAGGGGTAGATGGAAAGCAATTTTCCATCTAGCTGAGCCTTAGACCACAGACAATGCTGCAATTATACTACACTTGCTGTTTATTTTTGTAACTTATCAGGGTAAGGTACATGGGATAATCTGAAAACTAAACTCATTCAGGCACTTACAAAAACATTCAACCGGTTTATGTGTGGACAATAAAGTGTAAAAGTGACACCACATCCAAATTGTAGCCATGTGTGACTTGGCTTTCTTATTTGGGGGATAAGAAAATGGTGAAGTCTTAAAAGATTGTATTTCTCTTTGTCACTCTGACTCTGAAGGAATAATGAGTTCCTGCTAGTGACACAGTGGCTTGGGGAAGGCAAGCAGAAAGGGGGTCTGGTATGCTTCCAAAGCTGTAAGGGAACTTCCCCACCAGGCTAGCTTCTTGGGAGGGACAATTAGTGGACCTTGCTGAGATGAGGATGTGCCAAGTATTAACATACAGACCTTCCCCTGAGAATGCTAAGCACTTCTTAAACATGCATTGAACTGAGCACCATTATTACAAATCTCAGGGCAAAAGTTATTCATTAATTGATTCACCAAAGATCCCTCTACTCAACTGTATAAAGACTTCTAGTAAATTCAAAATCCTGCAACAGGGGCTGGAACTATCGATAGCACAGCGGGTAGGGCATTTGCCTTGCATGCGGCCAACCCGGATTCAATTCCCAGCATCCCATATGGTCCCCCGAGCACCACCTGGAGTGATTCCTGAGTGCAGAGCCATGAGTGACCCCTGTGCATCGCCGGGTGTGACCCAAAAAGAAAAGGAAAACATCCTGCAACAAATGCTGAGATCTCATGAGTTCCAGAGAGCAGAGGCCAAGCTTGAGATGCCGTGTTTCCCTCTCCACTACCATTTTAGATGACACGCTTGCCCAGTAATCCTGCCTGAGAGGCCAACCCAGAACCTCAGCACTGATTCCTTAGCTGCCTTTACCTCACCAAGCCATGGTTGTGGTAACCACCTATTTGCTGTTATCCTGCCCTAACATGGAAGCACTTATGGATGTTCCAGTGAGTCCTCTGGGTTCCAGTTAACTCCATGTATGTCCGTTATGTAGGAAAAAACCCTACTCCTCATGGTAATTCAGATAAACATTGCCCACCAATGTTATTTCCTTTTTTCATTCTTTCACTGACAAGAATAATCTGTCATTCTTCTTTGAATCTGTCAAAGAATTTTGAGAATACTGCTCAGAAACACAGTTTCAGACTCAATAACTGACTGATGTTTCCCTGGTAAGGGAACCAGACCTTTAATGTTGCCAGCTTCGGAAGCTGTGATTGGGAAAAGATCCATACCCAATCGACCTCTTAGGGGCTGGAGCGATAGCACAGCGGGTAGGGCGTTTGCCTTGCACGCGGCCGACCCGGGTTCGAATCCCAGCATCCCATATGGTCCCCCGAGCACAGCCAGGAGTAATTCCTGAGTGCATGAGCCAGGAGTAACCCCTGCACATCGCCGGGTGTGACCAAAAAAAAAAAAAAAAACAATCGACCTCTTGCTTCCTGTACCTGTGAATTCTAGTTGTTTGGGGAAATAATGCACACATTATTTCAGTATCCTACTCTACAAGGATTGTCTCAAAGTTAACTGAGTCTTTAACAGACATTTTACTATACATTAAATTCGCAGCTTCTGACTAGGCCAGATATCTATTGATACCAGTGATCATGTCGGGTACCACAGGCTATGCAGGACATCAGGCTGGGAACTCTGAGAGTCCTTGAATGGTGGTGACAGAAGTTCATCCTTATGCCTCTTCCTTGATTGCTTTGTCATGGATCTCTATTCTTTTTTTTTTTTTTTATCTGAACCTTGATTAAACAGTTGAGAATTAACCCTTGCCCCAGGGTTCTCATCGAGCTCTCTCTCAGGTTGCTTCTCCTTCACGACAGGGAGGGAATCACCACGCATGTTTGTTGTATCTCTGCCCACTAGGAGAACTTCCTTCACCGCTTCCTGTTAAGATCACCCTGTAACACGGCAGCAGGCCACTTCCCGCAGCATGGAGCTCTTATGCTCGTTCTCTTCATGTATTGGTCCCATTAGGCTGGGACGTAGCTGGCTCACTTTCTTGCTGAGGAAAGTTCTGAGCAGAGACGTGATGTAAAGTTGTGTGAAAGAGCTCTCTGGAAATTAAGTGTATCCTTTATCTTGGTGACAGTAGTAGTGAGCAGGAAACCCGTGGGCTCTCCCTTAAGTCTCCAGGCCAGTAGTCAACCACTGCTTCTCCAGTGATCAGAACAAGACCCCTTCACACACAGAGAAAGCTGCGTGACAGATACCACTCTGCCTGGGGTGCGGGTAAGAGGACCACACTTTAAGACATGCTTGTTAATACCGTTTTAATGTCATTTCGATAGAAAGTGAAAAACCACAATTTGGTTTGGATCAATCCCTGCTCTGGAATTGTGTTGCAGCCAGCTGAGATTGGCATTCCTAGGAGAATAGAAGTTAAGAAATCCGCAAGAGCTCTGCCTTGTGTTGATTTTTCCAAGGATTTAGCAGTTGCTGGATGCTTCAAAGTACTGAGTGACTAATTTCCCTTCCTTTCTTCTAAAATCTCACATGGTAAGCATTTATTTAACAAAAACCTGCCAAAAGTATAATTTTTTTCAGACTTGGAATATTATTTTAAAATGTAAAATGAAGTCTTGATAGCAAATATTTGGCGCTTGAATCTACTCATAGCAAGTATCACCGTCTTTTGGTTGAGGGTTTGGGGACCTAGAACTTTCCAAGTTTCAGAAGTATTTGTTTTTTTTCCTGCAATTTAGCCTTGCTTGTTGGATGGGAATGGTGAATCCAGCACTTTTGGAAACCCCAGGTTAAAATGTGCCTATGACCTGTTTTCAGTTGGATTATTATTCCTTTCAAGTCAAGGGTTGCAGATTGGAAGTATCCATTAGAGAGAAAACTGAATACCTTTAGGGAAAACTTTAGAGAACTGAATATGTATTAGATAGGTTGTCAGACATAGTCTGAGGCAGAGTCACTTTGAAAATGGCCCAGGCCCCATCTTCAGGACCATTGTTTACTTGAATCAGCTCTGGATTGGTCTGTCTAAAAGCACTTACAGATGCTGGAGCCAAAGGAGATAGTAAAGCAATTCAGGTGCCTGGCTATCATGCACTCAACTCTGGTTCAGTTACCAGACCAAGTGGCTCCCAGAGCATCACATCCTCAGGCCCTTGCTTTGAACTGTCAAATCAGTTGGCCAAATCACTGATGGGGGTCCCAGGTCTCCTGAGCACCTTTTGCGAGGCTCAAAACAAATAAATAAAATGTTTCTTATTAAATCATAATTTAGGTTGGAGAAGTGATAAAATCTTATGGGAACCACTACCTACTTTTTTCCTTTTAATGAAGGAGTAGATCTTTTATTCTAGAACACTATTGATTAAGGTATTTGGGGGCCAGAGAGAGGTAAGAGGCTTGCCTTGCATGCCGACAACTTGGATATAATGCCTGCCACCACATGCGGTCCCCATGTCTGCCAGGAGTGACCCCTGAGCACAGAGTCAGAAGTAAGTCATTAGCATAGCCAGCTATGGTCTCCAAACAAAAACAAACAGGATTCCATCTTACCCACCCTCACCCTCCTAAAAATTTGAAAGCAGCTAAGCTTTACAAAATACCTATGTGTTCCATCATGGATATACAAGAACTGTTCTACTTATGATAACACTAGCTACAGTTTCTTTTAAAAAAATAATGTATACAATAACTCAAGTCAACAAAAGAACATTTGGGGGGAGGGCTGGAGCAATAGCACAGTGGTTAGGGCACTTGCCTTGCACGTGGCCAACCCAGGTTTGATTCCCAACATCCCATATGGTACCCTGCACACTGCCAGTAGTAATTCTTAAGTGCAGAGCCAGGAGTAACCCCTGTGCATTGCCGGGTATGACCCTAAAAAAAAAAAAGCAAAAAAAAAAAGAACATTTCTTGTCTTAAATTCCATGTCCTGGTTGTTTGACTCTTTTCCATGTGGTGATTTTGGAACTGAGGCCCTAATAATTGTGTGGTCATGCCATAGCCTAAGGGTTTGTCATCTTCTGCATCTATCTCTACACTGGAAGGGGCATAGTAATGAAGAGGGCACAAATGCATCTTTAAAATCCTGGCTCTATTCAATTAAGTCTAGCATAGTATGATTCCTTGAAATCTCACAGATCATTGTAACAAGAGTATTAAAAGAATTGCAATAACAGAATCCCAGCTAAACCAATCAGCTCAAGCTCCTTGTATATAACAAACACTTCTAAACATAGGTCACAGAAATAGAAACTAACATGGCTCTCTAACTATGAAACCAAATATCTTTTATTTGATAAGGGGAGAATTTAACCATGGACAAGACAGTGAGAACATTTTAGTCACTGGAATCTCCGTCCATTATAAATTACTGTTAGAAATCTCTCCCTTCACGCACAGCACACTATAACCACACATTGTGTTATGGTCATAAATACTAGCACCGTAGTTTTTTTTTTATCCTAGGCCTGAGATTTTATTTATTTATTTATTTATTTATTTAAATTTTTTATTGAGTCACCATGTGGAAAGTTACAAAGTTTTCAGGTTGAAATCTCAGTTATACAATGCTCGAATACCCATCCCTTCACCAGTGCTCATATTCCACCACCAAGAATCCCAGTATAGCTCCACCCCGCCCCCTCACACCCCTAACCCCCCCACGCCCCTAGCCCCCCCACCCTAAGCCCCCCCCCGCCTGTGTTAATTGAATAGTGCACAAATGTTTAGGGAGGGTGATACTCAACATTTGTTTATAAAAGTAGGTACAGTTTTAGCTGGGTCGAGTCAGCAAAATTCAATGATATTAAATTATTCATAATATCAAAAAAAAAATAAAATCCTGGCTCATTATATACGTGAAGTGGAGCAAAGGAAGTCTCAACCAATGGTGCTGGGAAAACTGGATAGCCGCATACTAAAAAATGATACACAAATGAAAATATGCACCAGTTTAATAAATAGAACCAGGCCTCTTTAAATTTTTACTCTTTTATTCACAAAACAGGAAAACCTTGCCAAGTGGTTAATTGATTTCTAAACTTTTTTTTTTTTTGGTATTTGGGTCACACCCGGCGATGCACAGGGGTTACTCCTGGCTCTTGACTCAGGAATTACCTCTGGCGGTGCTCAGGGGACCATATGGGATGCTGGGATTAGAACCCGGGTCAGCCGCGTGCAAGGCAAACGCCCTACCCGCTGTGCTATCGCTCCAGCCCCTGATTTCTAAACTTTCTTAATGTTCCTGCATATATCTATAAAACTCTTAGTAATTCCAATAAATTTCAATAAGCTCTTAAAAATGATACACCGTATCTCACACTATTTGCAAAAGTTAACTCAAAGTGAATTAATCTCGAGATTAGACCAGAATCCATAAAATACATTGAAGAAAACAGGCAGAAATTTTCAGGAAATGAACATCAGGGGTGTGTTGTATGAGCTGACCACAGAAGCAAAGAAAATAAAAACAAAGTTTAAGTAAAAGGAAGTACATCAAATTAGAAAGGATTTGTATGATGAAAACCACTCAGGCTAAAATAAAAGACCCAATTTTGTTGTTGCATCAGGGAAGAAAATAAATTTAAAATAAAAATATGCTCTCCTGAATGGGAGACAATATTTTCATACAATACATAAGGTAAGGCTAATAGCCAAGATTTATAAAGTGCTCACAAATCTGAACAAGGAGAAAATTTAGTAACTTCATCCAGCAATGGACATAAACAGACACTTCCCCAAAGAAGACATACCAATGATTAGCAGGCATGTGAAAAAGTCCTAAGCAAGATTCTCAAAAAATTAGAAATTGAGCTTCCATTTGACCCAGCAATACCACTCCTGGGAATATATCCCAGAGAGGCAAAAAGGTATAGCAGAAATGACATTTGCAGCGCTGTTTACAATAGCCACAATCTGGAAAAAACCAGAGTGCTCAAGAACAGATGACTGGTTAAAGAAACTTTGGTACATCTACACAATGGAATACTATGCAGCTGTCAGAAAACATGAAGTCATGAAATTTGCATATAAGTGAATCAACATGGAAAGTATCATTTTGGGTGAAATGAGTCAGAAAGAAAGAGACAGACATAGAAAGATTGCACTCATATGTGGAATATAAAGTAGCAAAGAGGTATAAGTTTGCAATGATGCCATTTCTGGCAGAAATTTCTCTGGACTTAGTTACTAAAATACTAAAATACAGAAATCCAAAACCGTGCGGCCGCTAGTGCAGCCACTTGACCTCATATCTCTTCATTCTCAGCAATGGAAAACAAA